>NW_027256884.1:1167500-1512214 GCF_029215685.1 Pituophis catenifer annectens
TCAGCTGGTGGATGGATTAAAAAAATAAATGTACTTCAGACAAAATTGCAAGGAAATTCCAGGGTTTACCTCCCTTCCACTTAACTACACGAGGGTCTACCCAAAAAAAGTACATTCTGCAAACTGACTCACATCTCTCTCCAAGCAGCTGAAAGGAGCTTCACTGCCTTGGGGCCAATCTTCATAAATCTTTTTTTTAATTATAAAAACAATTCATTATAACAATAAAAATAACTGGCTGGCTTTAGTGAGTTTATCAATCCTGTTTAATGTGATTGGGCCAAAACAAGAGCCTTGGTGGTGCAGCGGACTAAAGTGCTGTTAAGTAGCACTTAGCTGCCAGCTGCCTACAATTACTGCTGGTTCGAACCTCTCCAAGGCTCAAGGTTGACTCAGCCTTCCATCCTTTCTAAGGTAGGTGAAATGAGGACCCGGATTGTGGGGGCAATAAGCTGACTTTGTATAAAAAAAGAACACCGCTTAGGGGGCCCCCGAAAGCCCTACTAAGCAGGTATATACAAAAGTATGAAGGCTATTGCTTAACGCATTGTAAGCCGCCCTGAGTCTCCGGAGAAGGGCGGCATATAAATCGAATAAATAAATAAATAAATAAATAAATAAATAAATAAATAAATAAATAAATAAATAATTCCTTTTCACCCAGTCCACTATTAGCTTCTTGACCTGAATCTACACTAACGCACATTTTGTAGTCTTGACTGAAGAGCCCATCCCAACCACCCCAATGTTTTCCCTGGGTAAAGTAGCCTACATAAATAGAAGAGGCTGGCTATTGGGTTCCACCCAAGTGTTCATGAACCATTTTTATTTGTAAGGTTTTAAAAATATATTGAACTTCTCCAGTTTTGTTGTTCTCTGATTCTGGATTTTATGTGCGAAACAGGGCAAAAAAAATGAAACTTTGATTTTAAGTTTTGCCGGTTAGATCAACTTTGTTGTTATATGTATGGCTGGTATCTACTAGATAAAAGTTGAGTTTGCAACTGTATTCTGTCATCTACAGCACCAAAATATGTCAGAAGTCACCTTTTCTTTTCTTTTTCTTTTTCTTTCTATACCTTTGCACCTTTTTCTCCTTTCCCTTTCTTTTCTGATCTTATATAGTTTATATTATAATAAACTTTATTTAAATGAAAGATGAGAGAGAGAGAAAGAGAGAGAGAGAGAGAGATGATTGATAGAAAGATGATAGAGAAATATATATGATGAAGATGAAGATGAAGATAGATAGATAGACAGACAGATAGATTATCAATAGCACTTAGACTTATATAACGCTTCACAGTGCTTTTACAGCCCTCTCTAAACGGTTTACAGAGTCAGCATATTGCCTCCAACAATCTGAGCCCTCAGATGATAGATAGATAGATAGATAGATAGATAGATAGATAGAAAAAGAAAGAAAGAAAGAAAGAAAGAAAGAAAGAAAGAAAGAAAGAAAGAAAGAAAGAAAGAAAGAGATGATAGGTACGTAGGCAGGCAGGCAGATAATACATAGATAGATATCAAACCTTCCTCTGCAAATTTTAAAGCCGTTCTTTCTCTAGTACTTTCCAGTGCTATTGTTACTTAGCCAACTCTTGGGGTCATTAAGACTCTGCCACCTTTTGGGGTCCCCCACTTGCCAGGGAGAAAAAGGAGCGCAAGCTTCAAAGCAGCCGCTCCCTCCGAGGGGCCTGCTCAAAGCCCCCTTCCCTTCTCCTCTGGCAATTACGCAGCCCCTGATGGTGGCCTGTGTTTGTTCTCAAGCTACTTGGTTATCTTCAATCTTCCAAGCAACCTTGATAAAATATGTTTTGACACGTTTACCACTCCTTTGAATGAAATATTTGCCTATATCTCCAAGAATCAGCTCAAGTAGAATTGACTCAGTAGTTCAGTTGGGGGGGCGAGAGGAGGCAGAGAAACATTTTCTCATTTAAAGGAAATTTGGGGAAACGACTCCATTCCCCTCGTCCATTAGCCGACTTTGGAGACATCAACATGCGGAGCCTTCTCTACCGTCCGACTGCAGAAATTAGCTGACACCCATCAAGGCAGATAACCAAAAGCGGCAGCATTGACCCTGGAGAGCGCATTAATCTTCCCCAAATTAAAATCATTTAAGATTGAGGCCTCCATGGTTCAGCTCTGTTTGACCGCCAATTTTGATAAAAGTGTTTTAAGAGAGGCGAGACGGAGATAAATTGCCGATAGTTGCACAACAGCAGGAAGGGTGAGTGGGAAGACGGTGGATGGCTATCATCGGAGAATGTCAGCGGAATGTCTGCATATGTTTACAAAACCTACAAGGGATGAAAATGTTGCCCTGCACTTCATAGAATCCCAGGCTTGGAAAGGACCTTGGAGGTCTTCGAAATTCAATCCCCAGCATGAGATACAAGTCCTTATACAGTACCGTTCTGGACAAATGGCTGTCCAACCTTGAAAACATAGACTATAGAATAATAGACTTGGAAGGAATCTCAGAGATTTTCTAGTCCAAACCCTGGTCGAGCAGGAGACCCTATACCATTTCAGACAAATACCGTATTTTTCGGAGTATAAGATGCACTTTTTTCCCTCCTAAAAGAGGCTGAAAATTTGGGTCCGTCTTATACTCCGAATGTAACCCGCGCGGTGCCCAAAATGGCTACCCGGAACAGCTGCTGCCTTCTCTTACTCCTTCCGCGCTTTACCTGCTTTAGTCACTGGAGCTCCCTCCGAGGATCAGCTGTGCTTTTGAAGCTGTTTTTCAGCCCCAAAGCGAGTGAAGCAATCTTCCATGCCTTGCCTGCTTTTCTAATTGCTGCTCCCTCTGACAATCAGCTGTTTTTTACCCCAACCAGCCCCAACCTCAAAACCGGTGAGCGAACTAATGTGCAGAAGCTGACCAGGCTAAAGATTAGCCAGATGAATATCTGGTAGGCAGAATTCCTCCCCCCCCCTATTTTCCTCCCCAAAAACTAAGGTGCATCTTATACTCCAAAAAATACAGTAGTTGTCTTTTTGAAAGCCTCTAGTATGGAGCACCCACAACTTCTGGTGGGAAGCTGTTTTACTGGTTGATTGCTCTCATCATTAGCAAATTTCACCTTAGTTCTAGGTCACTTCTCTCCTTGGTTAGTTTCCATCCATTGTTTCTTGTCTTGCCTTTTGGTGCTTTGGAAGATAATTTGACCCCCTTGTCTTTGTAGGAGCCCCTCAACTATTGGAACAATACTATCGTGTGTGTGTGCCCCCCCTCCTTCTTTTCATAAGACTAGTCCTCATAAAGGAGAATATTTGTGGGTCAGGGCAGAAATGAGGAGTCCTTGGTGCACTCTGGTTGTTTCCTTACCTTCTGAAGAGCACCAGACCCATATTCTGAAACAGCCCAGCTGACAAACCTGGAAGTCCTATTTGAAGATAAAACTCTTCCCTAGAGGGAACACCAGCAGGAAAAAGGAAGTCCTAACCCCACTATATAGGACTTTAGTCAGACCCCATTTGGAATATAGTGTGTCCAGTCTGGAGATCTCACTTAAAAAAGGATATTGGTAAGATTGAGAGAGTCCAGAGATAGGCCACACACTGGTGTGAGGTCTGAGGGAAGAAACGTATCAGGAGAGATTGGAGGAAATGAATATGTAGCGCTAGGAAGGACAGAAGGGAAAGTGAGGGGACGTAACTGAAACTTTTAAATATATTAAAGTTGTAGAGGGCAGCATTTTCAACATGAAGCCAAAATCAAGAACACGGGAGAGGACCAGACCTCAAACCGGCAGGAGGAATGTTCCAAAGTAAAGTTAGGAAGGATGGCTTCACCGAAAGAGCAGAGGAAGCTTGGAACCAACCTCCAGCGGAACTCGGTAGTTCAATCCTCAGTAACTGAATAAACACATGCCCATCATCAGACAAAGTTTTTAAAAATTAAATTACATTTAAAAGAGACACCTCAAAGGGAAGACTTGATAGACCACTCATCCATAACTGAGTTTAAAGATGCTTGAGATAAAAACACACCCATCATCCAACAAAAATTTTTAAGTTGTTTTTAAAAAAAGATCTCAAAGAATGGAAGGGAATGGAATGGAATGGAATGGAATGGAATGGAAGGGAAGGGAAGGGAAGGGAAGGGAAGGGACGGGACGGGACGGGACGGGACGGGACGGAACGGAACGGAACGGAACGGAACGGAACAGAACAGAACAGAACAGAACAGAACAGAACAGAACAGAATAGAATAGAATAGAATAGAATAGAATTTTTATTGGCCAAGTGTGATTGGACACATAAGGAATTTATCTTGGTGCATAAGCTCTCGGTGTACATAAAAGAAAAGATACATTTATCAAGAATCATAAGGTGCAACACTTAATGATAGTCATAGGGTACAAATAAGCAATCAGGAAACAATATCAATATAAATTGTAAGGATCCAAGCAACAAAGTGACAGTCATATAGTCATAAGTGGGAGGAGATGGGTGGTGGGAATGATGAGAAGATTAATAGTAGTGCAGACTTAGTGAATAGTCTGACAGTGTTGAGGGAATTATTTGTTTAGCAGAGGGATGGCGTTGGGGAACAGAATAGAATAAACAGAGTTGGAAGGGACCTTGGAGGTCTTCTAGTCCAACCCCCTGCTCAGGCAGGAAATCCTATAACATTTCAGACAAATGGTTGTCCAATCTCTCTGTTTCTATGTTCAGCCTGTGAGTTGGTCTATTTAGCTGCTAAATATCAGCCTACACTTCCCATCCCTGCCTAACAACACATTCTGAAGACTGATTAGTATCTTTCTCACCAGTTGTGAGCACAGTGTCAAATCATACTATGATCTTGTCCCATTTCTTCTTAACTCATTTCTTTAGGGGGGAGGGGAAATGTTTGTATCTTTCTATTTATTTATTTGTCCAATGTATAAAGCTGGTGAACGCCATAATTAGTCTGCTATCAGCCTATCCGTTAAAAACAGATTAATATTCTTTTTTTCCCAAAGGAAAAAAGCAGGGAAAATCTGGCAGAAGCGTCCAGGATTTCATATATATTTTTGCAGGCAATTACTCTTTCTAACACGAATTTCATGATGTCAGCCTTCTCAGCTTGATTTATAGGGTCTTCTCAGGGAAAGAAACTATCCTTCACCTGTTAGGTGGACTGTGTCACCTGGGCTGTCTGAATAACTGGACCTTTGAACTCGGCACTATATTCATAATCATTTATATGAAAAGTGAAGTTTGCTTCCTGGCCTGACGAAAACAGGCGGCTTTGACAAATGAGCCCACGTTAGACGGAGCCTCCTGCCTTTAACTTCCTCCATCTACATTCCTGACTCTCCAGGTGTTGTGTTAGAAAGGGACCTGTTATCTTTTCTGCTTCCTAACACACCATTTCCTATTTTTTATACCTTGCCTCGAACCCCTGCTCTTGACTCGGTTTAAGCACGGGGGGTGGGGGGGGCAGGAGGGGGGGCCTGCATTGCACCACATGCTGCCTTTCCTTAAAACCAAAAGGCAGGAGAAGAAGGGAGCCCTGCCAGGCCGGCTGATCTGAAGCTACTGAGGTATAAAATAATTTTCGGTCTGCAGAAACTGGCTTTGCCTGAAGAATGACATTCGGCAAGTTTTTGTGCGCTCTTGGTTCATGCATTCAAAAATCTATTAACCCATTTTTTAAAGAAATAGTAAGGGAATTACTTTTAGAGGTTTCCCCCCACAACTAAGTCAAAGTCTTTGGAGTGGAGGCTAAAACATACAAAGTGCGGTTGCAAGAATTGGGTATGTTGTCTACTCTAGTGAAAAGAAGGACTGGGGGGGACGGGACATAATGGCAGTCTTCCAATATCTGGGGGCTGCCCCAAAGAAGAGGGGGCCCACCTATTCTCCAAAACACCTGAAGGCAGGATTATGTTCTGACGTAGGCCTCCCGAGAGCATGAAGCAGACTCCTCGTCCCGATAAAACCTCTTTTATTTAGGTTAAAGGGAATTCCTCTCCACCAAAGTCTCAGAAAACAGCCTTTCATGAGATTTCACAACTACAGACCTTGATCAGGCTTGGAGAGTTGCCAGGCCGATATACAACACCAGGCTGTCGCAACAATTACTTAGCAAGATGTCAGGAAGAGATCTTCACCCTCATGAATTGAACTAATTGTCTCCTGCAAACTCCCCCTCCCCTTTCGCTCCTCTTTATTCCCTATGGGAGAATAGGGAACCGTCCACCTGTGACTTTACTCCTGAGTCGACCCTTGTTCCTTAGCTGTTTCCTTCCCCTGGCAGCTCTGCGCATGCACACACTGGGAACAGGCTCCAGCAGTTCTTCTGCCCCACTGATGTCCGACTCCGAAGGCAGCTGACAACTGTCAGACGGCCCTGGCCCCCTCTCTGCCTCGGACGCAGAGCCCTCATCAGAGCCTTCCCCAGACTCCAGGACTGGCCCATGTTCCTCCCCAGCCTCCTCACTTTCCGAATCTGCCATCAGCTCCGCTGGCCGCTGGCGGGCCACAACAGATAAGAAGCAACGCATGGAAACTAAACAAGGAGAGAAGCAGCCTAGAACTGAGGAGAAATTTCCTGACAGTGAGAAGAACAATTAAGCAGTAGAACGACTTGCCTCCATAAGCAGCTCTACGACAACTCGCCACAGCCAATTTACCACAGGACAAGCCTTGCATTAATATCGAAGAAATAGTGAAATAGAATCATTAAAGAAAGGATGCCAAAGGAGGGACAAAATGAAATGGGAGTGACAAAAAATAAAATAATTCTTAAATTATTTTAAATCATTCAATTGAATTGTCCCACAGCAAGTTGGCCATGGCGAGTTGTCCATGACGAGTGGCGAGCTGTCCCATTCCGTCCTAAGCTGTGGGTGCTCCATCATTGGAGGCTTTTAAGAAGAGACACCGGACAGCTCTTGCCTGCAGTGGTACAAGGGTTTCCTGCTTGAGCAGAAGTTGGACTAGAAGACCTCCAAGGTCCCTTACGACTCTGTTATTCTGTTATTCATCCAGAGTTTATATACGAATCCCTAGTGCCGTGTAACAGGGTGAGACCCCGTGACTTGTCCCAGCTTCTGCCAACCTAGCAGTCCGAAAGCATGTAAAAAAATGCAAGTAGAAAAATAGGGACCCCCTTTGGTGGGAAGGAAACAGCGTTCTGTGCGCCTTTGGCGTTGAGTCATGCTGGCCACATGACCACGGAGACGTCTTCGGACAGCGCTGGCTCTTCGGCTTTGAAACGGAGATGAGCACCGCCCCCTAGAGTCAGGAACGACTAGCACATACATGCGAGGGGAACCTTTACCTTTTACCTTTACATAGTGAAAGTACAGAGAGAGAGAGAGAGAGAGAGAGGGAGGGAGGGAGGGAGGGAGGGAGGGAGGGAGAGAGAGAGAGAGAGAGAGAGAGAGAAGAATCTCTTCTGCCAATCAGTATTTATGCAGGGGTTTAGCTCTTTTTTAGAAGAGCATTCAACCCATGTTCAAATGTTGCTTGTGTAGTTGTGGATATGCAGGTACTTGCATATTTATTTATTTATTTATTTATTTATTTATTTATTTATTTATTTATTTATTTAGTCAGTCAGACATGTTTGTGTAGTGTCTATTGGAGGTGGTGACCCTTTGAGAGCTGTATGCCATGAAATTTCATTTTAATGGATGCCGATTAGTGTACATTCAAAGGGACCATAAAGTTATTTTAAGTCTAAGTCTAGTTGATTAACAGTTGCTGGCAAATAAAGGCTTGAATAGCTGATAGGTGGCACCACTGAACAGGACAAACAGAAAACATTATGTGAACATTAAAACTGGTAAGGAGAGTCCAATTTTTTCATTCTAAAATTCCAGGGCAAAGAATTGGGTAACTAAAAAAAAACACCAAAAAAAAAACCAAACACCAAATCCTTCCAATAAAGGAAAATATTTGTAGCTCAGGGTTGAAATGAGGGGTCCTTGGTGCTCTCTGAGCTTGCTTGTTTTCCTGAAGACATTTCATTACCCAACTAGGGAACATCAGCAGTGCTAGAAGGGAATTGGGATTACAGGGAGGAGGAGGAGGAGGAGGACTGTGGGGTCCTTGGTGCTCTCTGAGCTTTTTTGTTTTCCTGAAGACGTTTCATTGCCGAACTAGGGAACATCATCAGTGCTAGGACCGTGCTAGCAGAGATTGATGTTACCAAGTTGGGAGTAATGAAATGTCTGCAAGAAAAACCACCAAGCTCGGAGAGCACCGAGGGTCCCTCAAATCCTTCCTGGAGCACAGAAAGGCTGGTCACAGAAGAAGGATTCCTCCAGAGATTTGATCTCAAACTACTCTGAGCTTTTGAAATAAGCATTAGCATCACAAACAACCGATGCTGCCCTTAATCTAACGTCGGGCACGTGTGATTCTTGTCAAAGTAAGACGCTGATGCAGTCCTGACCGCCCCGTTTGGCAAAGCCGTCTCCCCTCCTTGAAGGAATGTGGTGCCCAAGCAGTTCCTTTAACCAGCTGCTCTTCTATTTCCCAACCCCGAGCAACCTTGATACTGACATTTAAAACTAATTGTAGGCTGCAATCTACCAGATTCCAGCAAGTCCGTTGAAGATTTGCAGAGAGGTCATGAGACCAGATGTCTCACCTGTATTATTTTCTGTCTTCCGGGTACCTGCGAATGAGTGCTAAAAGGGATTATTAGGTCCTAGCGAGGCGATAGGTGCATATAATGATCAGCGTGGCTTATCACAGGCAAACAGTGGTCTGTCAAGATCTCCCTCAGCCTCTCCTCCTGCTCCGGCTTTCATTGTCTTGCAAGTGTGTCTCTGCTGGTGACTTTTCTCTGCTCTAATAAACAACCAATTACTGTCCCCAACAGATGTCTGAACTATGATCATGTAATTCAGTGGCTGCGAAGGGGCCTTAAATAGGTCAATTTCATTCAGTTAGACATGGTAGCCGACTGGAGAATTCCCGACTGACCTGAACCTCCATCTTATGGAAGGGAGGAGGAGGAGGAGGAGGAGGAGGAGGAGGAGGAGGAGGAGGAGGAGGAGGAGGAGGAGGAGAAGAAGAAGAAGAAGAAGAAGAAGAAGAAGAAGAAGAAGAAGAAGAAGAAGAAGAAGAAGAAGAAGAAGAAGAAGAAGAAGAAGAAGAAGAAGAATTATTCCCCCTCTTCACTTAAATGAAAGTTGTGTTGGGTGAACTCCTTATTTCAAAGAACAGCTAAAAGTTGATGTGAAATAGGAGGGGGAGGGGGAGGAGGAAGAGGGTTGATGTGAAATAACTCAGGAGAACCATCAGCTCTTTTTTAAGCTTTGCCGTTTTTAAACAAAACAAATGGTTAAAGATTCTTTCTCCCCCCCCTCATTTAATGCAATAGCTGTATTTATTCAACAGCTGTAAAAAAAACAGCTGTAAGAAAACCTATCGGCTAAGGGATGGAGGTTAGATGCTTAACTGTGGAGGCAGGGTGGTATTTAAATAAAACTAATAAACATATAAATAAACAGGCAAGCACAGAAATGCAGCTATTCTTCAAGTAGACCTTCCTAAAGAGTCCAGCTTTAAGGGTTGTCTCCAAAGCACCTGAGGGCAGGACAAGAAGCAATGGGGGAAACTCATCAAGGAGAGAAGCAACTTAGAACTAAGGAGAAATTTCCTGACAGTGAGGACAATTAATCAGTGGAACAATTTGCCTCCAGAAGTTGTGAATGCTCCAACACTGGAAGTTTTCAAGAAGTTGTTGGATAACCCTTTGTCTGAAGTGGTGTAGGGTTTCCTGCCTGAGCAGGGGGTTGGACTAGAAGACCTCCAAGTTCCCTTCCAACTCTGTTATTCTGTTATACTGTTGTCCCTATTTTGTAAGGAAGCTGGATTATCTCTGCATCATTTTCTTTCATCAGAAATGTGTGCAAACCTGGGTATGCCTCCCCCAACTTATGCAATTAGTTCATCTATTATAGTTGGGAAGGTTGGTGCCCAATTTTCATTCAATTTCTGGACTCAGGAAAGCACGAAAACAGCCCTTGTTAATGTATCTGGGCTACATGTACAGGCACAACTATTTATTTACTTATGCACATATTTATTTTATATTGTCATTATTTTTATAAATACTGTAACTCAGGGCGGCAAACATACCTAATACACTTTCCTCCTCCTAAAGACTTCCCTGAATCCAAGCTGCCATTTTCCTTGAATATATTTATTTTCCGTTCCACCACATCAACTCAACCAACTCATCTCAAGGACTGGGTATTACCCGTTCGTTATACTAAAATACAACACAATGGGGATATAAAATTTTAAACTAATTCGACAGTGGAATTAACTTACCAAGATCGGCATATGTAAACATTTGTCCAATTAAACTGGTAGCAAGGTTATTAATATACTTGTCCCATTTTTCTAATTTGCATTGTACAATAGGACCATGAGGGTGACTTCCTAAAATAGCGCTTCAGGTGTATCATTAGATAATAACAGTGTTGGAAAAGAGACCTTGGAGGTCTTCTAGTCCAACCCCCCCCCCTCAGTCAGGAAACCCAGGACCATTTCAGACAATGGTTGTGCAATCTCTTCTTAAAAACCTCCAGTGATGAAGCACCCACAACTTCTGGAAGCCATTCCACTGGTTAATTGTTCTCACTGTCAGGAAATTTCTCTTTAACTCCAGGTTGTCCCAGAGGTGCTTCAAAGAAAAACCAGAAAGTCCAGTTGCCTCTTGAAAAAGCACCATGACCTGGATGACTGAGAATCTCCATAGACATTGAATTCCAGGTTGCTTCTCTCCATGGTGAGTTTCCATCCGTTGCTTCTTCTCCTGCCTTTCTGGTGCTTTGGAGAATAGGTTGGTCCCCTCTTCTTTGTGGCAAACCCTCAAATATTGGAAGGCTGCTATCATGTCACCCCTAATCATCTCAAGGTCATCAGAATATTTCTGCCCTGCAATTTTTGTGGGGGGCACAGAACGGATGGGCATACTTGGGGAGGCGACCAAGAGCAATTCCGGGGCCAGGAACCAGGGAGACGAAAAGATGCAAATTCTCCGCCATGTTCAAATCGAGATCAGAGTAAAGCAAGTGAGAAAACTGCCTTGCGTAATTTCCTCATTTCTGTCTTTCCCAGCTCACGAGGGGAAGCTGATCTTCCACGGAAGATCCTATTGATTTTAATTACCGAGAAAACGGCCTGCGGGGACAAGAGAAGTTGGTGTGTTTATTTAAGCAGCAGGCAGCTGCGGGATTGTGTAAAAAGAGATCAAATCATCTGCTCCCATTATTACAATAATAATAAGGCAAAAAAAAAGCTTGCGGGAAGGGGATAGGCCTGAATTTTTTTTTAGCATCAGTTCCTCCCCCCATGAAGATCAGGCAGGCCTGAGAAACAAGCAGCAATTACCTGTGATCAATATTAATTCAATTACGTTCGTGTTAGTTATGTCGTTTCATATTTTCAAAATATGCTAAGCCCAGCAGTTGATGTCCTCTGTTATGGGTGTATTTTTAGCTTTCCAGAATGCATCCTGAGTGGCTTAACTTTTTGTGAATGGAAGGCTAACTATGAATTATTATTATTAACTATTATTATTGTTATTATTATCTTTTATTCATTAAACATGAAACTCGGTCTATTTTTAATCGTACTTTATGTATAAATGTTTTATTTTGGCTGTTCACCGCCCTGAGTCCGAAAGGAGAAGGGCGGTATAGAAATTTGAATAATAAATAAATAATAAATAAATAAACTGAACATTTAAAAATGTATCACAGATTATCATCATCATCATCATTATTAAACTGTTTATTATCTATTTATTATCTATATTATTATCTATTAATTATTAATTAATTATTCAAAATAAAGGTATGTTTGGGATTGGCAATACGGTAATTTGCTTATAAAACAAATTGGTCTGACAATACGCCCAACTTAGGTGTTAAACACTGAAAAAAATTACTTAGGACCCTTTTTCACACGACTGATGCAGTGATTCACTTAACAAATATGGCAAGAAGAGTCGTAAAATGGGGCAAAACTCACTTAACAAATGTCTCACTTAGCAACAGAACTTTTGGGCTCAATTGTGGTTATAAGTTGAGGACTACCTGTAGTAGCCATTAAGGAGATGAATTCCACCCATCATGTGTACCTTATTCCATGCCAACTCTTTTAGGACCAATTCCTGCAACCCCCACTTCAGCCTTGATCACATGTAACAATGAATGGTAGTTAGACGTTAAAAGTCGCCTCAGTGACAGGAATATCTTGACTAGCCTCATTTCAAAGTCAGGGAAGCCCCATCTCTTTCCCAGAAGATCACCGTTCCTACCTGAGCCACAGAAAGATTTCCTAGCCAGAGATCAGAACAAACTGTCTTGGAATCAAATTTATATATCGAATCTCACCCAGATCCCAAAACGTGAAGCTGTTTGGGAAATCCAGTTCATTTGGGATAACACCAACATTGTGATTCAAATTTGAACTACTGAATTTATAATTTTAAAAAAATCGTAAGACCATCTAGCTTACCCAATGTGGCATTAAGGAAGTGAATTATCTGGCCAGAATAATAGAATAAAAGAGTTGTAAGGGACCTTGGAGGTCTTCTATTCCAACCCCCTGGAAACAAGATTCCCAGATCTTGTTAAACCTCCAATGCAAAAAAAAAAAAAAAAAACCCAAAACACTTTCCTCATAAAATACTTCAAGACTAGGTTTAATATATGGCATTTTTTTAGAAGAATGATTTACATCGATGAAATTCCACTTGGAATTCTCTCATAATGACATCAGCCTTGGTTGAACATCTTCATTACCTTACGGCGTGTCTTCCTTTGCTTGTTCTAGAACTAATTATCTCTGGAAGCAATCAGTTCGGCTGCCTAAAAATGGTTATCTCTCCAGCCCACCTTGAGATGACATTTAGTCAGTCAATCATTCTGCAGACAGGTGAAATCCCCATTATGACGGCTGTTCTTTCTCCTTAAAATTAGAACTCTTGTATGCGTGTTAGGCCTCTGGCCACTACCGTAAACCTTTGCCATGGATTTATAAGTAATAGTGACACATCAATGGAACAGCAATACACTTCAATGAATACCAAGGGAAAGTCCTATGAATTAATTCCATTCACTCAGGATTCCCACATGCTAATAACACTTCTTTACAGAAAGCCAAGCTTCTTCATTTTATTTCTTTCCTGCATTCACACTTTGTGCAATTCATCTGTTTGACGTTATACGAGTTAAACGAACAAAATCAGTTTTGGAGAATTGAGTCAGAAGGGTTTAACAGAACACGTAAATCTACATGGATTCTGTGCAAAGTATTTGATCTGATTTCAAATGTCAGTCTGGACTTTTAGAAACGGTCTCCTTCGGTCTGATTTGTGGTCTGGATCATCTGGAGCAAAAATAGAGCTCATTCTCCACTGTCTGGGATGAATTAATATACGGGGTACTTATTATTTGATTTTGAAATAGGATGGTTTCTGCTGAGAATTTGTGAGAAAAGTAAGCAGGCAAATAGCAAAGAAACCTGCGCAAGGATTTCTAAGTTACACTCCTTAAATGAAAAAAACATTTTCCTTTTAGAGAAGATTAAAGGCCGCTTAGTTTGGAAGCAGAATTTAGCCGAATTCTCTTCTAAATTATGTGTGTCAGATGTACACTGCTCTCAATTATTTAAACACTCGTTTTAGTTTTTGCTTACATCTCCTCAATCTTCTTCAGAAAGGCTGTCCAACTTTTGCATTGCTGGAATAACATTTATAGTTTGTTATTCAGTTACTCAGTTAAATAAACTGCTCCTGGGGGGAGGGGGGAGACAGAAATTATCATCGATGAAAATCTACTCTATCAAATCAAAGCTAACCACAAAGGGGAAAAGTAAAAATATGCAGAACTTTATTATAATTTTTAATTGGGTGAGAACCCAAGTAGCTTCCTGAGAATCACAGAGGGCTATTGAGGACAGAAAATTCAGCCCCTTCCTTAATCCAAAGTAAATCATCTTGGTTAAAGGGGCATCCACCTTGGATTCATATCCAATGATGGGGCATCTTCTTCCTTCTCCATATTTCTAATTGGTTGGTTCTCCTGTTGAACTGCTCTTGGTGTTCAGAAGTTTTACTTAATGTTCCTTTGCCCTTCAAGAACCAGAATTCATGATTCTATTATCCCAGATTGAGGAGCAATAGAGAAGAGCTGTTGATCTTTTTCTGGTTGGATGAAACCAATTGAGATGGTTCTTCAGGAAAAGAGACTCCCTTCTCTTCCAAAAGAAAAAGAAAAGAAAATTAGAGTTCATGATAGGTGGGGAAAGTATTAAGAGTCCACCATGATGTTCCTCCAGCAATAAAAACCCCATGCAAGATCTTCCAGGCTGTGTCAGCCTTGATCAGGTATAACAAGGGTGTCCAACCTTGGCAATTTTAAGACTTGTGGACTTTAGGATTTATGGACTTCAACTCCCAGAATATTTATCAACTTCAACTTTAAGACTTATGGACTTCAACTCTGAGAATTCTGGGAGATGAAGACCAGAAGTCTTAAAATGGTCAAGATTGGACAACCCCTGAGGCATACAGTAAACGTAACAAAGTGCTTCAGAAGCTCTTGTTGTCCTGCTAGAAGACTCCCAAGTGACGTTTAAGAATAACCATTTTCTTTTCTTTCTGGGAATGTTTCCTTCTTCAGCGCAGCCAGAAGCTCCTCCAGACGTGGCTCCTTGAGTGAGTCCTCAGTTCCAGCTTATCTGAAAGCTGAGCAGAAATGTCTCATTTCCCCTTGGCAGGAAGGTGTTTAATTTTTGCCTTGCTTTGCCACTTGAGTAATTCACAGTGACGGCCGGACTATCAGAGACGAGTAGTTAAGCTTTCCTTCAGGGGCTCCAGGGAAGAGATCCTGACACCTAATTGTAGATGCTGCCTTGACATCCTATTCCTCTTCCTGAAAGGACCAGCAATCAGAAGAAAATTAAGCCATAATGGGTGGTTGGAAGGCTCTGAAAGCACACACGCACACATACACACACACACACACACACACACACACACACACACACACACAGAGGGAGAGAGAGAGAGAGAAGGAGGGAAAAGGAGAAAGAGAGAGGAAGAGGAAGAGGGAGAAGGAGGGAGAGGGAGATGGAGAGAGACGGGGAGAGAGAGAGAGAGAGAGAGAAGGAGAGAGAGAAGGAGGGAGAGGGAGAAAGAGAGAGGAAGAGGGAGGAGGAGGGAGAGGGAGGAGGGAGGGAGACAGAGAGAGAGAGAAGGAGAGAGAGAGAGAAGGAGGGAGAGAAGGAGGGAGAGGGAGAAAGAGAGAGGAAGAGGGAGGAGGAGGGAGAGGGAGAGGGAGGAGGGAGGGAGACAGAGAGAGAGAGAAGGAGAGAGAGAGAGAAGGAGGGAGAGGGAGAAGGAGAGAGAGAGAAAGAAGGAGAGAGAGAAGGAGGGAGAGGGAGAGGGAGGAGGAGAGACAGAGAGAGAAAAAGAGAGAGAGAGAAGGAGGGAGAGAGAGAAAGAGAGAGGAAGAGGGAAAAGGAGGGAGAGGGAGAGAGAGGGAGAGGGAGAAGGAGAAGGAGAGAAAGAGAGAGAGAATTCAAGAGTTTTTTTACAAGTTAGCATATGTACATTGTATTTCTGTCCTATTGCACAGTGCGATTTAATTGAGGATGTCATTAAGAAACACATTCAATCTTTTTTTCCCTTTCTTCATGTAAATTATGTTGCTGCAGGACAAACTGCTTGTCAATGATGAATCGACTAGATTGCTTGTCCAAAACGAGGATCAAGCCAACACCAAACCAGGATCGCAGAAAGCCTCTCCACAACATTGCCATCCATGAGCACCGCAGGGAGACTTCAAAACTTTGACCAAAAAAAGAGCCACAGCAAGTAACGATAATAATATTAGCGGGAACGGCCTCCGAAGCCACAAAGAGAAATTTGGAAGGAAATTTCAAGCCTCCTGAAAATGTGATAGAAAACCAGAAACTTTCACAAAGCAAGAAAATTAATTATAAATTGCCGAGTCGGTTGTGTTAGGAAATCTTGAACCCAGCAATGAAATTCCAGGCACATCTACTGGGAAGTAACTTCTGCTGGGTTGAATGAGGCTCATTTCCCCAATTAACCTCAGCCCGTACTCTCTATTCTCTGGGCCCTGTTTTGGAGCAAAATTGTGTTTCATTAACAACTCACGCAACACAATCGTATAGTAGACTTTCTTGGAGAACTGAGGCCCTAGAAACAGGGGGGGGGGCTAATATTTGATTCCCAAAACAAAACAAAACAATCCCTTATCTTTTACCTTGACTTTCTTCCTGTGGTAAATTAAATATATTTCATTGGGGAGGCTTTAAATGAAAAATTTCCCTCCAGTGTCCAAAGTGATATCGTCCATGAAAAGCCAAACCATGTTTCTTCCCTGCACATATAAATTGTCTTTAAGTCAAAATGAATATTGATTTCTAAAGGATGTTTTTGATTTGGGAGGCGATAGAATTATTGCCTACCATTACATTATGCCGGAGATATTTGTGAGGGGGGATATTCTCCCTCTTATTATGTGAGGTGAGACTTATTCCGTGAGGCTATTTTCATAAGAACAAAGTGAGCCCTGAGTACATTGCACAAAATAGGCACCCGTAACGTGGAAAGTATAAAAAAATGGTAAATGTGAGCTAAGAAAACGCAGAGGAGGCATTACCTATGAATAGCCATTTATAGCAAATAAATATAAGCTATTGCAGCCAAAGGACGGAGATGAAAAAGCAGAGTAAATCCAAGTCCAGGCTTTAATGGAGATGAAAATCAGAGGGTGGGGGGGGGAGAGAAAAGAAATGGAAAATCAACACTTCTCTAACTGCCTGGCTAGTAACTTCCTCTAGAGGGGGCTTTGTGATTATTATTGATTATTATTATAATATTGCAAGCAGATATTTATGGAGCGAGATACAGAGCAAGCTGAGCATCATAAAATAAATTTTAAAAAACCCTGCTTTTTATTCCCAGATTATTTTGAACAACGGCTTTAATTTTGACTTTTGAAGAATAATTGGACAAAGTTAAGGGAGAAAATAAGAATAAATGCAAATGCATATATATATATATATATATATATATACACACACACACACACACACACACACACACACACACACTGTACATACACAGTATGTACACTTTCAATCAGAGGTAACAAGATTAAGAGGGTTTTTTTTTACAAGTTAGTACCTGAATCTCTTTTAAGAAGTTCTTGTTTTTTAAGGACAGGTCATCCTTGACTTGCAACAGTTCATTTAGTGACCATTCAAAGTGAAAACGGCACTGGAAAAAGTGACTTATGACCGTTTTCCACACTTACAACCGTTGCAGCATTCCCATTGTGTCATCTAATCAAGATTAAGATGCTTGACAACTGACTCATATTTACGACAGTTGCATTGTCCCGGGGTCACGTGATCTCCTTTTGCTGATCTTCTAGTCCAACCTTCTGGTCAAGCAGGAGCCCCTACACCATCTCAGACAAGTGGCTCTCCAGTCTCTTCTTAAAAACCTCCAGTGATGGAGCCCCCACAACTTCTGGTGTCAAGCAGTTCCACTGGTTAATTGTCCTCACTGTTAGGAAGTTTCTCCTTCATTCTAGGTCGCTTGTCTCCTTGATTAGCTTCCATTCGTTCTACTTGTCCGGCCTTCCGGTGCTTTGGACAATAAGCTTTGGACACCCCTCTTCTTCTTTGTGGCAGCCCCTCAAATATTGGAAGACTGCCATCGTGTCGCCCCCTAGTCCTTCTTTTCATTAAAATTGAGGAGACATCCTCGATTCCCGCAACTGTTTCTTCACATGTTTTAGCCTCTGTTGGCTTTTTATTAAGCATTTAAGACATCAAGTCACTGTAGAAATCCTAATTAAGGCATACCTGAAAGATGGCTGCTCAGATGTTATGCGAACACACCCCATGAAGATGAGCCCGCAACCTTTCTGAGGAATTGGTTCCACCAACGAACAAAGATTGGGTTATTTTTCTAACATCGAACTACAGAACAGTAAAACAGAGTTAGAAGGGAACTCAGAGGTCTTCTAGTCCAACCCTCTGCTCAAGCAGGAGACACTGTACCATTCCAGTCTCTTCTTAAAAACCTCCAGCGATGGAGCACCCATAACTTCTGGTGGCCAGCTGTTCCACTGGTTAATTGTCCTCACTGTTAGGAAGTTTCTCCTAAATTCCAGGTTGCTTCTCTCCTTGGTTAGTTTCCATCCGTTGCTACTTGTCCTGCCTTCAGGGGCTTTGGAGAAAAATTTGACACACACCCCCCTTCTTTGTGGCAGCCCCTCAAATACTGGAATTATATAAGTACAACACCCTGTT
Organism: Pituophis catenifer annectens; assembly: GCF_029215685.1. NCBI lineage: Eukaryota > Metazoa > Chordata > Lepidosauria > Squamata > Colubridae > Pituophis > Pituophis catenifer. The sequence continues at coordinate 1,185,837 of NW_027256884.1, forward strand.
GGAAAATAAGCCGCTTGTAGGGTACCTTCTTAAGCTTTTTGACATGAATCATTAAGTTCTCGGAGCAACGGGTTATCTCAGCCAGCTTCCAATTACTCAGAAAGTTGGCTCTTCAAGCTGTTTCCTGTAAGAAATTGCTCCAATTCACAAAGATGACTGGCAAGTTTAATATTAATCAAAACCGGCAGATGCCAGTAAGGAGCGATTCAAACATGACTGGGAGATAAATGGAAAGAAGGAAGAATTTTCCCAGTCTCTGGTCAACCGATCCTCCGCATTTGAAATGCTAATATTTTTATGATCAAGCAGTCAACTATCCATCTAAAATGACCGAAACTAACATTAGCCCTTTACAGTTCCATGCTGCTTGATTGAATGTTCTCTCTAGCTCAAAAGCCTGCCTTTTAATAAAAATGGACCTATTAAAAAGAGATGCTTAGATGTTTTGCTTTTTTTTTTTGGCGAGTATATCATCAAAATTTGGACGCTTAACAGGAATCAGTCTTGCAAAATGCCGGACATGCAGTCATGAGCTACGATGAGCTGGGGCTGAGATTCTAGTTGTTGAGTCCCTAGAAAGAGTGCAGAGAAGGGCAACAAAGATGAGGACCACTTGTGGGAACCGGGTATGTCTAGTCTGAGGAAGAGAAGGACTAAGGGAGACATGATAGCAGTGTTCCAATATCTAAGGGGCTTCCACAAAGAAGAGGGAGTCAAGCTATTCTCCAAATAACCTGAGGGTAGAACAAGAAACAATGGGTGGAAACTAATCAAGGAGAGAAGCAACCTAGAACTGAGGAGAAATTTCCTGACAGCTGGAACAATTAATCAGTGGAACAACTTGCCTCATGAAGTTGTGGTCACAAGGTTTTCAAGAAGAGTGTCAAGTTTCATGGTCATCTCGAATAAAATGCATTTCAAACAAAATCTTTGAAGAAAAAAACTCCTTTTTATTGAGCACGACATCCTAACCTGACTCTAAACGAAGCCAACTCTGACGTCCAGCCCCAAAACCCTCCCTTTCCGTTCCCCACTCCCCTGAACTCATTGGCCATCTTCCAAGTCATTCTACCCCTAACCTACTCCAACTCAAAGGAATTCCCCCCTCCCATCTCATCTCCTCGGAAACATTATCTCCAGGGAAAATAAGTAAGTGAAAAGTCATCCGTCCCTTTCCAGACGCCTTCACTTCTCCTTCTTATGTCAACACTAGAGTAAATGCAGGTTGAAGTGCTGACAAAGAGACTAGACTTGTCCAGAACTATATAGAGTCTCCTTCTTGAGCAGAGGGTTGGATTAGACGACCTTCAAGATCTCTTTTCCAACTCTGTTATTCTGTTAATAGTTGGGAGGATCATTAAGCTAAAGTTAAGAATCTCTTGATCTGGAAAGAGAGCAGGGAGTAGGACCCATCGGATTTATGCTGAGCAGTACTGAGGATAGATAAGAAGGTCTCACCATCTATGACAGGGCTCCTCCACTTTGGCAATGTCAAGATATATGGATTTTAACTCCCAGGATTTCCCCAGCGAGCAAGAAGAGACTGGACAACCGTTTGTCTGGAACGGCATAAGCTCTCCTCTAAGGTCCCTTCTGACTCTGTTGCCGAAGGCCGCATGGTAACTGGAAGAAGAGGGAGTGGGAGAGTTAATTTGAAAGAAAAAGAAGCTCATTGCTGTAAAAATTACAGTGAGCATCAAATCTTGGTCGCCTTACAGCTGTGCTCGGCCTCGAACCCACCGATCTCACCAGGGCCCCTGCCTCAGCTACCCCGAGATACCTCTTCAGTTGCACATTTACTCCAACTGTCACTTTTCACACATAACTAATATGCCCTTGTGCGGGTGGGACCCAGAGGCTATTTTCAAATCGAAAGATTGCTTTTTAAATCTTGTCAAGTGCAGCCCTCCAATCATTTTAAGTGTAACCTCGCTGGGGATGGTGTTTCAACCGAATGGCCAGGCTTAAAGAGAAAAACCCGAGCGGTTCGCCCTGCCACTGCCACCACCCCCTCCCCAAAATGAAATAAATAAGGCTTTCCTTATAGAAAGAAAAAATCAGCAGCTTGATGGAAAAAAATGAAATAAAAAGAAAAGAAACTCCGATTGTCGATGTGATCCCTGCAGCTAATGTAATAAAAGTCTTGCTAACCGTGAAGAAGGGTCTGCGTGGAGCCTGGCTGGGGGCTGGGAAGCCCCCCCTCCCGTGTGAAAAAGTGACCCTTACAACGGAACAAACGCAGGGTTTATTTGGAGAGTCAAGTGTCCATCGGAGGACAATCAGCGGACGCCACCGAGGCTTAGAACAAAAGTCTGAAGTCCCTCACCCGATCCATTTAGAAAGAGTGGAGGAAAGTGAAGGCATCGCTGCCTTCATGGTTTATTTGCTGACAGTATCCATCTTTCCAAATTGATTTTTGATATCCACAGTGACCTGGAAGGGAGACACAGCGATAACTCTCTGAAAGTGGAAAACAATATTATTCCCACAAATATGAATTACTTGCCGGCAGGTTAAATCTACTGTGCAATGAATTATGTGACCCTGGAGCTCCTATAATTCTTTTGAATTTTATAGAGTCGTGAGAAGGGCTCTGAGCTTTGACAAGCACTTAACAGCCAAAATCAGCCCTGAACAACGCTCCTGGACATTTGATTTAGCCACGGGAGGCCTAACATTGCCGGCCAACGCAGCTCCACGAGCAGAGGATGACATGCGTTCATTGCCAGGGCCAGCCCTGGAGTTGTGGGGGTCTCTGTAAGGCCTTTCCGGGTGGGGGTATCTTTTCCCTTTCCCCATGCCATTCAACCCCCATGGGAAAAGGGGTGTCTCAGGAACGGAAAAGGGGGACCATATATCAACGGCAGAGCAGACCTTCATAGGTAAGGCATGGTTGGGTACCAACATTTCAGATCATGTACATGAGCCAGGTTGCTAAACTTGGTAGCATCCTTTGCTGTGTGGCATAAACTCCTTGGAAAACTTCAGGAGATCTTTAAAATCCCTACCCGCAGAATCCAGCACAGATTTATTCTGCGTCATTCCAAAACTTTTCAAATGTCCTTGGTGCTCTCTGAGCTTGACTGTGGATTTTGGGTGTGTGTTTTTTGTAGATGTTTCATTATCCAACTAGATAACATCCTCAATGCTAGAATGGAATAGGGTTTGCAAGTAAGTACCCTCAGGCTGGTCCATTGTATTTTTAAACAGTTGCTAAGCAACCAATCATTAATCAAGGACTACCTGTATTCTGCCTATAAGTTTATACTGTGCAAGAGAATTTTCCTCACCGCTCTATTTGGAATTCTCCCCCCGCCTCCTAAAATTCACTCCAAAGGAAGTTAGAGAAAGAAGCTCTTCTCTCAAGAGATGAGGTTCTCCCAATAGCTTGGCATCTTTGGGTATCAACCATGGACCTCAACAAGCTGTAGCCATTGGCTTGATCAGTTCTCTTTTACAATGCCTGGATTTCCTCTCTGTTACACTGCAACACCATGTTATCGTACATATTTAGTTTTTTCATTTCCCCAATATTGTCACAGGGAACTAAATTGTAAAAATGTCTATGGAGATTCTCAGTCCTCCAGGTCATGGTTGTCCCAAAGGTGCTTTTTCAAGAGGCCACTCGACTTTCTGGTTTTTGTTTTGAAAACGTTTCGCTTCTCATCCAAGAAGCTTCTTCAGCTCTGACTGTATGGTAGGGAATGGAAGGATTTATACTCCTTGCAGTCAACTGGTCATTTGTATCCTTTTAGCAGGTCCTTAAGGTCACCTGGAGGCTTATCTGTGTCCTCAGGGTCACCTGAGTGGTGCAAATGGGTGTGGAGCCTTCTGGGAACAGTTGACAGGACTGTAGAAGAAGAATCTGAAGAAGCTTCTTGGATGAGAAGTGAAACATCTTCAAAGAAAAACCAGAAAGTCCAGTTGCCTCTTGAAAAAGCACCTTTGGGATAAATTGTAAAAAGCTTCTGAGATCTGGTCTGAGCCCTTTTCGACCTCATTTTCCCCTCTGACTTAAAGCCAGGTAATAAAAATCAGCTAATAAAATTCAGGTGATGGAGAACGCAAGGCTGAAAAAAATGTAGTTTTCCACTTCCTAAGAAGTTTGACGACTCGTCGATACTTTTAAAGGCGAGAAAATCTTGGAAGCAATGGCACCTCTGGATAAACAGCCCTCGTTTGTTTCACTTTATCTGGATGTCATCGTTGGATTGGGGGCAAATTTGTGATAAATTAGACCAAGCTTCAAGTCTACCCTCAGTCAAGGAATAACTTTGGATAAACGGATAGCTTGCGCTTTTCATGCTCTTTCAACCCAACGCACTTCACAGGAATTTGTGGTGGAGAACAATCAAAGAACACGTCTATAGGTCAGGATTTTCAAATTGTGGGCGACGTGATAGCAGTCGTCCAATATTTGAGGGGCTGCCAAAAGAAGAGGGGGTCAATCTATTCCCCAAAGCACCTGAAGGCAAGACAAGGAGCAACGGATGGAAACTAAGCAAGGAGAGAAACAACCTAGAACTAAGGAGAAATTTTCGAACACTGAGAGCAATCAACCAGTGAAATGACTTCCTTTCAGAAGCTGTGGTTGCTCCATCAATGGAGGTTTTCAAGAAGAAATAGGACAGCCATTTGTCCAGAATAATATGAGATCTCCTGCTTGAGCAGGAGTTGGACCAGAAGGTGGGTTTCAGCAGGTTCTGACCAGTTCTGGAGAACCGGTAGCAGAAACTTTGAGTAGTTTGGAGAACCGGTAGTAAAAATTCTGACTGGCCCTGCCCCCATCTATTCTCTGCCTCCCAAGTCCCAGCTGATCGGGAGGTAATGGGGATTTTGCAGTAACCTTCCCCTGGAGTGGGGTGGGAATGGAGATTTTACAGTATCCTCCTTCCCCTGCCACGCCCACCAAGCCACACCCACAGAACTGGTAGTAAAAATTGTAGAAACCCACCACTATGTTGGACTAGGTCAACACTCCAAATGCTCGTGTGCCGAGGCTGTACAGGCCTGGTTTTGTGTGTGGTGTAGCTTTGCAACCAGCATTACCAACTGAAAACTGCAATCTGCTATGACTGCACCGAAGCCCAGGCGGATCACTGCCACACAGTGTAAATCAAATCTCCATGCACGCAGCGGAGAGTGCGAAAAATTTCCTACAAGTAGACAAAGGTCAAGTCACGGAACACTGGCTCGGAATATAACTGAAAGTTGGCCAAGATTATATTTGCCTGTCATGGATGAAGATGTCCATTTACCTGAAGTAAGAAAATGATTTTCCCCCTTTATTTTATTTGCGTAAGAGTGTGGTTCCAAGTTAATCTCTTTACAAGGCCAGGGCGAAGGAGCTAAAACTCTATTATTGATATGGACAAAATCTAACATACCAATAAAGGAGAATATTTGTAGCTCAGGGTTGAAATGAGGGGTCCTTAGCATTCTCTGAACTTGGTGGTTTTCTTGCAGATGTGTCATGATCCAACTAGGTAACACCTTCAGTTCTAGAAGGGATTGGGGTTTACGGGGAGGAGGAGGAGGAGGAGGAGGAAACTGTGAGATCTCTGGTACTCTCTGAGCTGGGCTGTTTCCTTGAAGTCATTTCATTACCAAACTAGGTTACATCATCAGTGAACAATGAAACATCTGCAAGAAAACAGCCAAGATGAAAGAGCACCAAGGACCCTTCAAAACCTAGCATTCCAATTTCCCCAGGGAGTTAGCAATAGCGCTTAGACTTATATACCGCTTTCCAGCCCTCTCTAAGCGGTTTACAGAGTCAGCCTCTTGCCCCCAACAATCTGGGTCATCATTTGACTGACCTCGGAAGGACGGAAGGCTGAGTCAACCTTGAGCCTGGTGATGACATTATTCAGTGGAAGGAGGGAGGGGTGACCATCAACCTTCCATCACGATCTCTGCTCTTTGCTCTGCAGAAGTTAATATTCATTCTCCACAATCAATACCAATTTACTCCCCACATCTGTCATGTTGCTGATCAGAGAAACAGGAATTTTCCCATGAAGCACTAAGAGCTTCAGAGCCGTATGTCTTCTGTTAAGTCCGGACACTACAATCGTAGTGAAGTAAAACAACCGTTTATTTCAGACAAAAGGAACAACAAAAATAACTACGAACTGAGGGCAGCCTGAGGCTGCAGCTCCTTTTACAGGGAGCTGTCCAGCCTGTCAGCCACTGATGCTTGTTTTTTTCCCGCCGGGGAAAATGAACCAATGAGTGATGGCTGATGTAAGATTCACTCCTACTTGCATGTTCAACATCTTCTTCGGGTCTACTCTTTATTGAGTGGCCCACATTTGATTTAATGTTTGAATCAGAGCATGGGATCTGCATTCTTCCTTCTTCTGTTTGATGGAGAGCGGTTAAGCTTGCATCCATCTAGTGAGAGAAGGCTGGAGTTCTCTTTCACCTAATTGACAGAGGAAGAAATCAAAGAAAGGCTACAGCACCAACGTTCCACTGTGGCCAGTTTGGACTGATGGAGTTGGAGTAGAAGAAAACTTTTTTTGGAGAAAGGTTGCTCAATGGAGAAGCCAACAACACCTTCGTTGGGAAACATCAAAGAGTCTTCTGAATCCTACATGCGGACTGAAGCTTGGTCCCTTCCAGCTTTGTTATTCTGTTAATCTGACCCAATATTATCACAATCTGACTCTTTTGTTTCTCCCAAATTATAGAAGTGGATAGAAACTTGACTTCTCTCTGCTTATCCATTCTTCCTGTTGTGTTTTGGCTCCACGTAGAAAATCGATGTTGGGCGATATAATACATCAGATTTGCAGTATCTCACGATCATCACTTTTGCTCATTAGATGCCCTTTGAAGAAAACAGTGTTGGAGCAGAGGTGTCCATGGAAGCATCCAAAAAGTCAAGATGGAGGCTGTGACATGTGACTGAAGCCCCGCCCCTTTTCTATATGCATTCCAGGAAGTTGTAACTGGAAAAGAAGAACAATAATCTCTAAAATGAATATCCCTATATGAATAAGAGGGCTGTTAATATTTCAGCTATTAATATTTCTCATTGTTTATCACCTGTAATAAACTCCGAGTGAGATGTAGGCCACACAAGTTTTTAACATTACTTCAAATTCTTTCTTTTGTACAGCTGGCTATTTATTGTTTTTTTAAAAAATAATTTTAAAGCTTTCTTGCATACATGGGAGAGGAAACAACACAAATGTCATTTAATTTACATGACAAAGTACTGCCATTATTTCAGTATGACAGAATGCCACTAAGGGCAATTTTTGAAAATTGTTTAAACAATGTAATGAGTTAAATGTCAGTGTTAGCTAATTATGTTTATGCTAATTGTTAATTAGCTCTATAATGGAGACCGTCTTAATTAACAATAGTTCCCCGTGTGTGTATATACGCAGAAAAAGAGGGAATGAAAAGAGAGGAAAGAGAAAGGAAGCCGCTGCCACAAAAAAATGTGATTACATTTCTTGTAAATCATAAGTATTTCTTTTTAAGAAATAAAAAGCGGACTTCTCTGCTATGTATGCTTTAGAAACAGTGAGGTTGTTAATTAACGATATAAAAATCTGCTTTTGCTTTCTCCCAGTCTTGTGATCGTCCTGAAGCCGCTTTTGATTATATTTCATTTTAGAATATTGTTGTATCCACCAGAATTTTGAGCAGCTCCTTGACATTCGGAGAAAGTTTATGTCAAGGGTAGAAGAATCCTGTCAAAATAATGACTCCAATGTTAATAAAAATCATAAATCCCCCCCCCCCAGAAAATAGGATATGGTTGGTGCAGAGATTGAATTGTGTTTTATAATTAGTGCCATGTAAACTTTGCTAAATCCTGCAAGCTAATCTGGCTTTACAAATCAACAATAATGGACAGGCAGTTCTCTACTTACGACAGTCTGTTTAGCGACCATTCAAAGCTACATGAAAAAAAATCACTTATGGCTGCTTTTCACATGAACATTGTGGCATCTCCATGGTCACGTGATCAAAACTCAGACTCTGGGCAACTGACCCCTATTTATGATGGTTGCAGTCATTACGGTCAACTTTGAGGGGGAACGGCAGCATCCAGGCACACATTCCACAGGTGTAGTTTCTGAAATCACTTGGCAGAGCTGTCTGTAAGCAAAGAATGGCCCCCAGAGCTCTCCAGGTGGGGCACCCACTGCCCCCAAATGCCGCCTCTTTGGGCCTAGTATAATAAGGCAGAAATTCAGTCGGTCCACCATCCACCTACAATTAGCAATGGGTTTCCAGTATTCTCACCACCTGTTTGCTGCCTGCATGCACTCTCGCTTCGCATGCGTGTGCCTTCTGCGGATGCCCCCAGCCTTCCATGCGCATGCGCCTGGCCTCGAAAACGTGTCTAAATAGGACGGCATTATGCCGCTACCGGTTTTCTCAAACCGGCTGAATACCCCTCTGCCTACAATGAATATGAGCTGTGTCATTTTATATTCCGCTATCCTGGTTTTTGAAACGAGGGCGGACTTAGAAACATCTTCAAAAGTCCCCTTAAATCAAGGGTGGTTTTTTTCCTCTCTTTTTTTTTTAAAATAGAGATGGAACCGTGCTCTCTTTTATTTAACAAACATGGAGATCATACGTGCCCATTTTTTTTTTTTTTTGTAACGGTGGTCATTTAAAGGACTGTGCTTCCTTTGAAAATAATTGGGGGAAGGGCTCCAAACATCACAATCAGCACAATCAGATTTTCTGTTCTGGGGCGTCCCGGGGTGCGTGTGAAAAAAAGTTTCAATAAAGTGGCCTTAGTCATGTGATCAAAGCCCCGCTCCTTTTTATGTATAACATGACCAGTTGCGTGCTTGTGGCTGCAACCTTTACAATTGTTATGCCTTCCCTGTTTCTGCTATTCGTTAACAAAAAAAATAAATGCTGGAAGTTTTTTTTTCAGGCTTCTGCACGAGTCTATTAAACGATGCAGCTGCTTTCATGAAGCAGCTCATGAAAGCAGCAACCTCTATTTAACGCCTTTAGCTTTACACGCTTCGTAGGGAGTCAAATTCTCACAACAGTCCTAAACATTTGTTCTTAGGGTCAGGGATCAGCTCCCAGTCTCTCAAAAGAAGCCCCAGTGGGCCCAATTGCTCTGAATTAGCTCAACGTCTTACACTGCCCCATATTTACGTTGTTTTTTTTTAAAAAAAACATGTGTCCCAGGAAGCAATTCATTCTTAGCTGTCTGCTCCCCTTTCAAACCGTTGGATTATTGTTTTATTAAGGGACTGTAACCCCTGATTGATGCTTTTATTCCTGCGTTGACCTTGTCATTGTTCTCCCAAGTACTTGTAATTGTAACAGTGGAGAACGCTGGGCTTTAATTATCTCTGCTCAAACTCGACCGACCGCTCTGGTTACACTCTAGTGATCGTATTGGATACACTGCAATATTTATTTGCCCAAGAAGAGGAAATGTCAACAGCCAGGCAGTCTAAGGACTCTCCACGTGGGAAAGTAATGGTGGATATTACGGGTTCCTAAAATACAGTCATAGCAATCGGTAATTCAGGTGCCTCCAGTAATCTGTTGGTCTCGGGGTTCAGGACTGATGGCTTGCTATTATATCCGGCAATCCTCTTTGGCTGGGAAGATCTCTGCAAAAGTAGAAACACTTAAGCATAAGGAGAGCAGCGTGTCAATATCCTGGGCTTCGCTCAGTCCAGCCTTCCTGGGCGCATGAGTTTGGTGTTGATCTTTTTCCTGCAGTTCTTACAGCAGCAAAGACCCTCCGTGGCAGCTCTCGGGGGGCTGCACAAGGACACAGCAACCCTTTCTTCCAGATCCTCTCCTGAGGGATGATAGCCAGCAAATATAACTTAATTTGGCCTTCCAGTTCTGGAGAACTTTTTTTTTTTTAAAGGTTTTGATAAGATTGAGCGAGTCCAGAGACGGTACATAAGAATGGTGCATGGGCTGAGGGACCAAACATACCAGGAGAGATATGATGGACTGAATGGGCACAGCCTGGAGGACAGAAGGGAAGGGGGGGGGGCGTGGCTGAAACCTTGAAATGTATGAAAGGGGTGAAGAAGGTTCTAGAAGGCGGTATTTTCAATATGAGGCAAAAATCAAGAGCTGGGGGGGGCATCACCTCGAACTGACAGAAGGGAAGTTCAAAAGTCATATTAGAAAGTGTGACGTCAACGAAAGAGGAATGGAACAGAAGAGAGGAGAGGAGAGGAGAGGAGAGGGGAGGGGAGGGGAGGGGAGAGGAGAGGAGAGGAGGGGAAGAGAAGAGAAGAGAAGAGAAGACAAGAGAAGACAAGAGAAGACAAGAGAAGAGAAGAGAAGACAAGAGAAGAAGAGAATATAGATTGGATTGGAAGAGGAGAAGAGAAGAGAAGAGAAGAGAAGAGAAGAGAAGAGAAGAGAAGAGAAGAGAAGAGAAGAGAAGAGAAGAGAAGAGAAGGAGGGAAGGGAAGGGAAGGGAAGGGAAGGGAAGGGAAGAGAAGAGAAGAGAAGAGAAGAGAAGAGAAGAGAAGAGAAGAGAAGAGAAGAGAAGAGAAGAGAAGAGAAGAGAAGAGAAGAGAAGCTGGAAGGGACCTTGGAGGTCTTCTAGTCCCACCCCCTGCTCTGGCAGGAGACCCTATAGCATTTTAGACAAGTGGCTGTCCAGTTTCTTCTTAAAAACCTCCAGTGATGGAGCACCCATGATTTCTGAAGGCAACGTCTGTTCCACTGGTTAATTGTCCTCACCGTTAGGGAGTTTCTCCTTAATTCCAAGATGGAATTAAGAAGCTTGGAATCAACTTCTAATGGAGGTCAATCATCAGAAACTTGAGTTGAAACATTCTTGGGATAAACACCTGTCCATTTAAGAGTACGGAGAGATCAAGAAGACCGAAGATGGATGCACCATCCTAGAGCCATCCTGGCTCAGCATTTCTGGGAGTTGAAGTCCATCGTGGCCTATTCCTGTGTTGTCCTGACCCTGTTCCACCAGAGGCCATACAAGGGTGCGATCAAAGCTGTCTCATAGCCCAAGACATTTGCTTATCACCTTTCTTGCCTCGGTTGTTAAGTGAAACACTGCAGTTGTTAAGTCAGCAACACCGTTGTTAAGCGAATCTCACTTCCCCATTGACTTTGCTGATCAGAAGGTCGCAAAAGGGGAACACGTGACCCCAGGTCACTGCAACCGTCATAAATGTGAGTCAGTTGCCAAGCGTCTGAATGAACGCGACCATGGGGGTGCTGCAACGGTCATACATCATACATGTGAAACAGTCATACGTGTGAAACACGGTCATAAGCCACTTTTTTCAGTGCCGTTGCAACTTTGAACGGTCACTAAATGAACTGTCCTCACTGTCAGGAAATTTCTCCTTAGTTCTAGGTTGCTTCTCTCCTTGATGAGTTTCCATCCATGGTGGAAGATCATTAAAGAAAGATCCAAGCTAGAAGGAAGGAGAAATTTTCTGATAAGGAGAGCAATTAATCAATGGAATAAGCTGGCTTCCAGAAGCTGTAGGTGCTCGCCTGCTGGAAGTCTTCAAGAAGATTGTACTATTAGCACATCTGAAGACGTCATTTGGACTTCAGGTCATAAGAAGACCTCACAGATGTTCAAAGGAGGACATGAAATGGGAGGAATGTTGTGATGCATGTGGCATATATGTCAAAGGCCACCACCAAGCCATGTTATCTGGAATCAATGCTCAGCTGCACACGTGTAGGAACACAAACCCCTATCAGATCAACCCCTGTCCAAACCAGGATCGAACCAAGTCAGGCAATCCACATTCAAGGATGCTAGGAAGTGGTCTGGTCTGAAAGAACTGTTGATTTAGTATCAAGGCAGAGTTATTAGAAGGTGGGGAAGATTTGCGTTCAAGCATTTTTGCCTCAAAGCTACTCCAGCACAATTCTTTCTGGAGTGATTCTTCAGACTGTCTTGTGTGTGTCTGAGGAGCCTTTGAGAGGATTAGAGAGGACACAGCTTGGAGTTTCAACTTCCAAACCCTTGTGAAGCAATTTCCATTTTCTTTCACCAATGTTTTTTCTTTTCTTTTCTGAAGGAAACAGGGATCGCAGCTGGCAAGGCAAATGAAATGCCTCAGAATGAGTCTAATGAGTCCCTTGAAGGTGCTACACAAAACAAATGAATGAATCAAAGGATTTCTTCCACAGGTCCAGGTATAATACAGATATTCTGGCAGAGTTGCAACTGAAAGATATACGGTAACCTTTAAAAAATGGATGGAAAGAAAAAATAACTCCACTGGACCACAATCAAATTGAAGCTAACTTTGGAGCATAAAAAAAAAAAAAAAATCAGTCGTGTGAACTGAATCCTGGGACATTTTGTGAATGTCACAGAAGGAAGGCATTTCCGATATTTTTTTCCCCTTTTCCATTTCTGATTCCCACCCCCACCCACCCACCCCCAGAAGAATTCCTCTTGTCCTTGCTTGGTTTCTATTAAGAAAGGAGGGAATAATTTAAGAACTACGGTGTGTAGTTTATAGTAAAGCATCCAGTTGGAGATGCTAACCAGAAAGTCATATTGGAAAAAGGAGGAAGAGAATTCCACATTGGAGCTGATTGGGTGCCCTGTCTCTTCCCTCTTCCAGTAAAAATGGCAGCCCACATCCATCTCTCTTGACAGGGCCAGATCTCTCTTAGATCTCGCTCCCCTGCTTCCTTAGACATTCCGGGGGGGGGGGAGGGAGGGGTGCCAGTTTTTCTCTTCTTCTTGCTGACCCTCGCTCTTCCCACAACCAATATCAAACCTATTTCTGCAATCAGCTTTGGCCGTGGATGAACTGAATTACCCAAACAGAGAGGCTGACTGCAGATCATGCTCTATTTACAACGGTGAATATCAGGTTGGAAGGGACTTTGGAGGTCTTCTACTTCAACCCCCTTTTCAAAAGCAGGAGAACCTTTCCCAATCTGAACAAGTGGGTGTCTGGTCTCTTCTTGAAGACCTCCAGGGATGAAGCACCCACAACTTCTGGAGAAAAGCCATCCCATTGGTTAATTGTTCTCACTCTCAAGAAAATTCCTCTTGGGTTCTAGGTTGGCTCTCTCTTTCCATTGCTTCTTGTCTTGCCTTCAGGTGCTTTGGAGAATAGGTGGAGCCCCTCTTCTTTGTGGCAGCCCCTCAAATATGGGAAGATTGCTAGGATGTCACTCCTAGTCCTCTCTTCCTTAGACCTGGCCAGCTCCTTCAAGCATTCATCGTACCGCTGAGACCTTCGATCACCTTTGTTGCTCTTCTCTGCGCTCTTTCTAAGGTCTCATCCTCTTGTTCTGCACCATCATTTCAATCAGGGCAACGTCAGTTCGTCAAGCTGTCTCCTCTGCACGTTTTGACGTGTCTCTTTGAAATACGAGCCTATCTTTGAATGCAAATTGTGGACGGGATGCCCTGTGCAATTCGTAGCTTTCGTAGTCCCCATATCTACTCTGAAGCAAGGGACACAGTCCGCAGGCAGCTGAGGTTCTAACTGTGGGCATCACAAGGAAGCAAAGGGCCAGAGATGCTTTGAGCCCAGAGAGGAAGGATTTCCTTGCTGGCGATGGGGTTTCCCTCCGAACAAACACAAAAGGAGAATTTGGGAGCCCAGCTTAATTCCTGCATTACTGGCACTGTTATTCCTCAAGGCACTCTGATCACATCCCCTCACCTGGAAGGTTTTTAAAAAGCTATCAATAATTAAAAGAATTAAATGAGTGGGCAATGGAGACAATCAGAGCCGATAACTACCAGCCAGAGAAACTTACTTCTCTGGGTTAAGTACACCTGAAATTGCCTTTTTTTTTTTTTTTTGCAAAAAACCAGCTTTTCAAACAATTTGACGAAAACGTTATTCATCAGCCGCAGTCCATAGCAGAATAATTCTTAACGGGAATTTTAACAATCCGAATAAAGGTTGGGCTTTCATTTTATGTTAAACAACAACTATTCCTCCCACACACACTCCAAAAAAATTATGAAAAGCTAGAGTAGAATAAAAGTCAAGGGGAATATCCGTAATTATAGTGCTGGGATTAATTGTTTAACAGCAAAACAACCACAGCGTGTCCTTTGATAACAAGGTCAGCCCTCGGGGTGCAGAGACGCCTCTGAATAAAGATTGTCCGCGTTTGCGCCTGGTTTTCAGCACCCAGGCAAAAACGGCAACGCCACAAGACTGTCAGCCTTGCCCCAGAGAGCGCCAGGAAGCTGAGGAGTGAACGAGGCTCCCTCGGTTTTAAGGCGAGATTCTCATCAACCTCTCCTAACCTCCCATTTTCCCCCAGAGGACGTCTGAATCGCTTCGAATAAACTCGACTTGTGTGTGTGTGTGTGTGTTTCCAAAAGGAAAACGTGCAAAAGTCGCTTCAGCGTGTAAGACAGAAGGTTACATTTGAAACTTCTGGGATATATTTTTATTTTTTGGTCCTGGGGTCAAGAGCACCTCCAAGCGGGACCCGCCGCGGATAGAGAGGCGCCGCCCGGGACGTCCTTGCCCGCCGCCGAGGTCCCGAAGACGGACTTCGTTTTGTGGGTTTGCCCGGGAGCTCGGCCGGCGCGGTCAGGAGCGGCGCGGTCCATTCCACCCGCAAAACCGGCGAGAGGAGGAGGCCGGCGGGAGCCCAGCTGTCCGCCCGTCCCGTTGCTCCACTTCGTTTTCGTAACAAACAAACAAACAAAATTATTGGAGCTGCGCTTCTTTCCTTCCTTCCTGGCGTTCTTAAGCGGGGCGTCCCGCCTCGGGCTCCGTTCCGCGCGTGGGGCGCCCCCAGGGCAGGCCGGCGGCCCGGCCCTCTCCCCGCGTGGGCTCCCCCCCGCGCCACCCGCTCGCTGGCTGGTTCCTCCGGCTGGGGCTGCCTGAACGCCGCCGCCGCCTTGTCCCTTCACGGCTCCGACGTCCTTAGATTAGATTTCCCCTTTCTCATTACCGACCTTAATAGACCCTTCAGACCTAATTCCAGCCCCAGATATTATCTGACCCGTATAATTAATTAATTATAGCCCAAATATTATAGATTATTAAAAATAGCATAACTAATAGTGTAATATCTCAAGCTGTCGACTTTAATAGTCAACATTGTCTTGGTGTCTCTTATCAGGCAGAGACACCCGGCGAGAATATTGATTCCCGGTAATTTTAACCATCATCTGCCATCCTGACGGGTAATTGTCAGATTTTCACCCGAGTCAGACCTCATTTGAAATCGTTAAAGCCTCGGCAAAGCTGCCGGTTGATCTTAACGTTTCCTTTTCCTCGCCTTCAATATGTCGCGGCAGCAGCCACGAGCGAGGGGGAAAGAGAGAGGGAAGGAGGGAGGGAGGCAAGAAGGGAGAGAGCTGGCGGCGGCAAAGAAAGAGGCCGGGGGCGCAGAAAGCAGCAGCCGCAGCTGGAGGGCTCAGCCGGGCCCGCCGCGCGTGGAGTGCAAAGAGCTTCCTATTCTCCTCTGGCCCGGGTCGCAACAGCCGCCCCGCCGGAACGGAGCCTGGCCCGGTTTCCCCCCCCCCGCTCCCTCTCTCAGGCCGCCGCAGGGCTGTGGGTTAGCGGGGGGCGGGGGCGGGAAGAATGTGCCGTCCAGGCCGCCTTGGCAGAAAGTGGCGAGCCGCCGCCGCCCCCCACGAGGCCCCAAGGGATCCATCAGGGATCACGCGATCCTCTGGTCACTTCTCGCTGGAGACCTCCAAGGGGTCGCTGCGTCCACGCCGCGGGTGGAGGGCATTCTGGCACGGGATGTGGGTCCCCCCGGACGTGACTTGGCGCTGGGACGTGGCCGCCCTCCTCGCCCTTGCCCGACCGCCGAAGGTGGGCGCGAGAGAGGGAAGAGGCGAGCTCCCATCGATGCGGGGTCTTCCCGGAGCGTTTTTTAAACTTCTAATTAGGATTCGTGGTGTGATCATATTAATTTAATAATCCCGCAGCGGCGCAGGAAGCATTAACCTCAATTACGCTCCTGACAGTGCAGCCCACCCGGGCGAGCCCTTCTCAAACCCGCGCCTGCCTCCCTCCCACCCACCCTGCCTGCAGCTGCCCAGGCCCCGGGCGAGGGGCGGAATCCCCTCCAGCGACGCCTCCTGCTCCAGCGAGGCAGGGCTGGGCCCACTTTGGAGCCTCTGAATTTTGGGCCGTGGGGGGGGGGCTTTGGGGAATGGGCAGTCAACCCCCGAGGTGAAGCTGGGTCTCTCCAGTGCAGGGACCGGAAGGAGGGAGAAGGTCCGAATTAAACGGGCCATTCGCTGCCTCTGCTCTGCTCTGGACCAGGGGGAGCCGGGGCCCGTGGGAACGAGGCTCCCAGGAACAGAAGCGAAGCGCGGAAGGCAGAATAAGAGAGTTGGAAGCTTCGGCGCTCAACTGCGGGCCTGGACCGGAGCCCAGCCCAGGTGTGGGGGTTCAACCCTGCCCTCAAAGGGCCAAAGGAAGAAGCCTGTAGCTGGCGGCGAGGTCGCCCCGCCTCGCGAACACGAAACTAGCTAGAAATCCGAAGCACAAAAGCCTCGACGGTTCCTGCAGGGCAAAACTTCCCAGGTGCGCTACCGGGGCAGGCAACGATCCCCGGGGAAGAGAAGGGAAGGGCGGCTCCAGTTGCCCGGGAGGAGGCGGCGGTGATACTGAGGCGCCCCCTGAAAGGCAAACGGGGGGGGGGAGGAGAGGGATTGGGTTGGACGACAAACATTTCCCGCTGCTTCTGGAGAAAAGGAAACGGGGGCCAGGAAAACGGGAGTCCTCCTCTCGCCTGGCTGGTCGGCTCTCCCCCCTCCTGAAGCGCTCCGTCCTGGGCAAGAGGGCCCAGACCCAGCGGCCCATAGAAGAGCCCGGCAAGGACCCCGTCTGGCTTCGGCCTCTGGCACCCCCGGCCGCCCTTCCCTCTGTCCGAGGCTTTCCGGAGCAAAGAACCGAAGCCGCTTTGCAGGGCGATTTCCTTCTTTTTCGCTTCTCTTCTGCAAACACACCCGCGCCCCTGAGAGCGAAGGGGCTGCGCCTCCCCCGGCGAGATGCTTTGTGCCAACCAGGCTGGGTGGCCCCCTAAACTATGGGAAGCGCCCCCTAGGACCGAGTCCCGCTGACGGCGACCGGATCTTCTCCGCGTCGCAAGGGGGAAGAGCTGCCAATATGACACACCACTATCTGTTATTATACATACGTGTGTGTACACGTGGATTTGTACGCGCCTACACACAGACCCAGGAAAGGCATGGAGGGTTTAAGGAAGGGGGAGTCCCCTAGCTTTCCCCCCCCCAGCCTCCGGGGTGCTCCTCCCCCCCCCCGTGCCCCAGGTGGGCGACGGGTCTGAAGATGGAAACGGATTTCCTGGTGGGGGCCGCGCCCACCTCCCACCCCCAAGAGCCTCGCCTTCTCCCGCGGTGACCTTTGCGTGCTCCCGGCGCGCGTCTCTGATCAATGCGCTGGGTTGGGGAGCGGGAGAAAATCCCCCCTCCCCGCCGAAGTCACCGTCCCGCCCCCCCCCCGCCCGCTGGCCCCATGTAAATCCATCAAAGTGACCTTCCCCATATAACAAGGGCTGCTAAACTGTTTTACCACCACGATAAATGTCCTTAATTACCCCGAGATGTGCGTGCGCCGCGGCAAGGCCGGTGATGAATGGTCCGAAGGAGAAGGTCCATTTGTTGGCTGGACTTGGGAAGATCTAATTAAAAAGGAAGTTTGGGGCTGGGGGGGGAGGGGAGGCCACGGGCGGGGAGAAGGCGGGGGCAAGTGAAGCAGCAGAGGGAGCCCCCCCCCCCCCGCGGGCCTTTTGTCTCTCCAGCTCGCCCTGCTGCCCCTGAAGCGATGCCAGGAAAGGCCGCCCCGATGGTCTTAGCCTGACCCTCGACGGGGACCCCCAGGCCGCCTCCTCCGCCTTCAGGGCCTCTCCCGAGCGGTTGCTGGCGAGGCTTTCCGCCCCCGGTGGGCTGAGGAGCCGGGCAATTGGCCTCCCGCCCAGCCGGGAAAGCGCCAAGGCCTCCCGGGAGAAGCGCCGGCTCTGCCCGAGGGGTCCACAAGGGTCTGGTCAGTTAAATCTAGCTCTGGATTGGGCGCGACTGCAGAAAAGGCGGCGGAGGTTCCCGGGCGGCCTCCCCTCGCCTGCCAGGAGAGGCTCCGGGCGTCACCCCCAACTTTCCCGGGGAAAGCTAAGCGGAGCTGGCAGACGGGGGGCGATCGCGCAAATGAAGCCCTAATTGGCAATCAATTGTGATTAGCCGTCAGGCCGGGACTGCCGCCGCCGCCTGAGCGGGGGAGCCGAGGGGACCCCAGTCTCAGCGCCCTTCTGGGGGGAGCGTCTCCCTTTCGCCTGTCCCGGGAGGGGGGCTCCGAGCCGGTGGCGCTTCCCAGAACCTGCCGGCCCTTCCGAGCTGGACTGAGAGCCCCTTCCTGGGCCGCGCCGGCTCCTGTGCCTGACCCTCAGCGGGACCCCTGGCCGCTGCCCGTCTCCCTGCGGGGCCTCCCTCGAGCCCCTTCAGCCGACGGACTAAGCACGGCTCGGCCGGACCGGAATTGCAACTGATGGAGGGAGGGAGGCCGGGAAAGGCCCAAGAAAGGCGAGGCAGGAATGGGGCAGCTGCCCCCAACTCCACTCTGGGGGTTTTCTAGGCGAGATGGGGGAGGCAGGGTTGCGTTTTTTCGCCCGCTCCCCTAAATTGGCTGGCGGTAAAACTGGAGCTGCCACGTTCTGTGGCAACCCGAACCTTCCTTAACTTCCACTATTCTTGGCGATTTTCATTCCAATTGGGGGGAAAAAAAGACCATTTCTGTGGTCAGCCCAGATTGCGCGATTGGGGGAACCCGGGTCTCGCTCCGCCTGACGCGCGTCCTTCCTGGCCTTGTGTGAAAGGCTCAGAACTGCCCCGCCGAGCGCTGCAGGGTTTCCTAACTCGGGCGCCCTGCCTCGTGCCTTGCTCGTGGGGACGGAGGGCGATCCCCAAATCCAGCTGGGCAGATGCGTTCGGCCCAGGAATCGCACCGCTGGCTGGAACGGCGTCGCTCGAGCCAACGACGTGCGTCCCTGGGGGGGACAGAGGCGCCTAATCGCGGCGATGCTCTGGATCCCTCAATTATTTCAAAGCCGGCGCCTCCCCCTCCTCCCACCGCTCCAAATAAGGCTATTTAGATGCTTTCCAGATGAGTGGAGGGGCGTTGAAACAGAGCTGACAGCTAAGTATATCTCCAGCAGCCCGGCCATCCTTCACGCCCTCCACCGCCACCGCCGAGCCTCCCCCCTCCTCCGAGCTCCTGGGGGTCTCCTCCGGGACGGAGATTGCGGACCATTATGGGCAAGGGATTAATTTGTAGCCAATTACCACCCAGCGCTAAATATGAATGCATAAATAAGCCGCAGTCCCAGGAAAAGATGGGGGAATAAACGCCCAGGTTGTCCCAAGAGGAGGAGGAGGAGGAGGAGGAGAAGCGGCGGACCCTTTGAAGAGAAGCTTCCTCGCCCCGCCTCGTGCCTCCCTTTCTCTGCCAAGTTCCTCCTCCACAGGAAAGGAAGGAAGGAAGGAAGGAAGGAAGGAAGGAAGGAAGGAAGGAAGGAAGGAAGGAAGGAAGGAAGGAAGGAAGGAAGGAAGGAAGGAAGTCGTGTGGAGGGGGGGAAGGGGGAGCAGGCGGGGGCAGAGTCATGAACGTGAGCCGAGAGCAGGCTCAGGTGGGTGACGTCTATATTCCGGCAGCGACAGCGGCGGCGGTAGGGAGCCCACCGGAGCGCCTCCTGGGAGAAGAGGGGTCCGGCAGCTGGCGGGAGGACGGCATGGAGAGCCACGCGGAGCAGCGCCTGGCGCCCAGCAGCGACCTGCCCCCGGTCTATTCGTGCTCGGTGAGCCGGGACAGGCCGGGCAGCGAGAACGGCAGCGGGCCGGAGGGGGCGGGCGCCGCGGTGGCCGTGGTGCACCGGACCACCTCCTTCTCCGTGCTGGACATCCTGGACCCCAACAAGTTCAACAGCAAGGGCCGAAGGCAATGCGCCCTGCTCTACAAGGCGGCAGCCGCCGCGGCGGGCACCGACTTCGCGCTGGGAGCCGAGGAGAAGCCGGAGGGGGCGGCCGCCGACCCCAAGGCTGCGGCCGAAGACTTCCAGGCCGGCAGGAGGAAGCCCTCGCTCGACGGGCGCAGTAAGTCCCGCTGCCGCGGGGAAACTTTTCTTGGGTGGGGGTCGGGCAGAACTCTTGGAAAGGGGAGCGTCGCATCCTTGGCAGAGCCGTCGCTCTGGGCGCTGCTGGGCAAGCCTTCCCCGGCCAGACCCAGCCCGGGGCCCGGAAAGCCCCCGCCTTGTGCCGGACAGATAGACGGAGGAGCCGGAGAGCTGCACGGGGGCCGAATCCCGCGGGAGCCGCTTCCAGTGGGACTTTTTGGAGAGAATTGGGGAAAGTTTGCGCCGGTAAAGCCCGCCGCGCCAGCCGCTTCCCAGCGCGATGCGCCCCTGGGTCTCTCTTGGCTCTTCTGCGGCGGAGCCGGAGCGCCAGGCGGGGGAGGGAGGCGGCCCAAAGCATCCGCACTGGGCGACCCGGAGGCTGAACTGGGCGCTGCTCCCAGAGAACAAGAGGAAGAAGGGAAGGGACCGGGTTGCAACGCCGGTCCCGGCTATCCGCCTTGGAGTTGCCCAAGCCGGATCGCCCGGCCTTGGACGAAGCTCGCCCGGCAGCCTCCGGGCCGCTGCCAGAAGCTTCCCAGCCCCACCCTCTCGCTTAGCCCCTTGCAACTTTCCCACGTGCGTGTCTCCTATCACCCTTCCACGCCGGCCCTTCCTTGGCTCCCATTGAGCTGAGGCTGGTCTGGGGGGGGGGGGTTGCTTTCTTGGTTCTTGAACCTGCCCCCTCCCTCGCCCTCACCGCCGAGGCCTTTCGCTTCCGGCGACAGATTCAATTTTCTTTCCCTACCCCCCCCCCCCTTCGCTCTTTTTTTAGGGGCAAATCAGACTAATTGTGACAAAACGCCGGTTATCTCTGGAAAAAACAATTAAATTCCTTCGATTACATTTAAAGCGAAATGTGCTTAGCCGCGTAAAGAGGCTGCATAATGGGGGGGGATCGCCCCGGAGTGGCCTGTCGGGCTGAGCCGGTCGATATCCTATTATCGAACTGTGCATATCTCTTTCAACCACCTTGCCAACGCCGGCCTAACGTCTAAATTATAGGGCCCAAATTCGGATAATTACTCGATTAAAACCTATTACACTTATTAGGGTTGACTATCGACCGGGTGGGGCGTTCGACCCGGTCGCCAGATTGCTTCGCTTGCGCGCCCCGCTCTTCCAGCCGCCCCTTCCCAGCCCCCGCTGCCTTCGCCGCCCCCTCCCCGGCCGAAGACAGCCCGGCTACCCCCGGGAGAAGCCACTTTCTCAAGCCGAAAGCGCCCAGCATCAAGCGAGTGTCCTCCACGCCGTCTCGCCTCGCCCGGATCTCGCCTGCCCTTCGCTTGACACCACAAAGCCAGGCTGGATGCTCCCCTCCTCCGGAAACGGCCCCGTCCCCGACTTCGAAGGGACGCCCGGGGCAGGGGGGCCTAGAGAGGCTTCGGGGGCCGGCGGGGCCGAGGCCGAGGCCTGGAGCCTGCCCCTGACTTCAGCGGCCGGGTGGGCGAGTGCGTGAGGTGGCTCAGTGCAGACTCAACTCTAAGCGAGTTCGGCGTGGAGAATCGAGCCCGTAAAAGGTTTGAAGTTGCATCACCCCCCCCAAACTTTCAAGGCTCTTTTCCGTTCGTGCCTTCCGCTCCTGGCCCGGGACGCCCCTCCGGGGTCTTTCGAATTAGATTAAAACAGGGGACCCGCTTAAGGCCTCGCTGCGGTCCGTCTGGGGCACGCAGGGGGTCATTTCTAACGTTATTCAAGTCACATCCAGCAATTCAGGGGAGCCCAGAAATGAGCCCCGCCCAGCCGCCCGGTCCTTTCCTTCGGGTTGCCCCCTTTTTCCCTGAAAATGCCCCCCACCCCCGTTCCCCAAACAGGGCTAGGAATCGAGTTTTTCCTCAGAAGTCGTTCTGGTTTAGATTGCCTAGCCACGATGCTTGGCAAAAGGCTTTTGGCCCAGAGACAGGCACCTGAAAGACACAACCGGCCCCCTTGCAAACGTGGGTTTATTGGGAGCCTCCCGCCTTTCCACAAACTGAACCCCGGAATTCCCAAGCGGAGCCGGGTTCGCTCCGATGCCGAGGCGCAGGCTCCCGCCGTACGGCGAAGCTGAGAGCCGCTCCGGCGGGACGTCCGGTGATTCGCCAAGCCCCCGAGGGGAAGGCTGCATCGCTCCCCGCGCAAGAACTAAATTCTCCGCGAAACGGCGCCCTTTCCTCGCGCTCCCGCCGGGTCGAAGCCGCGGTCGAAGCAACGGGCGCCCGGTCGCTCCGCTGCGGCTGCAGAGGCTCGAAACTGCGGGCTCGGGGAGAGAACTTGGGCCGGTTGGAGCCTTCTGGCCTTCCGCGGATCATGACCAAGCGCCGGCAGAGGCAGAGGCGAGACGCCGCGGCAGCCTTCGGAAAGGCTGGGCAGGGGAGAGCGGATTCCGGGCTCGGTGGTTCGCCGAGAAGCGTTGCTCGAGGCCCAAACGAGGAAGGTCGCCTGGGCGACCGGCAGATGACTGGCAGAAGCGTTCCTTCCTTCCTTCCTTCCTTCCTTCCTTCCTTCCTTCCTTCCTTCCTTCCTTCCTTCCTTCCATCCATCCATCCATCCATCCATCCATCTCCCTCCGCTTCCCTTCTCTTCCCCTCTCTCCCTCCCTCCTCGGAAGCCGGCTAGGCAGAGACCCTCCGTGGCTCCCTGGTTCCCCCAGCTGTCCCGATCAGGATCGGGGCGCTCAAGCTGTTCAACCCCTCCAGCAGGATGGCCGGGAGGGAGACTCCGTGTTGCAAGGCCCAGAGGATCCGAAGGGAGAGGAAAAGAGAGCCAGGTCGCTTCCAACGCCGCCGGCTTCCTTCCTTTCCCCTCCGGGCGCCTTTGACCCCTGTTGCCGCAGGAGGCCTGCGGAGTAGCGGGGTTCCCGAGCCCCCTTTCTCACGAGGCCTTTCGCCTCTTCCTTAATCAAAGAGCCCCACGGGAACCCTCCCTTAGGCCCCTCTCTCCTTTCCAGCCTGCTCTGCTTGGCCTCCGAAATTCGCTTGCCCAAGCAGACCAGACTGGAAACGAGAGGTGGGGGGCGAGGCGTGGGGGAGGAGGGGATCCCGTGGGGTCTTTTAGGCGGCCACTCGGACCCCCTCCTCCCTTACTAGCGGTTGCAGGCTCCTCTTTGGGCTGGCAGGTCTACGGAGACGCCTCTGTCCATGGTGCTGAAGGTTCTTCCAGGCGGCAGCCCCGCTGTAGTTATAGACAAGAGAAACGCGTCCAGGGACGGCCCGGCTCTCTCTCCCGGGCCAAGCTCGGTTTGGGGTCCCGGCCCGGTTCGCCGCCTCCCCCACCCCGGCAGGGCCCGCAGACTAGCTTTCTCTCCTTTTCGCGCAGAGTCCGGCGAGCTGTACCCGAGCGACGAGGTGGGGCTGGAATCGGTGCACCGGGAGAGCCCCCTGCCCGAAAGCGAAGCTCCGGACGAGGAGGAGGACGACGACGAGGAGGAGGAGGAGGAGGAGCTGGGCAGCGAGGAGAGTTGCAACAGCGACGGCAGCGGCAGCAGCGCCGTGGAGGCGGCTCGGGGGCTCCGCGCGGAGGAAGGCCAGAGCCCGCAGCGGCAGCAGGCCGGAGCCGCTCCAGGGCTCCCGCAGCAGCCGCCGCAGCAGCAGCCGTCGCCGCCCCAGGGCCAGGCCGCCACCCCCGCCGTCGGGGGGCAAAACCAAGCGGAAGCGCCCCGGCTCGGACTCCAAGTCGGGCAAGCCCCGGCGGGCGCGGACAGCCTTCACCTACGAGCAGCTGGTGGCGCTGGAGAACAAGTTCAAGGCCACGCGGTACCTGTCGGTGTGCGAGCGCCTCAACCTGGCGCTGTCGCTCAGCCTGACCGAGACGCAGGTCAAGATCTGGTTCCAGAACCGGCGCACCAAGTGGAAGAAGCAGAACCCCGGCGCCGACACCAGCGCCCCGACGGGCGGAGGAGGCGGGGGCGGCGGCGGGGGCGGCGGCGGGGGCGCGGGGGGCCTGTCCGGGGCGCTCAGCCCGCTCAGCCACTCGCCCCCCATGGTCAACCACGGCCTGGCCATGCACGGCCCGCCCGGCGCCTACAGCCACTCGGCCGGCGGGCTGGTGTGCGCCGCCCAGCTGCCCTTCCTGCCCGGCCCGGCCGCTGTGCTCTCGCCCTTCGTGCTGGGCTCGCAGACCTACGGCGCGCCCGCCTTCTACACGCCGCACCTCTGAAGGCGGCCGGACTGCAGGGAAGAAGCAGCCGCGGCGCCCACCGGAGCGGCCCGCCCCGACCCCCCTTCCCGGCCGGCAGGGACTATCAAACGCTCCAGCGCCCTCGAGCTTCCCGGACTGGCTTCTGATGGGGAGCCGCTACGCCCGGGGGGCAGGAAGCAAAAGGGCCCCCCTTGTAAATAGACTCGGCACTTCTCCGGTCCGCCCCCCCACCCCGCCTCCATCCTCGCCCCCTTCCGCCGCACCAGGAGACTCGGGACTGGCCGGATCAATCGCCCCATCGCTGGGGCCTCGAGCAACTGACAGCGGTTCCTCTTCGCTTTGGGGGCTCCTTCCTTCCTTCTTTCCTTCCTTCCTTCCTTCCTTACTTCCTTCCTTCCTTCCTTTCTTCCTTCCTTCCTTCCTTCCTTCCTTCCTTCCTTCCTTCCTTCCTTCCTTCCTTCCTCCACCGTCTTCTTTCTCTTTCTTTCTTTCTTTCTTTCCTTCCTTCCTTCCTCCCTCCCTCCCTCCCTCCCTTCCTTAGACTTTGATTTTTAGCACGAAAACGCGACCGGAAAGGAGGGGACAGGAAAGGGATTTTCTCGTTTTCAAAAAAAACAAAACAAAACTCAAAGCCGGAGGAACTTTTTTGAAACCTCTTTCGCGCCTCTGTACATTTCTGGCTGTTGTATATATAAAGAGATATTTAAAAAAATAATATTAACTTTATAGATTGTAAATAAAGGAGGACGGAACGATTGAGATCAAAGCCTTCGGGAGCACTTTGCGGGGCGGTCAACCGGCCGAGCAACAACCGGTAGCTGCCCGCCACGAATCTGTCTTGGCTGCCGCCGAGACCCGGCAGGGCCGGCGGCTCAGCGTCCGCTCACCCGGGCCAGGAACGAGGCCTTTCCGTGGGGAGGCGAACGAGGGCCGGATCCTTAGAGCCGCGTCTTCTCTCGAAAGACTGAGTGTGCGGGGCCATCGTGAAGGAAGAGCCGCCGTCCTTTTCTTGGCTCCTCCGTCTCCCACCCAACTGACAGCGTTTTCCCATTAGCACGCAAAGCCCGCCACGCGGGATCAGTGGGATCGGGGGCTCTTATTTAAATACGTCTCCACCGTCGCCTTTTTCTCCCTCGGACATCAACGGTATGATCCGACTCTCCATCCCAATTGCCTCCCCTTCCTCCACTCGGACCACCGTTCCCCTCCGGAAATTTTTATCCCCCTCAAACCCCAGACCCCAAACTCCTTTGCCCTCGCCCGCTGTAAATGAGGAGGAATTGGAAAAACCCCGGTGGGGAAGGATTCCTCCGCTCAGTCTTCGAAATCAGAAAGCTTTTTTTAAAAAAAATTATTTTGAATTTTATTGTCTTTTTCCAGACCTTGGGCACCTCGCGCTGTCCCCTGGAGCTGAGCGCAGGTTTTTGGGGGCGGCCCGGCCCCCCTGAAGCGGCCGCAGCCACCGGGAGAGCCTTGAACAGCTCCCTCCGCCGGACGCGGGGACAGAAGGACGAATTCGCCCTTGTCCCCGCAGCCGGCTGATTCCCGTGGCCGGCAGAAGGCGACTCGGTTCTCTGCGGCAGCGGCGGAATCGGCCGGGGAACTGCCCCCGAGGCTCCGGAATTTCGGTTCCGGAGACCGGGGTCGTGTTAGCACCCGATGTTTACCGCCTTCCCTTAACCCACGTGCTGGGGTCCGCAATTCTGACGATACAGTGTGCTCACACACAGCCGAGCCGCGCTCAAAAGGAGCAGGCTAAACCCGGGGAGATTTTTCTGCCTGGCGGCGTTGGGCGAACCCAATTTTTGTAGTTCATCGACGGTCCGGGGACTCGCGCGAACAGGGGAAATGGGTGAAAGGAGGGACCCGATTTGGCGGGTCGTGGGAAGACAGACAGGGAGTCTATTCGAGTAAACTATTCGCGCCTGGGTTCAACCTCAGGCGAAGCGGCCGGGCGCGGGTGCCCGAGAAGGCAGCTCCAGGGCGCAGGGTGTAAACTGCCTTCCTGTAACTACAATCTGCGCTTTTCCAAACCGATTAGCTGCTTTCTCTCGTTTGCTTCCTCCGCTGAGCAATTCCGACAATCTCTAGCTGCCATGGCTAGGCGCTTGCAAAGCCAGAGCGCTCTAATTTTTGACAGAGAAGTTACAGGTTTTAGTCGAAGGCTGGAAATGGAAGGAGGCTGTTGGTAGCCAGAGATTGGGGGGGGGAGGCAGGGGTTGCCCGGGGCGCAATTGCGCCTGGCCGGGCAGAACCTGGAGACTTGCTGGACAGTGCCTGGGCAAAGAAAGCAAGACCTGTAGGACTTTTAGGCCGCCATCTTGACTTTTTTGACCTCACCGTACGGACACCCGATGACGTGCCTCGCTTATCCCGCCGGGCCGCAAAGGCAGCCCCTGTCTGTCGGCCCTCGGCCTCGGCTTGGCCTTGCGGCGGGTCCGACCTTCCGCGTTGCTCTTCGTTTCCCAGCAGGCTGGAAGTGAAGCCGGAGAAAAGCGCCAGAGCAGCTTCCCGGGCTTCTTAAACGCCCCCCAGACGCCCCGAGCCCCGTCCCTCCCGAGGGTGGTCTGGGAGAAGAGGGGCTCTTCCCCTGCGTGAGCGAAGACTCCCACCCCGGCGATCCCGCAGTGAGAAGCAGCCCCAGAGGTGGTGGCTGCTCCATCCCAGAAGGGACTGGACCGAATGGCATAAGGTCTCCTGCTTGAGTATAAAGGGGGTTGGACTAGAAGACCTCCAGGGTCCCTTCCAACTCCCCCAGTCCGAACTCCTGCTTAGGTCCGGAGTTGCTTCCTCCCAGGCAGCCTTCCAGGAAAGGAGCGGGAAGGGGAAACTGGCAAATTTTTTTTCTCCTTGTCATCCCAACCCTTATGCCCATTCCGCAGAAGTGCCCCCGCTCTTCTTGGCCAAAACGTTGGGTTGGTACCAGCATCCCTGGGAGCGGCTTCTGCCCAGGAAAATTGGAAAGGATGCGCGTGTGTCTCAGGCTTCCTTGTTGTACTTGCCGGTTTGAGCACACACAGACACACGTGCACACCCCACACAGGCAAGCTTAAAGCCTTCTCCCTCCTTCGCTATCAGAGAGTCCCAGCTGCCCGTCTTTCTGTGGGGCAATTTAAAAAGAATAGGAAACCCCAAGTAAACACACATACACACAGAGAGACAGCATCTGTATGGTTATGTCTGTGTATGTTGTAGGTCTGTGTGTAAATGTGGAGAGGATATGGAGGGAGAGAGTGGGGAAGGAAGCAAAGGAGGAAGAGGAAGGAAGGAAAGAATGAGGGAGGGAAGGAAGAAAAAAAGAGGGAAGGAAGGAAAGAATGAGGGAGGGAGGGAGGGAGAAAAAGAGGGAAGGGAGGAAAGAAAGGAGGAAGGAAGGAAGGAAGGAAGGAAGGAAGGAAGGAAGGAAGGAAGGAAGGAAGGAAGGAAGGAAGGAAGGAAGGAATCCAGAGTCCTGCCTGGGGAATTCTGAGAGTTAAAAGTCTACAAATATTAAAGTGGAGAGATTGAGTGACAGTTGTGGATCTCACAGCCTTAAACTTCTTGGTGTTTGGATTTCTCCTCTCTCTGCCAACTGCTGCCACATTCCATCCAGGGCAACCAGGTTCCCCCTTTGTGCAGCTGACAAGCCAGAAATGCTGGTGAAAATCTCGCCCAACGGTTGCTGGATCTTTGCACACGCAGCCCCACCGCAGCCACTGCCTCCTGAGCCACCGGAAGGCATCCCGAAGAGGCGGCTGAAGGGTGCGGAGGGGAGAAACGGCTCAGCCCCAGAGGCTGAGGTCCTTAGCAGCGGATGGCTCCTTAGTGGCTGGAGCAGATTGGGAAGACTTTAATCCTTGTCTTATTTAACTGACACTTTGAACGGCTTTAAAAAAAAAAAAAAAAACCAGCACCTTCACCTGTTTCCCAGCAGGTACGACCCACCCAAGACCACCGGCACAGATGCCCGGTTAATACAAGCCAGGAATGAAAGGCAAAACGTGGCCCTCCAAGCAGAGGCTTCGGTGTTCAATGCTCAGCACTTTGCAGGTGTTCAGACACCTGATGGGCAGGAATAATATGCTGGGAGATTTAATTTTGTTCTGCCTGTTGGAAATGGTTTTCTCTCCAAGGCTGAGATTACCAATCACCAGGAAGGACGGGGGCACTTCGGATTGGAGTTTCCCGAATGATTTGTGAGGTGGCTTTTCAGTTTTCCTTGGATAATCGGATGCTTAGAAAAACAAACTTTCTACCTACTTAAAAACCTCAGAACCGTTTTAACTGAGCGTCCAACAAAAATTAAAAGTTATGGACTGCAGAATTATTTTTTCTTTCTTTCTTTCTTTCTTTCTTTCTTTCTTTCTTTCTTTCTTTCTTTCTTTCTTTCTTTCTTTTTCTTTTTCTTACTGTCTCTCTCTCTCTCTTTCTCTCTCTTTCCACTTCCTCTTTTTTTCTCTCTCTCTTTCTCTCGTTCTCCTTTCTTTTTCTATAGCTGCCCAACTCAATCAAGTGACTCTGTATGGCTTACAATCTAGGTTTTAACGCAGACATAAAATCTGTTTTTTCCTTCACGTTTTAGTTCTGTAAGGGATTGACCAGACCCAGTTTGATGTGGTGGTTGGGGCACCAGGCTAGAAATTGGGAGGCTGTGAGTTCTAATCCTGACAGCCACTGAATTGAAGGCACGCACAGACACATAACACACATGAAGGGCAACAATATCCCAATGGCCCTAGCGTCATTATTACTTTGCTGAAAACGTATTTCTTGATCAAAACATCCCTACAGCTTCACTTGTTATCTTTTGATATATATGCACATTTCTTCGAGGAAGCCTAAAGGTGGTGTGTGTGTGTGTGTGTGTGTGTGTGTCAAAATGGCAAGAGAGTGGCTTCAGCCACGCCAACAAAGCCCAACAAGACACCTAAAATAAAAGCCAGCCTTCAACTCCATTGTCCTGACCCTCATTCCAGATAGCATGGAAAGTAGGTAGGAAATTAATAAAACCCTCCATCACAGTGTAATCTTGGCTTGTTTTCTGCTTGTTCAATGGACTATAGTTAAACAGTCTCTGTTTAGCATCTCCTGGGCATCATTAGAAGCTCTTTTGAACTCTAGTTTCATGGTTGTCCCAGAGGTGCTTTTTTCAGGAGGCAACTGGACTTTCTGGTTTTTCTTTGAAGACGTTTCGCTTCTCATCCAAGAAGCTTCTTCAAGCTCTGACCAGATAGTGGGGAATAGAAGGATTGACATTCCTTTCAGACAGCTGGTCCTTTGCATCCTTTTAGAGGGTCCTTGAAGCACTTGGAGGTTTCTCTGTGTCCTCAGGGTCACCTGAGTGGTGCAAATGGTTCCAGTTGTCTTTTTCCTCTGGAAATCCATTCCTACTCCCACCCCATTCCAAGGGTGTCCATCCCAAATTGTACAGACTTCTAGTTTCATGGGGAATTGATGTGAAAGTAACATCATCCTCCCCTAATTCTTGGAGCAATGGGACCAGTGCAGGGCATTCTTAGGAAGAGCAGAGGCTGCAACCAGGTGATTAAAGCTCTATCTTTTTTTTCTTTTTAAATCACCATATCTATCATCTTGAATTCTTGGACACCAACGTCCTGGAAGCCCCTGAATGAATTCCCTTTTAAGAGAGAAGCTAATGTTTAAAGAAAGAGCTAAATGCTAAGTCTGTTTTGTCAGCATCTCTGAGAACGGAGCTGACAGGCAGGCTGATGGACAAATTGGTCAGGTTTGGGTTTTACTCATTTAACACCTTCCATCCTGCTTTCCTGTCAGTTTGTGAATTGAAAAAAGGAAAGAGAAAAGAGAAAGGAAACCACCTCACTGTCCACCGTTTTCATGCCCCTTCTCTCTTTCCTACGTATTTTTCTCCACAAAGTCTTCCTTTTGCAGGAAGCTCTGAAAACAAAGCATCCGTGCATTATTTTCATGAGCGTCTTTGTTTTTATGTCTAGGTTTCCTTAAGGAACATTACACATTAATTAGCTTTCTATTGTTGTAGCCCTGAAAAAAAACAGCTCACAGGGAAGTGCGAATTTTGAACAATCGTTTTATTTGGGTATGTAAATAAGTGTGTGCGTTTGTGTCTGTGTCAATGTGTTTGTGTGCGATGCACAACTTGAATGAAATTCTCCCCAATCTCTGTACGTGGTTCCTAGATGAGCAGATTTCATACTAATCTTGAAAGCAATTGTGTTATTACAAAACTGGCTTTCTGGTAGCTGCAGTAAGAAACAAGTCCTTAATTTTTTTTTTCTTTTTGTCAAGTGACACAGATTCTGCTAGACAGATAGGCCAATAATAGGACAAAAGCTGATGAATGCAGAAGCATTTACGACTGCCTTCTCTAGTTAAATATTTCCTTTTTTCTATTTATTGTTCTATTTCACATGCTGGACCATGGGGGGAAAAAATAATGTTTTCAATATTTCAAAGCATGCAAGCGCTGCTTTTCAACAAAGCAGAGCACTTAATTTTCCCCAGAAAGATGAGTAACAGTAACAGAGTTGGAAGGGACTTTGAAGGTCATCTAGACCAACTGCCTGATCCCACAGGACGTGTATACTATTTCTGATAAATGCCTGTCCCAATCTCTTCTTAAAAGCCTCCAGTGATGGAGGAGCATCCACAACTTCTGGTGGCAAGCTGTTCCACTGATTAATTATCCTCACTGTTAGGAAGCTTCTCCTTAATTCTAGGTTGCTTTTCTCCTAGATTAGTTTCCATCCATTGTTTCTTGTTCTGCCTTCTGAATAGACTAGACTAGACTAGACTAGACTAGACTAGACTAGACTAGACTAGACTAGACTAGACTAGACTAGAACAGAACAGAACAGAACAGAACAGAACAGAACAGAACAGAACAGAACAGAATTCTTTATTGGCCAAGTGTGATTAGACACACAAGGAATTTGTCTTGGTGCATATGCTCTCAGTATACATAAAAGAAAAGATGCATTCTTGGTGGTGCTTTGGAGAATAATTTGACCGCCTCTTCTTTGTGGCAGCCCTTCAAATATTGGAAGACTGCTATCATGTCACCCCTGGTCCTTCTTCTCACTAGACTAGAATAGTGAATTCCTGCACACGTTCTTCGTATATTTTAGTTTCTAGATCCTAATCATGAGAATTACATGTTAGAAATGAAGTTGAGTCCTTTGGTCGCACCAGATTTTAAAAGTACAGAAGAGAAAGAGGCATGATCTGTCCCCAACAGACAGAGACAGAACCATTGTGGAACATAATCAAAACATTTTCTATGGGACCCTTTGCAATTTTTATTGTTCCTAAGTTGCCCCATAACTAAACCTATTTGGGGAGGTGACACATAATGTTAAAAGCATTGTTTCGCAGCCGTAATCATACTTACAGCAGATCAATTCCAGTAAATGAGAGTTAAGTTTAAGTCCCATAGATTTTAGCGTCCCTGTTTCAAGCGTGACTAAATCAATTGCAAACAATCTGAAACACAAAATAAAACATTGGCATGCTACAATAACCCAAATTGGCCCTCTATTCAGATTAAATTCCAGAGACTGCAAATTCCAGGGAACCTTTCTTTAAAAAAAAAAAAAAAACAACAACACATTTTTCATTGTACTGATGACTTCAGAGGAAGTATAGAGAGTGTTGTGAAAATAATTCAGAGAAACCAGTTTGGACCTGCTGAAACCGTCATGTCTCCTGCTGATTCTTTCCAAACTTCCATGCCAAAGAACTTTGCAGCTATTTTTTTTTAAAAAAAAAAAAAACACATGTTGAGGTAACACTTTAAAACAGCCGCATCTTTAGATAAGATGCAAAGGCCACGTTTTTAGTAACATGCCCTCATTTCAGGTTGAAGTCAGGGATAGAGTGATCTTCTCTAGCTGGAGAAAGGAGATGCTCTCTAGGGGGTCAGCTGGATTTTGCACCTCAAGTAGGGTAGTATTTGTCAAGGAAACATCTCAGACATAAACTGTTATGTGTTAGACACACTTTGAGTTGCAGTGAAATATTTCAACTTATGGGCAGAATACGGATGTCAGGTTTTGATATCGTCTCAAATAAAATAAATTGCATTTCCAAACAGATAGTCTTTGAAGAAATCTTTCATTTTATTAAGCACGACAATCTGGCCCCGATCGTGGCATAGCCAACTCTGACTTCCTGACCCCAAACCTTCCCTTTCCGTTCCCCAAATCTCTGCGTCTCATTGGCCTTCTTCCAAATCACTCTCCCCATATCTACTACTTAAGCTCCCAGGAATGTCCCCCCTCCCATCTCCTAGGGGATATTATCTTCAAGGAAAATAAGTAGGTGAAATGTCAAGCGTCCTCTTGCCAGCTGCCCCCTCTTCTCCTTCTTATGTCATCACTAGAGTAAATGCAGGCTGGGGGATTCTGGGAGTTGAAGTCCACCCATCTTCAAGCTTCCAAGGTTGAGAAACACTGCCCTACACCATTCCAGACAAGTGGCTGTCCGGTCTCTTTTTAACTTAACAACATATATTTTGGATTCAATTGTGGTCATAAGTCAAGGACTACCTGTGTTTGAAGCTGGTTCTTCCCACATCATGTTAGTGTGAGTGGAACACCTATTTTTGAAGCCTGAAGGAGTTCATTTCTGGGGAATGCTTGTACAGCTGCTGTCTAGCCGTGTCTCACTGATGGTCCTTGTAGAAGTGCGATCTGTGCAAAAAATTTTTAAGGACAGGTGCAAAGCACTCTCAAACATTTTTGCAAATCCCTATATTGCTTACCATTAATTGCTTACAATTAATCAAATCCCCCTTTATTTATGCAGCTGGGCCTTGATAAGCTCTTGCAATAACAAATATTCAACTTTTTCGGGGGTATCCATTTCCTCTAAAGAAAAGCCCTCCGTG
Source organism: Pituophis catenifer annectens (assembly GCF_029215685.1). Taxonomy (NCBI): domain Eukaryota; kingdom Metazoa; phylum Chordata; class Lepidosauria; order Squamata; family Colubridae; genus Pituophis; species Pituophis catenifer. The sequence continues at coordinate 1,218,919 of NW_027256884.1, forward strand.
TTTTCTCCCCTGTTTCAGTCCAGAGTTTGTGTTCTGTCTGGACTTTTCTAAATAGGTGCTGATTGACGGCTGACAGTTCTTACAGGATTGCAACTTTTTCTAATAAATGTGGGTGATGCTGTTACGAGGTTAGAAGGAATAGCTATGATTTGCAAAAGCTTGAACATTCATAACTGCCATTCAGGCTCCCTTGATTGCGTTGAAATGAATTTGTAAATCCAAAACATCTCCACTTTCTGGATCAGTTCAAAGAAAACACTGCAATTCAATCACTTGTCACACACAGCTAAGGTTCTTCATGGGGACAGAATATCTGCTGAATTAAGTATGTAATAAGCAGATTTTTGAGCAACTGGGAGCCATCATCCCCTGCTGTTCCCAAAAGTTCATTAACTCCAGATTTGAACCAATGTTAATATGAATTTCTCTGCAAGTTTTTCCTAGTTCAACATCACACAGGAAAAATACAGTATACTAGCCCTGGAAAGCAATTGGCAGAATTTAGTAAAACAAAATAATATTACCAGTTGTAGAACATTTTTTAAAACCTCCAGTCATGGAGCACCAGTAACACCCACCCATAATAGTTGTAGATCAGTGGAAGAGACTCCAGCTGGATTGAAAAATTGATATTTGGATCAAGATCCACTACTTCCGACCTCATCCCCTCTCCCTGAATGGATCCAGGAGATCTACCGGTGCTTCTTTCTCCTTGGAATTCTGATCTTCCCCAAAAAACCTGAGAAGGATCGGGTTTGAGAAACGAGGGGACTCTCTTCAAAAGCCTTCCTTCTCACTCATGACTGGAATTTAGTAAGTTCAAGAGAATCTATGGCTCAGTTTCCAAGTATGAATGTATGTATTTTTCATATTTTTAAACTGCCGGTCTCCCTCAGAGTGGGGCTCTGGGTGGCGAGCATAATTCCTGAAGGCTGAAATAACTAAAAGTAGCCAAGCACCACCTCGGAACTTGGCCAATGAACAATGTTGATGGCTTGTCCTGGTTCTTCAGTTTCATGGTCAGAACTAGGGAGATAGTTCCTCAATTGCGAGAACAATTAACCCGTGGAATGGAAAGGCCTTCAGGAGTGGTGGGGACTCCAACGCTGGAGGTTTTTAAGAAGAGATTGAACAGCTATTTGTCCAGAATGGAATAGGCTCTCCTGCCATGGGCCAAGGTTGGACTAGAAGACCTCCCAGCTCCCTTCCAAGTCTTTATTCTGCCATTCCAGATCTGCTTTTTCATCTGCAGAATATTTAAAAGCTTCCTGGAGTTCTTCTGTTTGATTCCAGAGACTAATCCCTCTTCAGTATTTCTGCTGCAGTTTTCTTCTGGGAGCAGTGTTGCGCAATTAGCTTCTTCTCAATGCCCTTTGGTCCTTCATAGATAAAATATCCCATCAACATTGGCTGGAAAGCCTCCTCCTCCTCTCCAGTCCCTTCTAGCATTGATGAGGTTACCTAGTTGGGTAATGAAATGTCTGCAAGGAAACAAACCAAGCTCAGAGAGCACCAAGGGACCCACAGTCCTTCTCCTCCTGCTCTTCTTCCTCCTCTTCCTCCTCTTCTCTTCTTCTCCTCTTTCTCTTCTCCTCCTCCTCCTCTCTTCTTTTCCTCCTCCTCCTCCTCCTCCTCCTCCTCCTCCTCCTCCTCCTCCTCCTCCTCCTCCTCCTCCTTCTTCCCTACCAATCCAAACCATCCCCCATTTTTTTTCAAGAATTATCTTCAACTCTGTTTCTGGACCTGGAAGGAAGCAAATTATCCTCAGATTTAGCTTCAATTCATCTTGGCCTAAATCCGTATTGATTCCTCTCTAGCAACATTTGTCCTTTAGGTTTTCTGTCTACCATATTCAAGATGACTTAGAATATAAGCCCATCTCCCACTTCCAAACCAGTAGATTATCACATACCCCTTTGCCATATTGTTGGTGAAGTCCGTTGATTTATCCAGCTTAAAGATAAATTATACGGGGAGAAAACCTGTCTTCCTCTCAGCTAAATATATTATTTATCTTTAATAGTAAACAATAAATACAGTATTTATCTTTGCAGCCTATTTACTAGGAGCTTTATCAGCCTAATTGGATTTACTTATATGGATTCCTTTTATTATTTATCTTTTACACAAACCACTGTACAGTCCTCTAGAATGGGAGGTCTGCCGGAGAGGCTGTTCTTAGGGATAAGGCACATAAAAATACCAGCATTACCATGAAGTTCTGATGGACCCAGTCAACGGTTTGCTTCTGATTTCTCAATGAGATTTTATTGGATGTGTAGAAAGTTAGCACCCACCCCTCTCCTAGAAGAATGAAATATTTTGAGAAGTATTAAAAAAAAGCAGAATATTATATTTCCCTGGATGAGAAGTTGAGAAACATGTTTGGGGAGAAAGCAGCCCCCATCTTTCTTAATAGCCCTCAGATGTCAGCACTTAAGAGATAAAGAAATAGCTAGCTCTATTTGTAAGCAAATACCCTCACCCAAGATCCAACAAAGGTAAGATTAGCCCTCAGCCATAATAGGAATTGCCCAACAAGCCCCTTCATTGCATCAGCCCAAACCTCAACCAAACTTAGCTCAGACAAACTCCTAGGATTCGTACATGGCACCATGGGTGTCTGACAACAGCCAATAGAATACATGTTCTTGCACAGGAACAGGAAGCTCAAGTGCAAAACCCAAGAGAAAGTATAAATACTCCTCATTCTCAACTCCATGTGGTCAGCTGCCCAGAATCACCCATGTGCTTCATGAATACATGGACCCTCTTTCCAATCAGCCTCCATTTTGCCTCCAGTGCCTTTCCCCCAGCTTGGAACTGAAGCAGATGGATATTTCTTCCAACAGATGTGATATGATTTAGTTTTTTTTAAGACTCTCTTCCTAAAAAATACCAATTCAGGCATGGCTCTCTGCACTATTTCTTTTCCAGTGAAAACCGAAGCAAAGAATTAATTCAGCTTTTCTCTCTTATGACACCTACAACATTGGATGTCCAAGTGCTTCCCCTCCAGTTTTCAGCTTTGGATTTCATCTGTCCAAAAAGCTCTTTATTTTAATAGCAAAATACTGCTGTAGATGCCTTTCTACATATCTTACTCTTATTGTTTTTTAATTGTTTTATTTCTTTTTTTAATTTTTCTTTAAGCACTACCATTTCTAACGCAGTCTTTATCTCCAATAGCTTCCTTGGCAACATTGATTAATCATGATTCTTGGACTTTTTGGTAGCTTTCCTGACTTCTGAGAACCACATATTATTGTGTTTTTTAGTGTACTCCAAAGAGCTCTGGAAAAATGCACCTTTCCTGATTTCTCCTTAGAACTCCCTTTTAACAGTCTTTTTATTTTAGAGGAATTTCCTCTCTTGCTATCTGATGTGACTACTTGCATATAAATTAGATGTCAAGGTGACCAACTGATTCATCAACACTCACATTTTGCCAGATGTTGAGGAGAAAGCTGGGGTTTCTTCCCTTTTAAATGATTCCATAATCAATGTTATGGAAATTTAAATAGTTCCATTAATCAATGTTATGGAAATACAACATCTATATGTAACACTGGAGATCTTCAAGAGGTTTTTCTACTTGGAAACCACTTCTGGACTTTGTGCTTGAGGTAGGAGGAAAAATGAAACTTTGATTTTGGGTTTTACCAATGAGATAGATTTGTTGATTTAGAAACGGCTAGTTTATACCACTATGTAAAAGTAAACAGTTGAGGTTGGATGTATCTTATTTTACTGTACTCAAGGGACTCAGAAGTCACTTTTTCTATTTCCCTTCTTTTCTCCACTCTTCCCTTCCCCTTTCCCTCCCCTATTTTCCCTATTTATTTTTGTATTTATTTTTATTATAAACAAATAAAACAAAGGATTGTGGCTAGCTACTTGTCCAGGATGCAATAGAAGGTCTCCTGCCTTGAGCAGGCTGGACTAGAAGACCTCCAAGGTCCCTTCTGGTCCTGATTCTATGATTCTAATCTCTTAGGAGACTGGATTACAGTCCCCCCTTTGCTTTATTTATGTATTTTTTGTCATAGTCCAAACAGGTCTATCCAATTGATGTGGGATTATGAAGTCACTCCTCGCTCTAATATTTTTCTATTTGGGTTCCTGATAATTTTTTTTCCCAAAGTCAAGCTCATTGACTTTGGTCAAGAGTGCCAAAGAGACCCATCGTAACCCTGTGAGGAATTGATGTTTCTAGTTTTAAGTTGTATAATTACAACCGCATTCCTTGAAGTTACCAAATTTGCATCCTAAGTTGGGGTCATGATATGAACCCAACAACTAACATGTGGCTCCTGAATGTTCCTAAGTACTTTCTCTATCAACATTGGAAGTAGTTGCCAATTTATCTCATTATCCCAACTTTTGTAATAAGCCATGCTTATTACCATAAGCCACCTGGCTCGTATTTCCATCATAAACGCAGCTATGATGGTTTGATGACTGATTCACTCACTTTCATATGCTTGGCTACCTGAGCCATCATGTCTTCAGTGGGAAACTTGATTTATTCATCATCCTGGCTTCATTTATCTTAGCCTCAAGGGAACAATCTCCCTCTCAAAAGACCCAGAGGGCCATTACACCGTACAACCTTTGTGTGTGGTGAGCGGCCTGTTTTTCCTTCAGGAGTTCCAAGGTAATTTCCCTGAGTAATTTCCCTCCATTTTTTACTCTTGCTCCACATGGGACCTTAGATTTTAACGTTTGACTTTAATTTATGCTTTCATTGTATTTGTATGGACATATTTTTATGACTGTAAGCCAGAGGTACCCTATGGTAAGATGGGCAGCCAATAAAATTTATAAATAAAATAATTTTTTTTTATTGAAAAGTTTTACAGAAAAAAAAAGAATTTTCTTCCCCCCCATGTTCCCCCCTCCCTTTCCCTCCCCTCATCCCACCCTCTCCCCCAGACTTCCCAGAGCAAAATACAAGGTATTTCATTTAACAATCATAAACTAGATTAACCTACTTATCCTCAGACTAATAAAATAAATTTTGATGAGGTAAATACAGCGACTGATCTTCCATTGCTGAAGATGGAATCCGATTCTTTCTTTCTTTTAATAATTTTTAAAAAAAAAATTATTTCCCAAGGTTAAAATACAAAATCCAAAAAAAGGAAAGAAAGCAGAAAAAAAAAGGGAAGATTTAAAGAAATACAAAATCAGAAAAGAGTATAAATACAAAGTAACAAAGATACACTTCGATTGTCTCCCCCTGATTGAAGACCAAAAAAACATATTTCAAAGGTAACAATTTCTTCCCCTTGCAAAACAGGTCCACCATTTATAAACTTCTACATTTCAAAATAACAGAACTACAGAGTTGGAAGGAGCCCTGGAGGTCTTCTAGTCCAACCCCCTGCTTAGGCAGGAAACCCTACACCACTTCAGACAAATGGTTATCCAACATCTTCTTAAAAACCTCCAGTGATGGAGCACCCACAACTTCTGGTGGCAGGCAGTTCCACAGATTAATTGTCCTCACTGTCAGGAAATTCCTCCTTAGTTCCAGGTTGCTTCTCTCACTGATGAGTTTCCACCCATTGCTTCTTGTCCTGTCCTCAGGTGCTTTGGAGAATAGCTTGACTCCCTCTTCTTTGGGGCAGCCCCTGAGATATTGGAACACTGCTATCATGTCTCCCCTAGTCCTTCTTTTTATTAAACTAGACATACCCAGTTCCTGCAATCTCTATTACTAAATTACTATATGGCATTTAAAAATATTACAAATATGAAAATCTCGATTCTTTGTGATCCAACATTTGATTTATATGGCAGCACCTGCCCTGGGGCCCCCAGTCTTCCCCGTGAAGTTTTGCAGATTGCCTCCTGCCCAGCCTTCCATAAGACTTGGAAATCTTATTAGATTTCAAAGTTTAGATTTTAAAGATTTACATTTAAAGAGAAGGTGAGATGATCGCACATTAGAATCGATGGGCACCAGGTTTTTATCGTTTTTAATCTTTTCATCGGTTGAGTTTCATCTTTTTAAAATGATTTTATATGTCTTCTAATATTTTTTATTAGCAGTCACCCAGTTAAACAATGGGAAACTATATATAATTCGTAAATACATATTTAGCAATAGCACTTAAGACTTCTATACCGCTTCACAATGCTTTACGGCCCTCTCTAAGCAGTTTACAGAGTCAGCCTATTATCCCCAACAATCTGGGTCCTCATTTTACCGGCCTGGGAAGGACAGAAGGCTGAGTCAACCTTGAGCCGGTCAGGATCGAACTCCTGACTGTGGGCAGAGTTTGCCTGCAATACTGCATTCCAACCACTGCACCACCACGGCTCAAAAATCTGCATAGATACAACCATATAAGAATTCATGTATGCAAGAGGGACCAGAATAGATCATATTGTCCTCATAAGTACAATAATACCTATCTCAACTTTCCAATATACTTAATGAAAAACATTTAACACTTTCAGAGCATCTAGAAACCAGTTTTTTTTTTTTTTTGGTCAGGATTGTAACCTTTTCTAAGATCTCCTGAGCTTACACAATAGAATTAATTTGCAGGCGACCAGATTTTCAGCATATTTAAGTTACAAAATTTATTCACACCAGTATGAACCTTACAATATATTCCTGGCATATATACAATTCCTAAGTCTTTTAACATGCCAGGATGAACTCCGTATTTTTTTAAGAAAGTCAATTTTTATTATTAAATATATTAGATTTTATATATATATATACTTATATGAATGAGATTATTTCAATCAATGTACAATTACTGAATTGTACAGGAATGTCCGTGGAAGAAGTTTTAAAAAGGGGGTGACAGTCGATCAATTGAAGTCCCTCCAGTTTTTGTACATATCGGCTGGTGTTTTTCAAATTTGCAACTTTTAAAATGGGTGGACTTCAACTCCCAGAATTCTCCAGCCAGCTGGAGTTGAAGTCCACCCATCTTAAAAATGGCCGAATTTGAAAAAAAACTAACGCTGCATAAGAACTGTATCAAAACCGCCATGGATTTTCCTTAGTCTTTCTCTTGATGACGTTCAATTCAGCGCATAGTTGAATTGGTTTGCAAACTTTTCGTGTTTTCTTTGGTCGATTCGATTCATCGCTTTGACGACTCGCTTCACCGCGCTTCTGTAGAGCAGAAGAAGGGAGGAAAAAAGAAAGTCAGACTGTTATTTTCACGCAAATGTTGGCCAATTTTGTTTGCAAAAATAACGAAGTGGGAGGGCTGTGATTAATTGCTAATCAGCCCTTAAACATGGCGCCGATGATGAAGCAGAACAAATGTATTATGTTAGCTCAATTAGTTGTGACAATATAGTTTTAATTTAGTAATGTCCTCGTTAACAGAAAACAAACAAACGTTTGCCTTTCAGCAAACAGCCTCCACACCACATTCATCCTTGACAATTACTTGCATAGAAATATAATATTATCTGAAGAATAGAAGGACCAGAAGCTTGTAGAGAGTAATCGCTATAATGTTCTTCTCATTCCTGCGTATTTTGAGCTTTGGGAACAAAAACTATTTTTAAAGGAGTATCAACAAAGCACATTTGAAATGAATGGATTCTATTTAGAATAGGTTAACAGAAACTCTAAAATAGAAAAAGCAGCTTACTAACAATTGGCTCTTTTACCTCTTATAGTTTTAATTACTTTTTATAGCACCTTAGATAATTTCCAGAGACAACTTTAAATGGTTAAATACATTATAAATAGGTAAATAGGTAGGTAGATAGCATGAGAGAGGGATGATAGATAGATAGATAGATAGATAGATAGATAGATAGATAGATAGCATGAGAGAGAAATGATAGATAGATGGATAAATAGATACATGAGATGATATAGATAGGTAATCCTTGATTTACAGCCACAGTTGAACTCAAAACTCAGTTAAGTGAGTTTTGTTCCATTTTATGACCATTCTTGCCACAGTTGTTAAGTGAATCACTGCAATTAGTAACATGGTTGCTAAGTGAATCTGGCTTCCCCATGGACTTTGCTTGTCACAAAGGGGGATCACCTGACCCCTTATGCTTATGACTTATGCTGTCATAAGTATGAACCAGTTGCCAAGCATCTGAATTTGGATTTGCAATGGTCGTTAAGTGTGAAAAATGACCATTGGTCCCTTTTGTCAGTGCCATGGCAACTTTGAACGGTCACTAAATGAACTTATTGTAAATCGAGGACCACCTGCCAAGCCTACGTAATATAGGTATCTATTAGAGCAAACCATGATCATCACTTTCATTTAACGACTCCATTATCCCTTGCGGGGTGGAGCCTGGGCAACTGAATGGAGCTAGCAGAGCATTTTAGTGGCCGGATGCCCTTCCCTGTCGCCAATGTAGAGTTTAGTTCAGCAGATATATTCTCAGTGTGCCCAGAGAGAGAGAAATATCAGCCTCTACCTAGGATCGAACTCACAGCCTCCTGATTGTGAGGCGAGAGCTCCACTCTTAGGCTACCGCACTACCCCTATTAGAGCAAACCATGATGCCAGTTGAGAATGAACCACTTATAAATCAGGGGCATCAGACAGGCATCCCCACCCTGGTGGGATCGAAGTCTCGTCTGGGTATTTTGTTTATTTTGAGATATTTGCTCCAAGATGGAGCAGCCAACAAACCCAACCAGTCAATAAATAATGAAATAAATAAATATGCCAGGTTCCTGCTGCCCAAGGATTTCCCCCTTCAGTGCCTTTCCGGATACGAAGCATTTAAAAACCAACCTTGTTAGCAGATGGGATGGATCTGTCACTCCACGGTGGCAGTTTTAGACCGGAAGGGAAACTTTAATTGGCAGGAGAAAAGTGAGTCTTTAGCACAACACAATGGCCTTGGCACTTGGGTGTCATCTACTTTTTTTACATTAGCACCCCCCTGGCTTGTGTGATACCGTAAATGAAACAAGATCCTCCGGTGTGCAATTGCACTTGACTTTATGGGCAGAGCAGAGGACTGCCTCCATCATTCGCACCTTCCAAGTAATTTGCGACTGTTATATACGAAGCCACGGTTATCACCGTGTTTAGGGCCGCAAACCACGAAACCTATTAAAATATGACAAGATTGGATTCTCATGAACTGGCGCTAACCCACAGGCAGAGACATTAGTCCCGCGCACAAACCTCTAAAAAAACAAACAAAAAAACCTTCGGAAATTTATTTGTGAAATCCGATGTGAAATTCGCCATGTTAGAACTTTACGGCTCATGTAGATTTTAAACGCGAACTGTTTTTATTAGGTATAATATCAGATGGGAAAAGTTATGTATTTAATATTACATGTTGTAACGGCAGCGAGGATTATATTCGCACAACATTGGGGAAAAAATGAAGAAATGCTGTGAGATGGAAGAGATCATTAAGAAGATATTAGAGGGCGCAGAAATGGATAGATTGGCATTGAAAATTAAGCAGAAAGAAGACACAGAACGCTATCAAACGTGGAATCTATTTTACCAGAGGTTGGGGAAAAAAGGGATGGAGATTAAGAATGTAGTCAGAATGGTTAAGCAAATTAAATACCCAGACAACACGATGTTTGTTAAGCACTAAGAAATGTAATTAATAAAAAAAAAATCAATAAAATTTGGAAAGGAAAAAAAAGAAGAACTTTACGGCTTATTATGATGGACGGTTTCGGAAGGAGACCAGATAATGCCAGATTGTCATGGACGACGGGGCCGCGTGCCGAGGAAGAGAAGAAAAGCAGGCAAGTCTCATTATTTATAACAAGCGTTTCTTTGAGACGAGAAGAGGAACATGATTTCTTTAAACAAGGGATTTTCCTCAAAGGAATTCCTCTCGGCTGCCAGGATGATACGCACACTAATATATTTTTTTTGTTTAAGGACACAAGGTGTCTTGCTTTTCGGATTTCACGACGTTTGCTCTGCTTCAGTTGCTTTGATCCTATGAGAGGATGCAGAGTTTCTTTATAGATGGCACTTACCACCAGCCGCAGGTTAGCTAAAATGTTTAAAAACATGTCTAGCAAACGTTGGAAATGTAATCAAAAAATGGGCACATATTATCATATGTGGTGGACATGTGGCAAAACGAAAAACGTTTGGGAAAAAAATACACGAATGGCTGGAAAAGATTATAGGAAAGCATGTAGATTTTTATTATTATTATTATTATTATTATTATTATTATTATTATTATTATTATTATTATTCATATTTCTATGCCGCCCACTCTCCGAGGACTCTGGGCGGCTTACACCAAAGACAAGTATACTAAATAGCATCTTGCCCCCAACAATCTGGGTCCTCATTTTAAACCTGAATTATTTTTATTAGATATGATACCAGGTAAACTAGATAAGAAAAGTATTATTTAATATTGCACGTTTTGACAGCAGCGAGGATTGTATTTTTGCAATCCTGGAAAAATGAAGAAACACCGCGAGATGAAGAAATAATTAAAAAAAATAAACTAAAGTGTGCAGAAACGGACAGATTGACATTGAGAATTAAACAGAAAGAAGATACGGAATATTACCAAGCATGGAATCTATTTTATCAATGGTTGGGGAAAAGGGGTGGAGATTAAGAATGTGATATGAATTGTTAAGCAAACTAAATACCCAGACAACACGATGTTCATTAAGCACCAATAAATGTAATTAATAATTTTTTAAAAAAGAGGATGCGGAGTTTCAAAGTCCTGGCAGATACAAGGTGGGGGCTCTTCCAGGCTGGTTTGCGACAGTCATAAAAAATAACTGAAAATCTTCAAGGCCTTTGCTCCAGGTGTACAGGTAGGCCTCGACTTACAACAGTTCATTTAATGACCGTTCGAAGTTACCACGGCACTGAAAAAAAGAGACTTGGGATTCACTTAGGACCTTTTGCAGCATTTCCCCCCCCCCCCCCGTGGTCACGTGATCTAAATTCAGACATTTGGTAACAGACTCATAGTTATGACGGTTGCAGTGCCCTGGGATCACGTGATCCTCTTTTGAGTCCTGCTGACAAGCCAGGGGCGATGGGGAAGCCGGATTCGCTTAGTGATTTGCTTAAGAAGTGTGGCAAGGAAGGTCGTAAAATGAGGCAAGACTCACTTAACAACTGTCTCACTTAATGACAGAAATTTTGGGGTCCATGGTGGTCATAACTCGAGGATTGCCTGAACAGGCATGGCTACCAGAGGGACTGAGTGAGAGCTTCCATATATGAATTGGAGATGTGCTCCTTCCTCACGGTCCCTCTTCAGCTGCCAGGAGATCTTGTGTGTTTCATTAAGGGTTGATCTACGTATCACAAGATGCCGGAAGGCTAATGACACCCTCAGTTGTTGGTGATGTGTATAAACATTTGCTCATGCCAGTGATATTCTTGGACAATCAACCTGATCAGCCACAGTCACTTCCTTTGCGGAAAATGCGACTCCAGTTTTCATCAACAGGAGAAATAGAAGCAGAAACCTCGATTTGTAGTTTAATTCTTTGATAAGCCACCTTCTCTGAAGATGGATGTTGTCAGGGCCAGATTTCACCATGAGAAGCTAAACCTTGATTTGTGGTTTAATCGTCTGGTAAGCTACTTTCTTTGAAGATGGGTATTTTCAGGGCCAGATTTAACCAGGGGAAGCTGAAGAGGCTCTACCTGTCTATATGACAACTTGTATGCCACTAACAATACTCATAAGCCTTCAAAATTAAGATTTTCAAATACACTAGCCAATTATTTATTAGATTTAGGCGTCAGCCAACAAAACAATTCTGTGCAACTCACACTTTCTAAGAGTCGGGGGTGTGGGGGAACAAAGAGAAGTGGCCAGTTTAAAAATTAGCCTATGGGGTTAAAACATTTAAATCAATGATTAAACCTGGATAGGTGGTTTGATATGCCTTTCAAATGCTGGTAAAAGAGAGATGCGTTCCAATAGCAATATTATTCTTTTTCCTGACAGTCCTATAATTAAAGAACAATTGTGCCACAAGACTCTTCCATGAAACCCTCTTATTATTATTTCTGTCTGTTAATTTTATTCAGGATAAAATTAAAAGGAACTAGTCATGCCTGGTTCCATCCAAAGATTCAGGGAGGCCTAGACAACTTTAAATGGACATAACCTGCATCTATGAACCAGAAGACCTAATAAATTAATTTACAGTATAAAGAGGAATTCTTTCCTCCATTCTCATGCCATGCAGCAAAATCCACAGTCTGCTTCAGCTATAAAATGGGCTGTTAAAGACAAAATAGTTACTCACTCCCGTTTCAGATCTAAAAAGCTATTTCTTTAACATTCTATTTAACTCCTCCATTGGAGATGGCAAATTCCCCTTCTAAATCAGCAAAATAACTTCCCTTCTCACCCCAAATGCGCAACTCAATTTTTTTAAGGCAGCCCAATTATTCTCCCAGCTGCTCCCCCTCCTCCAAGGCCATGTGGTAAAATTACTACAGGAGTAGAAGTGGGGGAGATGGGAGAGAGAGAAGACTCAACCAAAAGCTGACTAGACAAGGGTCTAGGATAGATGGTAAGGATAGAGAAAACAGGTGGTGGATGAAGGAAGGTTGAATTCAGATAATTCTCTAATGCAATGTTTCTAGACCTTGACAACTTTAAGATGGGTGGGCTTCAACTCCCAGAATTCCCCAGCCATGGGGAATTGAAGTCCACTCATCTTAAAACTCATCAAGGTTGAAAAACCTTGCATTAGGGAGTTATCTGAACTCAACCCTCCTTCATCCACAATGTTACTCAGACAATATTAAGAGGACTGTCTGATACTTGAGACCAGGCTGGCTGGGGAAGTCTGGGAGTTGAAGTCCACACATCTTAAAAGTGGCTAAGGTTGAAAAACCCTGTTGCTTGGATGCCTCCAATATCATGATGGTCAATGCTCCATGTCAAACCAAGGAAGGATTGATCCAGAAAAGAAACTAGACTTTGCTGAAATGAGTTAATCTTCAGAGTTTGGGGCCTCAATGAGTCCTCATCCTTCCCCCACAACACCCACAAAGATTTGGTAGCCCCTTCATGGTCCACCCTAGCTCCTTTTCCTTGGAAGATTTGGCCAGATTATGGAGGACCAGGCCTGGAAACCCAAAGGACATTCACAAGAACGACTGTGAGAAGAAGAAGAAGAAGACAACCAAAGACAACTCTTACTTGTTGAAAACTCTTTTCCCAAGTCGAGAACGGGACGTGTTCGCCTCCTGCTTTATGTCTGTGAGGTTGGGGTATTTCTTCTTTGTCTTCCCTTTCTTTTTCCCGCCTTTTCCTTTTGTGTCGAAATGAGAAGAGCCGAGATCGACACCAGTAGCGGCTTCCACTTCTCTCATGAAGTCGGGATCTCGCCATTCTGACGAGATGATAAAAACAAATAAATATGATCCCTGTGCCAGGGATTCATCCCCAACCGCCTTCCTCCTTGTGATGCTCCTATTTGGAAGCCATAATCTCTCTAATAAGGCATTATATCTTCAGCTCCTAAATGAATTCATATTTTGCATGGTGTTGCGTTAGATTATTTTTAGGAGAACACGAATAAATAATAAATTAGGACCAGCTCACTGCCACGGTGGCTTCTCAAGGCATGTGGGCATTTCTGTATTCTCTCACTTTTTATCTTTTATCTTTTTTTTATCTTTCTCCATCCATCATCTATCTATCTATCTATCTATCTATCTATCTATCTATCTATCTATCTATCATCTATCTATCCATCATCTATCTATCCATCCATCCATCCATCAATCTATCCATCCATCCATCATCTATTCATCCATCATCTATCTATCTATCTATCCATCTATCTATCCATCCTCATCATTATTATTGTTATTATTAATTTAACTATCTATCTATCTATCTATCTATCTATCTATCTATCTATCTATCTATCATCTATCTATCTATCTATCTATCATCTATCTATCCATCCATCCATCCATCAATCTATCCATCCATCCATCATCTATTCATCCATCATCTATCTATCTATCCATCTATCTATCCATCCTCATCATTATTATTGTTATTATTAATTTAACTATCTATCTATCTATCTATCTATCTATCTATCTATCTATCTATCTATCATCTATTATTATTATTATTATTATTATTATTATTATTATTATTCTATCTATTCGTCATATTATTGTTATTATCTATCTATCTATCTATCTATCTATCTATCTATCTATCATCTATCCAATCTATCATCTATCCATCCATCCATCCATCCATCCATCTTCTCACCCACTCACCAATCGAGTTATAAGAAGCAAAAGAAAGACTAAACAACTGAACTCCATACATTTTCCAAACACTTGCACTCCAGAACAATGTCAAAAATAAGATGGACTACATGATTTTGTAATCATGTAATTTTGTAATCTAAGCAACAAAAGTAACATCTAAACATCTAAATGTTCTGATATAAACTCTAAAAAAATTAATACCTATCTCGTACCAATAAACAGTTATAGGTCATTTCAGTATTATAAATAATACTATGAATTATAAAGTAGGAAAAAAAATGCTTCAGTCTTTTAAAGACTGGGTGGATTGGGGGGGGTCCAAATATTCCAGATATATAAAAAAAAACTAGGTGGGAGTTCATGAATGAGGAGCTGACTATTAGCTTTGTGAGCTCTAAAGGAATTCAAAGAAAAAGTCTGAAAGGAGAGAGAAAAAAAATCACATATTCTCTCTGCCCAGCCTCCCTCCCTCTCTCTCTCACCCCCCCCCAATGATGGATCACAAAGTTGTTGCTTTTTTTATTGCAGCAAAGAAACCCAGGCACAGGAACAATTAATCCCAGATTAACAAAAAACTGTCTAAACTGTTTATCTCCCAGTAAATAAGAGGGCTGGCGCTGCGGGAACCGGCTGAATGGTGCAATTGTTTAAACACAACGTGGGGGGAAAACGTGGCCGGTGTGTTCACTGGAGATGAAATGAACATCGGAGGAAAACGAAGGCGCAATTTAAAAGCCCCCGGAGGAAAATCGATCGGGTGCCAGGAAGAAGGGCCTTTTTGGAGGGGGCCCTTGAAGCTCTCCAGGCATTGTGGCTGGCTTTAGCAGTCGGGAAAAAGAAAATTATAGTGCTTGCTTTCTTGCTCGCGCGGGTTGGGCGAAATCAATACTTGGTAGTTAGTAAAGAGATAGTATTTCACATCTGGCTGGCCAGCGGCTGCCTTGGCGGCCCCGTCCCGATCCCTGTTTGTTAACAAGTCACTAACGGTTGGGGGAAACCCAGATCTTCTCCGGGGCTGACACACACAAAAAGAGAGGCCCTTAATTTGCTCTCCCGCGTAAACTATGGTGAAAGGAAGAACGGCGCAGATTAATGGGTCAGTCTAATCATCTCTCAGGATTCGTCTTTTCCAAAGACACCCCCCCCCGGGCTCTGCTCAGTGGCCTCCGGGGGGCCAGGAAGGAAGGAATAGGGTTCAACCATGTCGAGAAATGTCGTTATGATGCACCAACAGCAGGGACGCCCGGATATAAAAGTGAAATTTAACGGGGAGACAGGGCTCTGCTCCCTGTCATGTACAGGGTTGGGATTCCCTCTAACCTTTGCATAGAAAAAATATACCATCTATATCAGGGGTCTCCAACCTTGGCAACATTAAGCCTGGAGGACTTCAACTCCCAGAATTCCCCAGCCAGCCAGCTGGGGAATTCTGGGAGTTGAAGTCCTCCAGGCTTAACGTTGCCAAGGTTGGAGACCCCTGATCTCTATGATTCATTAAGAAGCAACCATTATTCGTTTGGTAACTAGAAAACGATCCAGAAAGCACAGGCGGTCCTCGACGTACGACCGCAGGCGAAGCCAACATTCCTGTTGCTAAGCGAAACATTTGTTCAGTGACTTTTTGCTCCATTTTACGACCTTGCTTGACACGGTTGTTAAGTGAATCCGGCTTCCCCCATTGACTTTGCTTGTCAGAAGAAGGTCGCAAAAGGGGATCACGTAACTTTGGGACACTGCGACCGTCAGAAATACAAGTCAGTTGCCGAGCGGCTGAGTTTTGATCATGTGACCACGTGTGTGTGTGTGTGTGTGTGTGTGTGTGTGTGTGTGTGTGTGTGTGCTGCAGGGGTTGTAAGTGTGAAAAACAGTCACAAGTTACCTTTATCAGTGCCGCCGTAACTTAGAACAGTCACTAAACAAACGGTTGCAAGTCAAGGACTACTTCTACACCAAATCTAATCTAATTTAAAATGTAATTTATTAATTGCTGGAATTCCTTCAAGGAAACAAATTCAGTGGGAGACAATATTTCTCATATTGGAAATTTGTTCAAATTTCCATCTATGACAAGTTGTTTTGGTTTCTGCAAGTGTAGGTGGTCCTTGACTTACGACCACTCGTTTAGTGACCATTCAAAGTTACGACGGTGCCGATCTTACCAGAAACATATAGCAGAGAATTGAGTTACCTGATTGTGAATGTATCGATAGCGGCTAGGATTGTGTTTGCTAAAAATTGGAAAAATGAGGAAATACCTAAACAAGATGAAGTTATTAGGAAAATTATGGAATGTGCTGAAATGAGCAAATTGACATTTGAACTTAGAGAACAGGAAGACAAACAATATTATAAGATATGGGATTTATTTTATCAATGGCTAGATAATAAAACATGGAAATGAAATATGAAATGGATGTTAGAATACAATATAATACAATAGCCCCATCCCTGTGGAACGAACTGCCCCCGGAAATTCGTAAGATCTCCGACCTCCGGGCGTTTCGCTGCGCACTGAAGACCCTATTATTCCGCCAGGCCGGACTAACAACACAATAGCTTTTAAATTGGGATATTTAAATTTATTGGGGTTTTAAATCTGAGCCACTTTATTTAATTATTTTAAATTTTATATTGTTGTTTTGTTTGTGTTTTTAAACAGGCTGTACACCGCCCTGAGTCCTTCGGGAGAAGGGCGGTATAGAAATAAAATTATTATTATTATTATTATATGGAAATGATTTTAATGGGATGAAAATGCCATTTTTAAATGAATGACAAATGAGAATAATGATACAAAGATATATGTTAGATTGATTAGAGTGAAATTAGAGAATTAGTAAATGATGAATATGAGATGAAGCACAAAAGATTTGTAACCGACCGACACACTACTTGCAATTGGAATGGATGATGGATGTTTTTATGTTTTGTTTAAAAATAAAAATAAAAAAATTCCCCCCCTCCAAAAAAAAGTTACGACGGTGCTGATAAAAAGGGATTTACGACCATTTTTCACACTTACGACCACTGCATCATCCCTGTGGTCACATGATCATAATTCAGAAGCAACTGGCATGTACTTACGTCGGTTGCAAGTGTACCCAGGGTCACGTGATCCCCCTTTTGCGACCTTCTGACAAGCAAAATCCATGGGGAAGCCAGATTCACTTAACGACCGTGTTGCTAACTTCATAACTGCAGGGAATCACTTAACAACGGCGGCAAGGAAGGTCGTAAAATGGAGCAAAGCTCGTGTAACAACTGTCTTGTGTAGAAATGGAAACGTCGGGCTCAGTTGTGGTCGTAAGTCGAGGACTACCTGTGCACTGATTTACTAGACTCCCGTCAAAGAGTTTGCGACATTCAACAGTTCTATAAAAGGAATCTGAAAACCCAGCCAGAGATTTAAGTCCCCTCTACCAACCTGGCTGCTGTTCTTTCTTCTCGAACTGCATCTTCGCTTCTCTCTCTCGGTCCTCTTGGTCCAACGGGTTTCCCGACTCATCCCGAGGAACGATTTTGCCATGGAAAGGGCACTTGGGGGTGAAATAGCGACAGGGGTTTTTAACGTTCCAGAGTACGCTTCCGTTATGCTATTAATTTATTAATCTAAATTAGAAATTTCCTGACAGTGAGGACAATGAATCAGTGGAACAACTAGCCTCCAGAAGTTGTGAATGCTCCAACACTGGAAGTTTTTAAGAAGAGGTTGGATAACCATTTGTCTGAAGTGGTGTAGGGTTTCCTACCTAAGCAGGGGGCTGGACTAGAAGACCTCCAAGGTCCCTTCCAACTCTGTTATTCTATTCTATTCTATTCTATTCTATTCTATTCTATTCTATTCTATTCTATTCTATTCTATTCTATTCCATTCCATTCCATTCCATTCCATTCCATTCTATTCTATTCTTCTATTCCATTCCATTCCATTCTGCATTCTCTTCTCTTCTCTTCTCTTCTCTTCTCTTCTCTTCTCTTCTCTTCTCTTCTCTTCTCTTCTCTTCTCTTCTCTTCTCTTCTTCTATTCCATTCCATTCCATTCCATTCCATTCCATTCCATTCCATTCCATTCCATTCCGCTTAAACTGATCAGAAATATCATCAATTCCATAAGATGTTTATCCGGAACAGGTACATAGATTTTTCTGGGATGTCTTAATATCCAGTGACAATATGCCCAATACAGAGACAATCTTCATAATAGTCTGTTCACTGGAAGATCAATAAATATCTCTCTTTCTGGTTCCTGAAAAGTTTCATTTGAGTAAACACTGAGGGGGGAAAAAAAGATTCCCACTACAAAATAAGTTCAGGGTATTAAAATTATGGAGAAGACTCTTGAGAGTCCCTTGGACTGCACGGAGACCCAATCAGTCAATCCTGAAGGAACTCAACCCCGATTGTCCTTTGGAAGGACAGAACTTGAAGCTGAAGCTCAAATACTTCGGCCACCAGATGAGAAGAGAGGGCTCCTTGGAGAAGACCCTGATGCTGGGAAAGACGGAAGGCCAAAGGAGAAAGGGAAGGAAGAGGAGGAGATGGTTAGATGGTGTCATCAACACAACGAACATGAATTTGAGCTCCAGAAGATACTGGAGGACAAAGGGAGCCTGGCTTGTTGTGCTCCATGGGGTTCTGTAGAATCAGACATGATTTAACAATTAAACAACTACAACATTAAATTTGTTCTCCCTTCTTTCCGACTCCTAATGTCTGTTTGAAGAGCCTGCAGCTTCAGAAACCAGGGTTGCCTTCATCATCCTAGGATGCTTTCTCTGTTTGTATCTGTCTCTCTCTTCTTCTGATCAGTCTTCCATCACGTACAAAACATTGCAATCGAATTATAGAATAACAGAGTTGGAAGGGACCTTGGAGGTCTTCTAGTCCAACCTCTCTACTCAGGCAGGAGACCCTTGACCATTTCAGACAAATGGCTGTCCAATCTCTTCTTAAAAACCTCCAGTGATGGATTACCCACAACTTCTAGTGGCAAGCTGTTCCCCTGGTTGATTGTCCTCACTGTTAAGAAGTTTCTCCTTAGTTCTAGGTTGCTTCTCTCCTTGATTCGTTTCCATCCGTTGCTTCGGATGCTTCAAAGTGCTTCTTTGAAGAATTAAAGACAACGGTGAAAAAGTGTGGCTGATATCTTTCCCCGACGTCTCGCTTTGTAATTTTTCATTCACCTAACAACCTCTGAAGTAGTCTAGATATATTTTTTTTTCAAACCTTCATGTTCCCAATGTCAGCACTTCAACCTGCATTTACTCTAGTGCTGACATAAGGAGGAGAAGAGGGGGCAGCTGGCAAGAGGACACTTGACATTTCACCTACTTATTTTCCCTGAAGATAATATCCCCTAGGAGATGAGAGGGAGGGGGGGCATTCCTGGGAGCTGAAGTAGTAGATATGGGGAGAGTGATTTGGAAGAAGGCCAATGAGACGCAGAGATTTGGGGAACAGAAAGGGAGGGTTTGGGGTCAGGAAGCCAGAGTTGGCTACGCCACGATCGGGGCCAGATTGTCGTGCTTAATAAAATGAAAGATTTCTTCAAAGACTATCTGTTGGGAAATGCAATTTATTTTATTTGAAGACGATATCGAAACCTGACACCCAAGCTTCCTTGGCTTATAAAAAGCGATATTCTGGGCTAGTCCCTCCTGCTCTTAAAACTCTTCCATGAAGGTTGGGCGAGACCTTGCGTAGGAGAGTCCGACACGACCGATCTCTCACACTCCTTCGCACCCACCTTAAATCTATCCTGCCTTTCGCAGAGGCCTCCGCTGGGCATCGGGGCTCGGCATTTGTGCTTCACGGGTTCAAAGGTGCCAGCGAAGGTGATGTAGCGGCTTTTGAGCATCTCTGAAACCTCTTTGTTTTCTACTTCTTCTTCCACCTCACTGGGGGCCCAGAAGCGATGCTGAGAGGAAAACCTAGAGAGAAGAAAATGCAATGATAAAATTCCTCTACAAGCCCCTGATGTTCGGCTCTTTTAAATATCTAATACAGAGGTCTTCAAACTTGGTTGCTTTAAGACTTGTGGACTTCAACTCCCAGAATTCTCCAGCCAGCAGGCTGGAGAATTCTGGGAGTTGAAGTCCACAAGTCTTAAAGCGGCCAAGTTTGAAGACCTCTGATCTAATAAATGTTTGGATTTAGTGCCCCCAAAATACAACTACTATAACTATAGTAATCTATACTTATGGTCAACTTATGGTCAACTTATGACCACAATTGAGGCTGTTTCTGTTGCTAAGCAAGGCAGTTCTTAAGCAAATTTATGACCTCTCCTGCAACCGTTGTTAAGTGAATCACTTCAGTTGAGTTACTCACATGGGCGGTAAGTGAATCTGGCTTCCCCACTGCTTGTCAAAAGGTCACTAAAGGGGCTCACACGACCCTGGGGGACACTGCAACCATCATAAATATGAGTCAGTTGCCAAGCATCTGGATTTTGATGACGTGACCCTGTTGGGATGCTGCAACGGTTGTTAAGTGTGAAAAACGGCCATAAGTCACTTTTTTCAGTGCTGTTGCAATTTTGAACGGTCACTAAACAAATTGTTATAAATTGAGGATTTCCTGTAGAAGCCAACTTCAGTCAAGTGTTATTTGAAGCGAGTCATTTCCAGATGTCATTTTCCTTTCCTTGGTTATTAGATTTGCTACCTGGAGTCTACGGAATTAAGCTCTGCATAAAATTTCAGGGGGAAAAAAAATGGAGGCCTGTGATTTTGTTGAAGGCCCCAAATGTTGTCAGAGCAAATCAAGCCATCTGGAACTCCTTGTTTCTGGAGACGGTCATCACACGGTTATCCAGATAGAATGTAACGTCCTTCTCTCCTTGATTAACAGTAACAGAGTTGAAGGGACCTTGGAGGTCATCTAGCCCAACCCCCTGCTCACGCAGGAGACCTGTACTAGGAATTCGAACCGCCGAGCTGCTGACCTTTCTGATCGACAAGCTCAGTGTCTTAGCCACTGAGCCACCTAGCCAGGTGTCTCTGAAGGGGGTTGGACTAGAAGACCTCCAAGGTCCCTTCCACCTCTGTGATTATGAGAACGGTCTTTGAATTTTGAAAGCAAGTTTGGGGCTTGGTTCAAAGCAAACGCTAGGAATTATGGGGAAAGTTATTCCCCCCCACCCAAAAAAAAATGGTATTGAAAATTGATTTTTTTTTTTTGAAGGGAGGGAGGGCAGGAAAAGTAACACTTGACTTGACTTTCTGATGTCCAAGATAGTCTTACGTAATCTTATTGTTGACATCTTATGCCCCCTAGCGGATTAAGAATAGGTTTTCCTGGAAATTTAACCAATATCGTTGATCTTCACCAATTTTCCTATTTCTATCAATTATAATATTAATATTCTTGCACCGCCTTCTTTGGTCTTCAGCAGTTCGCCAATAAATAAACAGAATTGGACACTAAATTAACTAAACATTAAATTAAACTTTGTTTAAGATGAATCAGCTTGAGGAACAAATTGTCTGAATGCTTTTTTCTCTCCCAGGAACTTGAGCATGTAAAATGTACCTGCATCGATCATCGTAAACATTCTTTGAAACTTGTTCACCTGAAGGCAGGGAAATGTGTTAAAATATTTGGGACCAACTTACCGGAGAATTTTTCCCGACGTCGGCTGCTCCTGGCCCCAGTAGAAGAGATCGAGCCCAAAAGGTACCAGAGGAGCTTTGGCTTTCTCTTCTTCACGTTGACTGTTGGCCTCCTTGGATGTTGTCGGGTCGCAACCTCTGCACCGTGCATGAAAAAAAAATGGTAAGAGAAAGCTTAGCACATTTCAGCTTGCACTCAAATTTGCATGATGCAGCTTGTTGTTGAGTGGGAATTGCCTGATTTATTGTGCGTTCACAACAAAATTCTTGTCTTTTGGATGCTTGGGAGGAGAGGCAGTCCAAACGAGGTCTAAGAAGGGGGACTAAATTTTACAGCCTTTTTGTCTTTAACGGGCATAATTATAATTATAACAATCCTTCACACTCTCCTTCCTTTAAACTGTGGTTTACTCTTTGAGTTGGTGGCTTCTTCACTTGGTAATTCCAGGAAACAAACCTCATCAAGAACCCCCCACCAAGAACCCCCACCCCCCCCATACCAAGACTGACAGGGCAAGCCATTTGTATATAAACAAGAGAGTAAACCCACTCTCTTCTAGCACTGATGATGTTACCTCGTTGGGTAATGAAATGTCTACAAGAAAAAAAAAACCAAACTCAGAGAGCACCAAGGAACCCAAAAATGTTCACAATTTGCTTATTTTAAAATATTGCCTCTGCAACGATGACCAATCTTAAACAATTATTCAGAACTTAACATGATTTCATGCCATTGATTTGGACCCGAGAGTGAGATTGCTAAGGTATCTCTCCCACATTTAATATTTACCTGTCCTCTGCAGTTGGCAGTCTAGGCAGTTTATCTCGGATAATTTTCCAGGTGGCCGCAGCGCAGGTGGGGTCCAGCTCCTCCTCCTTTCTTATGGATGGGGATGAGAAGAGAGACGTGGGGGCGGCTTTGTTCTTCCCAGGCCCTGCCACATTTTTCCTTGTGGGCAACACAGGTCCCAGGCCTCAAAGGATAAAGGAAGAGAGGACGGTGAGTGGAGGTATTGGCGAGCAGGGCGTAAAATCCTCCTACATCATCCGAAGGGAACACACGGTGGGTTTGCAGAGCTAATGTTGTACACAGAATAAGGTTCTAAGGCCACGGGAGAATCCACGAACCCAAACGAAGACGTTACTGCTAGCAAAAGAACCAAACTGAGTAAAAAGAGACACATTTTTTGCCCACACAGTTGAGAGGTGGGTATTCAGCCACTGTAAAATAATTTCTGATTCATGTTTTGTAATTAAGGAAAGTATTATATACTCCTCCATCCCATTTTTATGTACACGTGTATAAAAAGGGGGGAAATTATTTGAAAACATAGATCAACTCACCAACCTGGTGAGCCTGGCGGCTCAGCAGACTGATAGCATTGTGATTAACACCAGCCGTCTGCAATTACTGTAAGTTCGAATCTCACCAGGCTCAAGGTTGGCTCAGCCTTCCATCCTTTCTAAGGTAGGTAAATTGAAGACCCAGATTGTGGGGGCAATAAGCTGACTTTGTATAAAAATATACAAAAGTATGAAGGCTATTGCTGAGCACATTGTAAGCCGCCCTTAGTCTCCAGAGAAGGGCGGCATATAAATCAATTTTTTTTAAAAAAACCTAATTTTTCTATAATTTTTCCCCATTTTTTTCCCATTCTCCACCTTAGCTGGAATATTCCACTTCTCAGTTATTTATCCATTAGCCAGTAGAATAGGTTCTCATGCTTGATCAGGGGGCTGGACTAGCAGACCTCCAAACTCCCTTCCAGCCAGTCAACAAGGGAGCTACTGATTTTATTAATGTTTGAATGTAATTTATCCATAAACCCACATTAGGTTATGTGAGTTTCCATTTCACGTTTAAGTAAAATGCTTCCAAAACTACAATTTACCCAGACTTTAAAGGTATCCTTTACGTATTTTCAACTGTCCATCCTACCACCAGCAATGCTTTTTGGTTAATACGTCATCTAATACTTTCGCTGGCAGAAGAACAAAATTAAACAAAAGTCCAAATTCCCTTTTTCCTCCTCCTTTAAATTGACCAAATGGCACCTATTTGCCTGCAGCAAGAAAGCAGACAGTGCTAAAGAGAGATAAATCAATAGAAGGAAAGAGAGAGGTTGGGTTTCCTCCGCAGAAAGTTGGCCAGGGGAGAAGGCTGACTTTATTGATTTTAGCTCGTTCAGCTGGCCTTGTAATTAAAATGTAAATTTGAGAAAGAGATTATGTCCTGATAGAAATGGTGGGATTAGGGGGGAAGATAAAAAATCAGAGAAAATAGAAGAAAAGACTTCATCAGGATTTAGTGGAATGGAGAGAAACGCACACCAAGCAAGAACATAAATTATAAAAAAAGAATAAAACTTTTTGGAGAACGGGTTTGCTTCCCAACTGCCTTTCTGTATACAGCTCCAATTCATCCAACCCACAAAAAAAATCTTGATTAATATGAGCTAAAATCCAAAGAATTTAGGCAGGAGAAATGGGAGGCCTTTTGTCTTTTGCTCCACACAACAGGAACAAAATGTTGTGTGAAGGCAAACAACCATTATTTGTTACAAGCTGAATTTGTTCTGAATTTGATGTAGAGATGCGCAAATGTGCTTTGGATCCAGATTTGGGCACCTGATTTTTTAAAATATATTTCCTGATTTTTTAAAAAATACTTTCAGAATATATTCTTCTAATATCGTTCATTAATATTTTAGTCTAGCACTGCACCTTCATCTACCACCCTCGTTTCATTCTGTGCTTTTTAGTCGAACTACCAGCCTCATTTTGGTTCAAATATACACTTCTACAAATAACCTCTCTTAGTTTTTAAGTATTTCATTAAAGTTTATTGTAAGGTAGAATACAAAGAGAAGCAAAAACCGAGAAAGAGAAAGAGAAAAGAAGTCCAGAAAGAAGAAAAAAAGGATTAAAAAAAAGTTGCGACTTCCATTTTTTTCACTAGCATAGAAACAAATTTACAGCCTCAACTTTTTTCATTCATTCATTCATTCATTCATTCATTCATTCATTCATTCATTTATTGGTTCGATTTATATGCCGCCCTTCTCCGGAGACTCAGGGTGGCTTACAATGCGTTAAGCAATAGCCTTCATACTTTTGTATATACCTGCTTAGTAGGGTTTTCGGCCCCCCCAAGTGGTGTTCTTTTTTTTATACAAAGTCAGCTTATTGCCCCCACAATCCGGGTCCTCATTTTACCTACCTCGGAAGGATGGAAGGCTGAGTCAACCTTGAGCCTAGTGAGATTTGAACTTGCGGTAATTGCAGGCAGCTGGCAGCTAAGTGCTACTTAACAGCACTTTAGTCCGCTGCTCCACCAAGGCTCTACATTTACATTTCTAAATGTTTCAACTCATTTCTACAACTGCAAAAGTCCTTCTAGTCATCAAAACCTACAATTAAAGTTTAATTCTTTTGCAGTTTTGAGCAGAGAATCCAGAAATGGTTTCCAAACGGAAGCAAAACTAGATAAATTATTCATTTTAGTTGCCTTTGCCAACCCTGCCAACACCAACACCAAAGCCAGACCGACTCTTCCATTGAGGGAGTGGGCGTGTCCTTCCATCTTTGGCCATATATATTAATGAAGTTCCAAAATTTTCTTTCAAGGCCTTTTTCCGCCAAATTTAAAATAACTTCCAGTCGCAATTGAGGGGCCCATTCTCAACAAAATTGGGCTCTTTGGCTGGGAATTTTGAGTGCAAAAAAACCGACCATCATCATCCGTTGGTGATCAGGTGCTAGTGTAAATAAGGATTATACAAATGAGGGGTCATTAAAAAGCCTGGTAATGTTAATTTGGCGTGACACCCCTTAATGGGTGATGTCTTCACACCTCAGTTGCCTAATCACCGAAATTCTTTTGCAAATTTGCATTCCATCTTGCCCACAGAAAATCAAATTGGCTCTCACATCTATCCCAAAACTCATTTCTTGCCCTAATGGCAGTCAGAATGTAGTACTTTTGCAGCTGTGAGATTAATTAAAAACTACTAACTGTTTCTGGATGGTAACTCTTCCGTTATAGAACAGAAACTTAGTGTACAAAGGAAAGGAAAGGAAAATTGGTAAGCCATGAAATGGATGGTTCTAAATTTTAAGGATAAAATGGAAAATTCAGTGCTTCCTCTCTATCTCTATGCTTGCTATGAAAAGTCATACAAGTAGCAGTTGAACTTTTGAGGTATTAATCAGGATGCAAAAAGCTTAGGAATTGCTCATTTCGGGTTACGAAGCAGAATGCTTTAATTAAAAAGCAAATTAATTTTAATTCCAAGATAAGCAGTTTATAATTTGCTGTTAACCAGTATGCAAATTCAGAGCAACACGGACAATTTTACATAGGTTTATTTCCTAAATATGCTTTGTAAACAGATCACTGGGCATCCAATTCAATCAATCAATCAATCAATCAATCAATCAATCAATCAGAATAGAGCAGGAAGGGACCTTGGAAGTCTTCTAGTCCAACCCCCTGCTCAAGCAGGAGACCTATAAAATTTGAGACAAATGGCTGTCCAGTCTCTTCTTAAAAACCTCCAGTGATGGAGCGCCCATAACTTCTGGTGGCAAGCTGTTCCACCGGTTAATTATCTTCATCATTAGGAAGTTTCTCCTTAATTCCAAGTTGCTTCTCTCCTTGATTAATTTCCATCCATTCATTCTTGTCCTGCCTTCAGCTGCTTTGGAGAACAGGGTGACCCCCTCCTCTTTGTGGCAGCCCCTCAAATACTGGAAATACTGCTATCGTGTCACCCCTGGTCCTTTTTTTCTCTAGACTAGCCAAACCCAGTTTTTGCAACCGTTCTTCATATGAATCAAGTTAATTCATATTTGGATACCACAGCTCTGCAGGTGGACAGCAAGGTATTTTGAAGCAGATGGGGGAGTTGGCACCTGGCTAGGGTTCCTTAATTGAAAATACATCATGTTTCAATTGCACCAGGCAGCTGGGCAATCCCAGGTTTTTTTCTTAAAAAAAGGATATTTTTATTGATTGATTGAATTGAATTGAATTGAATTGAATTGAATTGAATTTATATTTTCGCCTATTTGCCCATGGCGACTGAAGGCAGCTTACAGAATATCAAACCACGTTTAAAATTATGAAACTAACAAAAAGAATCAAATAAATTGATATAGTATAATATAACAAAATATTTTTACTAGCGAGGTTAAATTTTAAAATCTCCACTCAAAGTAGGATTAACTTTCATCGAAAGGTTCTTCCCCATAATGAGAAAGAAATAAATGTATTAATATCGCACTGATGCATGGAAAGAACCCAGATCCAGTTCGTGCCCCATTCTGTCTTCCCTCATGTTAGGATATGGTTTGAGCCTAACTAGTTGTCCAGGCAATATATGTGTTCTGTGATTTTAATATGAATATCTATTGTGTAACTTTAAGGCTTTAATGCTGAGTCATGCTGTAATTAGGTAATGACTGGTTGTGAGAGTATTTAAGCAAAGTATTGTAACGTGTTCAGTTTGATGATGAAGCTGATATGATATGCTACCATTGAGAGGAATTGCTATCTGCTAATCGTCGTTGGATGGATCTGATATCATCGTGGTTTGTGAACCAGAGTGAGTTTGTTATTCTAACCAACTACTGTCTGTTTGGTGGGAAGATATCTGTAACTACTGGACTGATTTAAATGGCAAAGACTTGGAATTTGTTTAAAGACTATGAGACTGTTTTTCTACTATAAAGTAAGCTTTTGATAAACCAGTTTGCATATCTCTTATTCATTGCTCTCAGCAACATTTCCTTGTGCATTTACTCTGCTGGTTGGTAACACAACAACAATATCCTTAACACCTCCAATTACTAGTTGAATGTAATTGGAATTCTCACAAAACGGAGAAAAAAACACTTTCAGGAATGAGCAAATAATATCAGTAGCTACTAAAAGCCACATCTTCCAAATATCTGTCCAACAACCCCTAGTAGTTTTACCTTCTGTATCGCTCTGGTGAAGTAGAACAGAAAATAATGATATATATTGCAACCCATATGAGCAGACATGGTCCATAATAGTTAAGCTTCCTCCATTACAGGCAGTCCTTCACATACGACTACAATTAAGCCCTAAATTTGTTGCTAAGAGAGACATTTGTTAAATGAGTTTTGCCCTAGTTTATGACTTTTCTTGCCAGGGTCTTCAGTGAGTAACATGTTGTTAAGTGAATCTGGCTTCCCCTTAGACTTTGCTTCTTAGAAGGTGGCAAAAGGGAACCACGTGACCCGGGGACACAGCAACAGTCGTAAGTACATGCCAGTTGCCAAGCCTCTGAATTTTGATCACGTGACCATGGGGACGCCACCGTGGTCGTTAAGTATGAAAAATGGTCATAAGTTCCTTTTTCTAGTGCTGTTGTCACTTTGAACAGTCACTAAATGAAGTGTTGCAAGTCAAGGACTACTCGTAGTTTACTACATTCAGGATAAGGCTCAAAATCAGAAGCCCCAATTTCTGAAAAAGTTCAGCGTCCCGGATCTTAAAAAAGAGCCTGGTGGCGCAGCAGACTAAAGCACTGTTATTAACATTCAGCTGCCTGCAATTACTGCAAGTTCAAATCTCGCCAGGCTCAAGGTTGACTCAGCCTTCCATCCTTTCTAAGGTAGGTAAATTGAGGACCCAGTTTGTGGGGGAAATAAGCTGACTTTGTATAAAATATATTGCTTAACGCACTGTAAGCCGCCCTGAGTCTCCGGAGAAGGGCGGCATATAAATCAATTTTTTTAAAAAAAATAAATTAAAATAAATTAAAAATACAGAAGAAAGAACAACCCACAGCATCCTGTCTGGTGCCCAAACCTGGATGGAGTTCGTCTCAATTCACAGTATATTAAAAAGCAAATCCTTCAAAGCGAGAGAGGGAAAGAAAATCAATGGATGAATAATTTAAATAGGACGCAGAAGGACCTGGTCGCTGGTTTTGTCCCTGAGGGATAATTTGTGACTTCGGATAAGGCAGAGAGCTGCGAGGAACCCAATTTGGACTTTTCTAGGGATGGGAGAATCGCTTGGTGGGAACCCCATGCCCTCCCCCACCCCACTGAAGCCCTTCGGGGCCCACAATGAATTGGGCCCATAGAATCCAACAGTGGATTTTATGGGACCAGCAAGGACACCTGAAACCAGAAGACTGGGCCTGTGTGCCTTCATAGGCAGGTAACCTGTTCTTTGCAATAGTGGCAAATATCTGTAGCTCAGGTGGAGGATGAGGGTGAAGATTCATTCTCTGAGTTTATGGGTTGGTTTCCAAATGTTTCTCTATTTGGCTTGGTAACATCTTCAGTTTAGGAGCCGCGGTGCGCAGTGGTTAGATTGCAGTACTGCAGGCTACTTCTGCCGATCACCAGCTGCCAACAGTTTGGTAGTTCGAATCTCACCAGGCTCACGGTTGACTCAGCCTTCCGTCCTTCCGAGGTGGGTAAAATGAGGACCCAGATTGTTGGGGGGGCAAGAGGCTGACTCTGTAAACCACTTAGAGAGGGCTGTAAAAGCACTATGAAGCGGTATATAAGTCTAAGGGCTATTAGGAGGTGTCAGTGTCCTTCTGCTTATCAGGGCTTCGTGTGGTCAGTAGGTCTTGTGATGGGTCAGGTGTGGGTGTGTCAAGTGAGGGTCTTGTGATGAGTCACATCAGATATGGGACTTGTGATGGGTCAGGTGTGGGTCTTGAGATGGCTAAGGTGTGGGTTACATCAGATAAGAGTCTTGAGATGGGTCAGGTGTGGGTCTTGTGATGAGGAGGTCACGTTAGGTGAGACCCTGACTTGATGGGACCCTCACCTGACATGGCCTCACCATCCCAAGACCTTCTGACCACACAAAGCCTTAATAAACAGAAGAACCCCAACACTGACATCCCTTAAACTCTACTGAAGACGTAACCTGGCCTGGTAATGAAACATTTGAAAACTCGGAGAACGAACCTCCACCCCCCTAACCTGCTCTTCTTCAACATGGCCTCATTGACTCACCTATACGGGGGAATTACAACATTTTATGTGGAAGAGTTTCCGGTTGTCATAAGGCACCCAAAGAGATTGTTCCAGGCTCTGCGTCTCTCTGACCAACACAGGACCGGTTTGCAACACTGGTTGAAAACACAGATTGTCCTGAGCCCAAAATTTGTTACTACCCTGTTTCCCTGAAAATAAGACCCAACCAGAAAATAAGTCCTAACATGATTTTTCAGGATGCTCGTAATATAAGCCATACTCCCCAAAATAAGCCCCAGTTAAGATTGTCAGCCAGATGGCGCATTTAGTAACTGTTGTGACCCCGACTCCCGAGCCTGCCCTAACAGAGGAGGAGGACTCAGAAGGTGATGGGGAGGAACTGACAAGGCCTCCCTCTCCAGGACCCTCCTCCTCTCTGGCAATGCCTCAGGTTCCATCCGAAGGCCAGGAGGAACAGCCTTGGAGGTGCCAGGATGAAGGCATATCGGAGCACCAATTGATAGGGAGCGAGGAGGATGAATCCTGGCTTGATCCCAGGCAGCATCAGAGGGAGAAGCATGTGCAGCAACGGAAGAGGCGTGGGAGGGCCAGAGATTGAGCTGAGTCACGGAGCAACGCCCCACCAGGAATAAAAGTGGGTGGGATTGCTCTTCAGGCTTTGTGACGGACAAAGTTAAACCATGAAAATCACATCGTGATCTCTGAAATTCGGCTTGGATATATTTTGGACTGAACACTGACTAAACTCTTGTCTCACGGATAATTTGTTGCTCCTGGAACGGACTGAAGATAAGTCCTCTTCTGCTTTATGGGAGCGAAAACGGTCTTGGCAGGCATTCGGCAGTTTGCTGCCAAAACCTTGGTCTGCCAGGAATTCTAATCTGTTTACCTAATAAAATATTGGCAGGTGTGCTTGGTATTACGTTTGCCTGTGTGAAGAAGAGGGACAGAACAAACGTATTTCCCCCAAAATAAGACCTAACCAGAAAATAAGCCCTAATGCGCCTTTTGGCGCAAAAATTAATATAAGACCCGGCCTTATTTTTGGGGAAACATGGTAAGTGAGACATTTCTTAACTGAGGTTTGCCCCATCTTATGACCTGTTGTTCAGTGAATCACTGCAGCGTGATTAGTCATAGGGTTGTGAAGTAAATCTGGCTCCCCTGTTGTCTTGGCTTGTCGGAAGGTCACAATTTTTTTTTACTACCGGTTCTGTGGGCGTGGCTTGGTGGGCATGGCAGGGGAAGGATACCGTAAAATCCCCATTTCCTCCCGATCAGCTGGTACTCGGAAGGCAGAGAATAGATGGGGGCGGGGCCAGCCAGAGGTGGCATTTACCGGTTCTCCAAACTACTCAAAATTTCCGCTACCGGTTCTCCAGAACTGGTCAGAACCTGCTGAAACCCCACCTCTGCCCAGGACATAAATAGGAGACAGTTGCCAAGCATCTGAATTTTGATCCAAAAATAAGTCACTTTTTTCAGAGACGTTGTAACTTCGAACGGTCCCGAAACGAAAGATTGTAAGTGGAGAACTACCAGTAAAAGGTCTGAGGGCCACATGGGAAGATACGTTTAATTGACAATGAATGCAGACATTTTATTATGGGTGGGAAAAGGAGAAAGGCAAGAGGAGCAGGAATCCGTGGGATTCATCCATTTTTAAATTGATTCATGAGCTGATCATTTTTGCGGAGTTTCCTCATCCAGCATTCTAGATCCAATGAGATCCTAACAAAACTCTCAAGAGCAGGAAAAAGGAGTGTGAAAAATAAAAGATTACCCAGCTTTCAAAGCTCTAAATGTCATTGTGAAATTAAGGCCGCAAGTTTTAATTGAATAATTGGTGTCATTAATCAACGGAAGCTTTAAGAAAGGCTTAAAAATGTCCCCCCGATTAATCAGCGGGGCTGGAAATAAATAAAGATTGCAGATTCCTCCCGAATAGACTAGATCCACTGATACACGATACGTTTTGCCAAAATAAAAAAAAGTTGCTAGGAAAAAAAGATACCAAGGTAGACTTTTCTCTAAAACCTAGATGTCACAGCACTCCAAACTACATTCGTTCCAGTGCTGGCAAGAGGACGCTTGACTTTTCACCTACTTATTTTCTCTGAAGATAATATCCCCTAGGAGATGGGATGGGAGGGGGGACATTCCTGGGAGCTGAAGTAGTAGATATGGGGAGAGTGATTTGGAAGATGGCCAATGAGGCGCAGAGAATTGGGGAATGGAAAGGGAAGGTTTTGGGTCAGGAAGTCAGTGTTGGCTACGACGTAGTCGGGAACAGATTGTCGTGCTTAATAAATGAAAGATTTCATCAAAGACTATTTGTTTGGCAATGCAATTTATTTGAGATGACACCGAAACCTGACACTAGCACAATTCTCCTTTCTGCATTTTCAAAGCAAAAGTTGCGGGCAATTAACAAAGGTCTACTTCGTTAATTGCCTTCAAATACAGGCAGTCCTCAAACTTACAACGGTCCGTTTAGTGACCGTTCAAAGTTAGAGCGGCACTGAAAAAAGTGCCTTACGACCTTTGCGGCATCCCTGTGGTCACATGATCAAAATTCAGAGGCTTGGCAACTGGCACGGACTTCTGACCAACAAACCAGTTGAAAATGGTGCAGAGTAATGGAGGCATTTCTAAAGAGAGAAACTTCCATGAAAATCTAGTTAGTGGAGAGAAATGGGAGGAGGGGGAGGGGAAAGAATGAGCTGGAAGGAACCTTGGAGGTCTTCTAGTCCAGCCCTCTGCTCAAGCAGGAGAACTTATACCATTTCAGATTCACTTAGTGACTGTTCGAAGTTACAAAAGTGACTTACGACCATTTTTTAATTGATGACCATTGCAGCATCTCTGTGGATCGCGTGGTTTATATTCGGATACTTGACAACTGACTCATACTTACGACGGTTGCAGTATACTGGGATCACGTGATTCCCCTTTAGTGACCTTCTGACGAGCAAAAGTGAACGGGGGAAACCAGATTCACTTAACAACCATGTTACTCATTTAATAACCAAGGTGGCAAGGAAAGTCATAAAATGGGACAAAACTCCCTTCACAAAGGTCTCACTGAGCAACGTCAATTCTGGACTCAATGATAGTCGTAAGTTGAAGCCGGCCACAAAAAAACAACGTTGAAGCCTTCACAGCTGGACAAACTCACCGTATTCTTCCCGAAGATGATCGGGGATGCGTGGTTCGAAGCCCTCTTTCTCAGGCACCTCCACAAAATCATCTTCATCCTCATCCTCATCTTGACTTTTCATCTAGGATAAAGAGTTAAAAACGTTCAAGATGCCATGGGGAAAAAAAGAATCTAACTGTCCATCTAGCACAGTGGCTGGGGGATTCTGGGAGTTGAAGTCCACCCATCTTCAAGCTTCCAAGGTTGAGAAACACTGTGCTAGCAGAACCCACAAAGACAATGATTGTGTTATTACACCCAAAAAGTATTTAGTATTTATTTTTTGTTGGCTTCTCCTTATGACGGCTGCAGTGTCCCAGGATCACGGGATCCCCTTTTGCGGCCTTCGGACAAGCCAAGTCCACGGGGAAATCAGATTCACTTAACAACGGTGTGACTAATTTATCCACTGCCGCGATTCACTTAACCACTGTGGCAAGAAAGGATGTAAAATGGGGCAAAACTCACTTAACAACTGTCTTGTTTAGCAATGGAAATTTTGGGCTCAATTGTGGGTCGTAAGTTCGAGGACGACCTGTGTACGAAAAGGCACCACAATGTGTCAGCCCATTTCACACGGGAGGGGATGAAAAATATATCAGGGAAAATGAAAGTGTTGCCATATTTTATGTGTTTTAATTTTATTTTTTTAATTTTATTTTTGTTTATTTTTATATGCCGCCCTTCTCCGGAGACTCAGGGCGGCTTACAATGCGTTAAGCAATAGCCTTCATACTTTTGTATATTTTATACAAAGTCAGCTTATTGCTCCCACAAACCGGGTCCTCATTTTACCCACCTTAGAAAGGATGGAAGGCTGAGTCGACCTTGAGCCTGGTGAGAATTGAACTCGCAGTAATTGCAGGCAGCTGGATGTTAAATGCTGCCTTAGTAGGAGGCATTAGCCTCCTATGCCACTCAGGCTCAGGTTTTAATGAGATATTTTAGGTTTAATTGAATAGGGTTGCTTTTCAGAGTAGGAGGGGTGGCATATAAATTTAATAAACAATAACACTGGCTGTTAAAACCCTTTTGCCAAGTATATCAAGAGAAGAGTGACCCTTCTTCCCTCACTCCAGTCTTTTTAAAAGTTTGTTTTTGAAGGAAATGCAGCAAAACCTTTGCTTTTCTCAAGGAACAAGAACAACAATTGAAAAACTAGTGCTAAAAACCCCAAACCTTCACATGATTGTGTGATGTTTTACTCATTCTCCTCGTGGCAGGCGTGTGAGAAAGAATTACAGCCAACGTCCTATTTCCCCAGAACCTAATAACACCTTTGGACTCAAGAAATTACTGAAATTACAGAGGCATACTGTAAATAGATAAAGTAAATTGCACGTTAAAAGTTAACTGATTCATAAATTTTATACTCGTTATTGCTTCTTTTATGAACTGCCAAATCTCTTTACCATAGTTACATTCTGGGGTGGATGGGGGGGGAAGCTCTCCCACAATAAGTAAAAAAAGGCCTCCCAACGGTGCTTTTTTCAAGAGGCAACTGGACTTTCTTTTTCTTTGAAGACGTTTCGCTTCTCATCCAAGAAGCTTCTTCAGTTCTTCAGAGCTGGATGAGAAGCGAAACGTCTTCGAAGAAAAACCAGAAAGTCCAGCTGCGTCTTGAAACCATGACCTGGATGACTGAGAAACTCCATAAAAGTTAAAAAAAAAAAGACATATTTATAATAGCTAATACTATAGTGTCCCTTAACATATTGTATATGCCTAGAAATTGCCCTTTAAAACAAAAAAAGTCCATTTAACTTTTCTTGGAGTTTAACTTCAGAATAGAGTTTAGGGAACTTTTTAAGAAGTCCTGCATTTGGGCCCCCCAGTTTTAAATCTGATCTTCCTGTGCAATTTCTTTTCAGGAATGCAATTGCACCAGTGATCCCTAACGACGAGAAGTTTGCAGGATGTGTTTTTGCAAAGTGCACTTAAAACTTAAAAAAAAAAAAAAAAGAGGGGGGAGGGAGAAAGCCTGTTGATTATGTCACTTATGGTTCTATTTTCTAAAACATTGAACCGGATCCAATAACCCTTCAGCAGAAATTCGCTGTTAGCTTGAAAAAGGCAGAGAGGCCTATTTAACTTGGTGAACTGGAAGGAAACGGTTTAACTTGCTTACGAAGGGCCTTCCTGTCCTTGTCAGCCTATCTTTGGCCAAGGAGAATTGGTCGGCTTTTGAATTTAATGCTAATACACCACTGAATGCTTCCTGCAAGTGGCTGATGGGGTATACAAATCCCCAAATCCTTTCCTTCTTTTGAACTTTATCCCTGTGTTTGTGAACAGGGAAACTGAGGAAAGGGAACGGGAAATGTAACTTTTGGTTCTTGATCTTGATATTTTTTAGGATGCTAAACTGGATAGGACTGGTGTAAACTTGAGTTCCAGGGAAGAAGATGAAAAAATTAGAAAGAGTTTGGTGGCACACATGGAGAAAAAAAGTGAAATATCTTGAGTGCTTCTGAGTTGGAACTGAAAGAC
This sequence comes from Pituophis catenifer annectens, assembly GCF_029215685.1. Classification (NCBI taxonomy): domain Eukaryota; kingdom Metazoa; phylum Chordata; class Lepidosauria; order Squamata; family Colubridae; genus Pituophis; species Pituophis catenifer. The sequence continues at coordinate 1,254,468 of NW_027256884.1, forward strand.
AAGAGGCGGATTTCCTTAAATAGTCCTCTGAATAGTTGAAATTAGAATTGGAATATTCTTTATTGGCCAAGTGTGATGGGACACACAAAGAATTTGTCTCCGGTGCAGAAACTCTCAGTGTACATACAAACAACAGCAAAGTGATGAGTCATAGATGATAAATCATAAGCTACAATCATAAATCACTGGATACAAATGAGTGAAAAATCATAAGATGCCAATAGGATAAGGTAGTAGGAAAGATGATACAGTCCTACGGCGGGAGTTAGATGTTCAGCAGAGTGAAGGCATGGGGAAAAAACTATGATTTAATATTAAAGATGATTTAATACGAGGTTAAACTGGAAGAAGAGTTAAAACGGAGTTTAAAAGTTTGCTGAAACTTCCCAGTTATGGTTTAACAGAGTCCCCGGGGAGAATTCAGGCTCACAAAGACCGCTCTCCCAGTTAATCCCCAAGAAAGGACGTGTGTAAGACGAAACTGGGGTGACAACATTCCTGCACACTTACAGTCAAAGAGGCACAAAGGTTTTCTGCCGGAGAGCGGAATAATAAGATGCAAATTCACTCTGTTTAGGCACAATCCATGAAGTGCACATTTAGCCACTATAGAAAGCATTAATCATGGGAAACTGTAATATTTGTTATCAGTCCAACACTAATCAAAAGCCGAGCCTGTCACTTCCACTGACCTGTAAAACGTCCCAATTATACTCTTTGGAAATGACAGGAGCACTTAACTTCCTCGCGGAGCAAATGACGACAATCAATCACGTTTGAATAACAATGAGCCACGGAGCTGAAAATTATTTTTTGTATAGGATCTAGCCAGGAATTTATGAAAGGTGAAAAGCCACCAAGGTTTTAGGGGCGATGATTGCTTTCAGCTAGTACAGTGCATATCAAACACTAAACAGAATTTATGGGTTTTAATTTCCCAAAAGGTAGATGTGGACTTGGTGCTACAATGCATAACATATAATGCCAGGTTTTAAATATGAGGGTCATTTTCATAAAATATTATGCTTATTGTCTGCACCCTTGGATTCGTCAAATAACTTCTTTATTAAGTTCTCATTTGCGGTAAAAAGAAAGAAAGAAAATTAACGCCTTAGCATTAATCCCTCGGTTCCCAAATAAAGATATTAGCATTCTTATTATTTTAAGCAAGCTGCCTTCCCCTCTTTATTTGTAAAGATAATTGACTATAAATGGCAATGAGTGGGAAGAAGACACCTTAAGAGCGAACCATCAGAACTGGGGATCATTCCATCATTCACATTTTCCCCTCTTCTTTTCATTTAAAAACTACTTATTGAAATAACACTCTTTTTTATAGCCAGAAAACCAGCAGAATTGTGTTAATTAGACTTGCAATGTTTGAAGCTCTCTTTTCTAGTTCAAAACATGCTTTGCTCCAACGCAAAACTCTACTTCTGACTCTTGTGGACATAAAAGTGTGCCGTTTGAATGCAGTGCACCCTCAAAGGTATAGTAACAAGACGATCAACTCAAGAGAATTTGACAACTTGGTTTCAAGGAAGCCATGTACGCAAACTGACATCAAATAGGGTCCTTGCATGCACGAACCCCAAAGTTTAAATCTATACCTCTTTTTCATCTTGCAATGTTTTGGACTGAGATCATCATCAAAAGACAAGCAGGGTTTCCATTTCACTTCAGTGAGTCATATAAAAACATTTTATCTATCTATCTATCTATCTATCTATCTATCTATCTATCTATCATCTGTATATCTATCTCTATCTATCTATTTCTATCTAACTATCTCTATCTCTCTCTCTCTCTCTCTCTCTCTCTCTCTCTCTCTCTCTATCTATCTCTATCTGTCTGTCTCTCTCTCTCTCTCTCTCTCTATATATATATATATATATATATATATAGATATAGATATAGATATAGATATAGATATATAGATATATACGGTATATCACCTACCTAGCTACCTACCTAGGAGCCAGTTTGGTTTAGTGGTTAAGCAGCAGGGTAGAAACTGGGAGACTCTGAGTTCTAGTCCCATCTTAGGCACACAGCCAGCTGGGTAACTTTGGGCCAGTCATTCTCTCTCAGCCCTAGGAAGGAGGCAATGGTAAGCCACTTCTGAACCCTTACTAAGAAAATTACAGGGAGTTGCCAGGAGTCAACGACGACTCAATGGCGGTCACCCACAACTACAGACACATCCGTAGGGGAAAAACTGAAAAAAGGAAGCCAAAGTTATTAGTTCAGACTCTGAATTTCTGAAAAATACTAGCCACTCTGTGGCTTACCATGTGGGCAACCAACCTCTTCTTCCCTTCCCTCAAGAAACCTCTTCCATTCAGGCGTGAGGGTAAGTAGGGCCCAGAGTTGAGTTGTGATCTTTTTCCGCTAATGTGAGGTAATCCTCTCATAAGTGAACTCTAAACTTCATTTGTCTTTCAGCAGGCTTGATGACTATGCATTTAAAAACCCATTCTCTCTTATAAACTAAAAATTAAGCGTACTCAACTGTGGTGGCCGTCACTGCACCTGCTATTTATATGCTAATATCCTCACCAGAAGATCTTGCAAATTATTCTACCACACCAATATCTCACACGCATCTACTCACAGGGATTTCTCCCCACCCCCACTCTTAAGAGGATTTTTGGCCAAGGAATTGCTCTCTCTCTCTCTATTCTCTCTCTCTCATTCCCTCTCTCTCTCTCTCATTCCTTCTCTCTTTATTCTCTCTCTCATTCTCTCTCTCTTTCTCTCATTCTGCCCTATCTACCTATCTACCTACCTACCTACCATGTTTGGAATGGAAGCAACTGATACGAGCACGTTTTGAACTTCGCCACGATGTCAAATAGAGTCCAATTACCTTGAAGGAAGGGAAGGCATGGCTTGTAAAAGCCACATGCTACCCGGTGGTCGTTTAGCCGAGTATAAAAATCTTTGGAATCGACTGACAATTAGAAGGACTGCCAAGATTCTTCATTGGGATGCAGATTTTTATAACTCTGTCAATTCGGGAACTTTTAAATAAAATGTTAATGCCATATAAATCAGGCACTAACTAGTGTCCATTTTTCTCTTTTTTCCAAACCAGCAGATTATGGAATGAGCTCTCTGATCAGCCAATGCATTTAATTGGATTAAGACTTACAACAATTCATTTAGTGACCGTTTAAAGTTATAAGGGCACTGAAAAAATGGACTTATGACCATTTTTCACACTTACGACCATTGCAGCCTCCATGTGTCACATGATCAAAATTTAGACATTTGGCAACTGGCTCATATTTATGACGGTCCGCAGTGTCCTGGGATCACGTGATTCCCTTTTGCGACCGTCTGACGAGCAAAGACAATAAGGAAGCCAGATTCATTAACTTGAATACCTGCAGTGATTCACTTAATAACCAAGGCAAGAAAAGCTGTAAAATGAGGCAAAACTCACTTAACAAACGTCTCTGGCTTAGCAACAGAAGTTTTGGACTCAACTGTGGTCATATGTCAAGGACTGCTTACATAACATACATAATGCTGTCACACAGTCCAAATGGATCTGGAATGTTATTTCAGAGTTTCAGCCTGGAATAGATGTGGAAATATTTGGGACTGAATAACTCTGAAGGGGATGAGAGGTTGAGAAATATGGAGAATGAATGAATGGATTCCCTTCCCCTAGTCAACTCTGGCATCTGAACCTAGACAAAAAGCCTCATAATTTTTTCTTAGAAAACAAGAAGAATAGCTGAGCCACAAAGGGTGTCTATTTGCTTTTAAAGGCCACCTAACTCTGAACTGGAATCTCCCAACTGGAAAATCTCTACCAAAGGATGGGTTCATAACTCTGGAGTACTACTTATTAAGATGTAATTTTTTTTAGCCTTGAATTTAAAGTTTAAATACAAGGTTTGCCAAACGTAACACACTGGCATGACCTAACGGTTATGAAAATGCATTTTGGACCACGAGTCCAAATAAAAGAACTTTCCTTGCGAACTGAAAGGACAAAGGGCATTTGGAGAGTTGCTGGGCTGCAACTCATTTTCCTGCAAGGAAGTAAAAGAGATGCATTTTTTACTTAATGCATTTGGCATTAAATTATTCTTGCAGCTAACACATTTCATCCCGTCCATCTTGCCACGAAAGAGACGGGTCCATGTTTCGTATCGATGAGATTCCTCCACAATTTATGAGAATTACATAAGCGGTGGAACAGCAGGTGGCCCTTTGCAAGTCCTTCACTAAAATTAAAGCCCTTCGTAATTGCAACCCAAGAAGCTGCTTTGAGGCCATTAATTCCAGCTACTAACTGAAGTGCCTGTATTATTTCAGTAAAGTAACAGACTCTTCAAACTGCCGTATCCAAAGCCCCGACTTTTGCTTTGCTTTCCAAAATTCAAAGTCAGCCAGAGGCTGCCCTCTAGATGGTCACAAATATCATTTAAGGCTAAATGTTTAATTGAAATGTAAAACGGTATTAAAAACTGGCTGAATGTTTAAATAAATAAAGATATCTCTGCATCTTTTCACTTTTCTAAGGCTGATCTCCCAATCCTTCTGCTACTTGCAAACCAGGATCATTTTTTGCATTCTCTTTAATCCTGCTTCAGTACAAATTGATGATTACTTGGCCACGGGATGCCTAACGACAGCAATTAGATCTACCCAAACTGCCATTGTTGTTTAGGCTTCGTCATTCCTGCATGCCATCAGATTCCCAGGTAGTCCTCGACTTAGGACCACAACTGAGCCCAAAATTCAGTACGAAGTCCTACAGCTTCATCGGAGGCTGCTTGTTGTGTTTTGTTACAAGTGGATTTCATACTATCTTGCCACCTTGCAGGACTGTTGTGATGGCTTGCTTCCATTTCTTTAGCCAACTGATTTTGAACAAATAAAGAATTTCCAGCTCAGGATAACCTCCCTTTTCCGAAATGTTCAACTTTCAAGAAACAACAGAAGAGATTCAGCTTGGTTGGTTTTTTCCTCCTCTCAAATATCAGAATCTAAAACAAAAGTATAACGTTATCAAGTTATAGTCTAAGGCAGTGTTTCTCAACCTTGGAAGCTTGAAGATGGGTGGACTTCAACTCCCAGAATCCCCCAGCCAGCTGGCTGGAGGATTCTGGGAGTTGAAGTCCACCCATCTTCAAGCTTCCAAGGTTGAGAAACACTGATCTAAGAGGACAACATTCTGTGGAGTCCTTAAAGTTAATTTCAGCTGATTTCATATAATATGGTTCATACAATATAGAATGCAGGTTTTTTTGTCTTTATCTGAAAACTGAGTGACTATGAAAACGACTTGATCCAACTTTGTCCATTATGCTTGTCAGTATTTTAAACTTTTAATTTACGTTCACTAGAAAACTCGGGAGAGATTTGCTAGTTTTAATTTAGAGTACTACAGATTCCCTTTATGTTATTACTCGTAATATAGCTAGTCTGCAATATTTAAAGAACAATATGACCGGTTCTAGTAGATCTTAATGGGAAACTTGTGCTTTTAACCAAATGAGATGTACACATACAATGAGGAAAAGTTTAGCCAATAGCAAATTTAGAAACTGTCTAGAAAAGAAGGTTTTTCCCTCCCATTTCAAGTTCTGGTCATTTTAGATTATCTCACTTAAGAGAAATATTTTGTAATGATGTCAGCAGAGAAATACCCAGCATGAAGAAAACAGCGCCCCCTAATGGCTATTGAAAAACGCACCTAGATAAATATAAGCCCTGAATTTAAAGATATTCACCTGGGAAACAGAGGCAGGTAGCCCTCGCTTAACGGCCACTCGTTTAGTGACTGTTCAAAGTTACATCTGGCCGAACAAGAGGGACTCATATGACAGGTCCTCGTAGTTGTGGCTGTTGCAGAATTAAGAGAATTACGAGATTGCAATTCGGGTACTCAAGAGACCAGCTTGTAATGGTGACCGTTTCATTGTCTTGTGGTCACACAATTCGCCACTTGCGACCTTCCCTGCCAGCTTCTGACAAGCAAAGCCAATGGGAAGCTGGTGAGAGGCCACAAATGATGATTACGTGGCCATGGGACGCCTAACGACAGCAATTAGATCTCCCCAAACTCCCATCGTTGTTTAGGCTGTGGCGCTTCGTCATTCCTGCATAACATCCCAGATTCCCAGGTAGTCCTCGACTTAGGACCACAACTGAGCCCAAAATTACTGCTGTTATGTGAGACATTCGTTAAGTGATGTTTGCCCCGTTTTATGACCTTTCTTGTTGTTAAGTGAATCGCTGCAGCTGATAAAGTTAGTAACCCAGTTGTTAAACTAATCTGGCTCCCACGTGGACTTCACTTATCAGAAGGTCGCAAAAGGGGATTGCGTCACCCTGCCACCGTCGTAAGTATGAGCCAAGCATCTGAAATCTGATCACGTGACCCTGGAGATGCTGCAACGGTCGTAACTTTTTCCAGTGCTGCTGTAACTTTGGATGACCTTGGGATGCAGCAACGGTCGTAAGTATGAATCAGTGGCCAAACCTCTGAATATTGATCACGTGACACTGGGGATGCCACAAAGGTCATAACTGTGAAAAAGATCATGTCACATTTTTCAGTGCCATTGCAATTTTGAACGGTCACTAAATGGATTTTTATAAGTCGAGGACTACCGGTAAGACTTCTGGATGCTGTCACCTTTGAACTCCCACAGATTATTTGGAGCCAGATTATTTGGAGGACGTTTCTCCCCAGGGGTTTTTATTTATTTTTATTTTTTTTGCCACCCCGCCAGATCTGACAGCGTGGGCATAATCTGGGCACCGCTGACAAAGCTGTGCCACCTGGCAGGTCGCAGGAAGCCTGAGCTCTCTGAAACGGCAGGTGCCCTGGGGAACAGCCTGCCCAATAAAACAAGCACAGCCCCAGCCTTCTTCGCCCTTTGCAACAGGGGTGGGTTCTAACATTTTTTTACTACCGGTTCTGTGGGCGTGGCTTATTTTGTGGGCGTGGCTTGATGGTCATGTGACAATTATTTAGGATTTAGCAGAGGTACTAGTCTACCAGGCTTTTAACTGCTTGCAGAGATGTACTGATCTACCCATTTATTTTTTGCAGGCACTGATCTACTCATGTATTTTTGCAGGCACTGATCTACTCATTTGTTTGCTTTTAACACTGATCAGCTGTAGGGCGGCCCTTTGAAGCCCCGCGGCAAGAGTTTAAACAATTTTTTTTCCCTCTAGCCATCAGCTGGGACTCAGGAGGCAGCAATAGATTGGGGGTGGGGCCAAATAAAAGAATAACGCGGGGAGTGAGGGGGTGACAGAACTGGTTCGGTGACATCATATCGTCACCGCTACCAGTTCGGGAGAACCGGGCCGAACCGGGAGGAACCCACCACTGCTTTGCAAGGTTGTGAGGACCTGGAAGGACTGGGAAGGATTGGGGCTGGGAAGTTAGCAAGGGAGCTCTGGTGCGGGTATAGGCGTTTAACAGAATAAGAGAGGTAGGAGGGGGGACCTTGGAGGTCCTCTAGTCCAGCCCTCTGCTCAAGCAGGAGACCCTGTACTATTCCAGACAAGTAGCTGTCCAGTCTCTTCTTGAAAACCTCCAGGGATGGAGCACCCACAATTTCTGGAGGGAAGCCGTTCTGTTGGTTAATTAATAGAATAACAGAACGATAAGAGTTGGAAGGGACCTTGGAGGTCCTCTAGTCCAACCCCCTGTTCAAGCAGGAGACCCTTTACCATAGTCCAGACCTCCATGGCTTAATGGTGTCATGGGAGATTCTCTGTATGCATTTAAGGCTCAACACTTTGCAATATTGTACACCGAGAAGGGAGGTTGAGTATGTCTATGCTCACACACGCAGGGAAGACAAATGTGTGAACAAGGCCTTCCATTTTAATCCGAGCTTCGTTGGCTCCATCACCCATCTTGTTCAAGAACGGCCGACCGACAGCTTGGCAGGAAGTGTGAAATTGGAAACCCAAATGACTTTCCCTGCAGCCACTGAGCAAGAAAGCAGATCCTTGGCTTGTTTATAAACAAAAGGGGTTTTTAAAATGTAATTTTTAACATGGAACATTAAAAATCCAAAGCAAACGTTATGGAAAAAAGGCTTCACAGGTAGCTAATTATTGCCAGCAACGAGCTAATTTTATGACACGTAAAAATACCCAACATAGTTCCAAGAATAAAATCTGTAAAAGGAAAACTGTCTGTTTACGACGGTCAATGAGCAGTCAACGTGACAAGCAGAAAAAAGCACCAGACAATCAAGAAAACAAATAAAATATACGGTACATTAGCAAACTAGAGAATGTGAGGACTTCATGAGCTATTTAAGATGTACCACCTGGTCTGTAATCAAATCAAGCTGCGGTAAATATTGTCATAAAAGAGAATAAAATAAAATGTGGCTTATAATGGGGAACGCATTTAAACATGCTTGTGTAACCGAAAAGAATAAACTTCTCTTTGGGTGTTACAAAGGCGACAAAGCTGGAGAACTGACAATTACAGCACTGTTGGTCAACCCCAACATCTGTTAAGAGAGGTGGACTTCAACTCCCAGAATTCCCCAGCCAGCCAAGAATTAATAAGGGATCCTTTGGTGCTTTCTGAATTTGGCTGTTTTCTTGCAAACTTTTCTTTACCCGAACTAGGTAACATCATCGGTGCCTCAGGAGGGAGTGGGGATTGTGGAGTGGAGGAGGAGGAGGAGGAAGGGTGAGGAAGAAGAGGACTGCAAACCCCATTCCTTACTAGCACGGATGAGATCACCTAGCTGGGTCATGAAATGTCTGCAAGAAAACCACCAAGCTCAGAAAGCATCAAGGACCCCTCATTTCAACCCTGAGCAACAAATATTCCCCGTTATTGGCAAGAATTAATAAATAGCCTATTAAGAAAATACAGTCACTTCAGTTTCAAGATACCCTAATATGCATTAGAAATATCAGGTTCAACTCACCCGCTTTTTCTTCTCTTTAAAATCAATGTTCATTTTTTTAGTCTTCTCCAAAGCCGTCTCCAATCGATTTTTAAGGTCAATGGCTTGTCTCAGGCGATCGTCGCTTATCCCAGCCCTGGTGAATAACTACAAACTACAAATTAGTTAGTTCATCTAAGATGACCTATGCATTTCATATACCACAAGAAAAAATTAATAGCAATTTGCAACACTTAACTACTGCTGGCCCATCTGATTATTTCAAATTGACAAAAAGAATGCAGAGAAAAATAAGGAGCTAAAAAATCTAACATGATTTCTCCTTAATTCCAGGTTGCTTCTCTCCTTGGTTAGCTTTTAGACATAGAATAACAGAGTTGGAAGGGACCTTAGAGGTCTTCTAGTCCAACCCCCTGCTTAGCAGGAAATCCTACATCACTTCAAATGGTTATCCAACATCTTCTTAAAAACTTCCAGTGTCGGACATTCACAACCTTTGGAGGCAAGTTGTTTCACTGATTAATTGTTCTATCTGTCAGGAAATTTCTCCCTAGTTCTAAGTTGCTTCCCTCCTTAATCAGTTTCCACCTGTTGCTTCTTGTCCTACCCTCAGGTGCTTTGGAGAATAGCTTGACTCCCTCTTCTTTGGGGCAGCCTCTGAGATATCGGAACACTGCTCTCATATCTCCCCCTAGTCCTTCTTTTCATTAAACTAGACATACCCAGTTCCTGCAACCATTCTTCATATGTTTTAGCCTCCAATCCCCTAATCATCTTTGGTGCTCTTCTCTGCACTCTTTCTTGAGTCTCAATATCTTTTTTACATCGTGGCCACCAAAACTGAATGCAATATTCCAAGTGTGGCCTTACCAAGGCCTTATAAAGTGATATTAACACTTCACGTGGTCTTGATTCTATCCCTCTGTTTATGCAGCCCAGAACTGTGTTGGCCTTTTTGGCAGCTGCTGCACATGGCTGGCTCTTGTTTAAGCGATTGTCTGCTAGGACTCTAAGATCCCTTTCACAGTCGCCGCTATTGAGCCAGGTACCACATATACTGTACCTGTGCATCCTGTTTTTCTTGCCAAAATGTAGAACCTTACTTTTCCATCCATTGTTTCTTGTCTTGCCTTCAGGTGCTTTGCAAAATAGGTAGACCCCCTCTTGACCCCACAAATATTGGAAGACTGCTATCATGTCACCCCCGGTCCTTCTCTTCTTCTCTTTGGTCCCCAAGATCTCAGCACCACTCTAATTACAGAATGAAAGTGATCCAACTTCATTCTTAAGTTAATAAAAAAAGGCTTACCTGAATCCAAGACTGCACCAATGGCAAATATTTATTCGTTATGAGCTTAAACCTATCCGAAAGGTTATTTATGATGGCTGCATTGTCTTCATTCTCGCTCAGTTTCACATCTAGCAGGAACAAAGGAAGTCAAAAGATCAAATTTCTCTCAGGATTCTTGTGTATTTCTCTCCCCCTCTCTGTGTATGCACTAAACATACATACATACAATGTACATATACTTTATCTACACAATGGACACACACAGAGAGAAACACAGCCAGCCCTGATAAATTCAGTAAAAAACAGTAAGAGTGTTGGAAGGAACCTCAGAGGTCTTCTAGTCCGACCCCCTGCTCAGGCAGGAAAGCCCTATACTATTTCAGACAAATGTCCTATCTCTTCTTAAAAACCTCTAGTGTTGGAGCATTTACAACTTCTGGAGGCAAGTTGTTCCACTGGTTAATTGTTCTCATTGTTGGGAAGTTTCTCCTTAGTTCTATGTTTTAATCTATTGCTTCTCTCCTCAGTTTCATTATTTTCAAGAATAATGGTTCAACACTGTCCTTGAAAATAATGTACCCGGTGAGTGTTTGGCAACGTATGACTCGCGTGGGTTTTCTATTGCGGCGAAATGACGATATTCAATGCCACCCGTGAGCAAGAAGCAACTTCTGGATGAAATAGGTTTAAGTACCTGAAGGTACTTCAAGACTGAGGGTGTATTTGTAAGAGCCGAGCCCGTGGCTGCGAAGAAACATTGCGGGATCCTCATCTCCCATAACGCCGAGAGGAGACGATTCGGGCTTTGAGGGATCTTCTGGACCACGGGCCTTCTCCGTCTCTCCATCGGAGTCTCGGCGATCAGTTTTTGGCCCTCGAGAAACGGCAGGGAGGTCCTTGCTACAGCACGGCTGTTGATCGTGATCCCTGAAAGCTCCTTGCTGGTCTTGTTCTTCCGAAGAACAGGGGGCTGTTTGGCCCATGTTGCCTCTCCTCCAATCTGCGGTTTCAACCTCATCCATGGTGAAGTCCAAAGGATCTGGAACCAGCAGCTGAAAACAACTCTCCAGCTCGGTCAGCACAGACTGGATTTCTGGAGACGTATCTGCCAAGTAAATTCAGGACATTTAGGGCAGGCGGATACTAAAAGAGACCCACTCGTCTCTTCAAAAGGATTCGCTCACCAACATAAACTCAGCAATTAATTCGGTGTACAGGTAGTCCTCAACTTACAACCACAATTGAGCCCCAAAGGTCTGTTGCTGAGCGAGACATTTGTTAAGTGAGTTCTGCCCCGTTTTACGACCTTTTTTTTAATGCCTCAGTTGTTAAGTGAATCATTGCAATTGTCAAGTTGGTAACATGATTGTTAAGTGAGCCTGGATTCAGGTTCACAAAGTTAATCGAACCCACTGACTTTGCTTGTCAGGAGGTTGCAAAACTGGATCACGTGACGCCAGGACTGCGACTGGATCACGTGACGCCACTGCTGCGACTGTCATAAATATAAGCCAATTGCCAAACATCTGAATTTTGATCACGTGTCCCTGGGGATGCTGCAAGAGTTGTGTGAAAAACTATTTATCTATCTATCTATCATCTATCCATCCACCAATTCATCCAATGCTTACTAATAGGCATGCACAAAATAAAACTATTGCTACTCTCTTTTCGAATTAGAATTCTTTATTGGCCAAGTGTGATTAGACACACAAGGAATTTGTCTCCGGTGCAGAAACTCTCAGTCTACGTACAACAATAGTGATAGATCATTATCCTAAATCCATCATCATAAAACTTTAGATACAACATTTAGTGATAGCAATCCACATAAATCGTACTAGGATACCAAGTAAACAATATAAATCGTAAGATACAAGCAACAAAGTTATAAGAAGGTAAGGAGATAGGGGATAGGGAAGATGAGAATGATGATGATAATACTGCCTTTCTAGATAGTTTGACAGTGTGGTGGGAATTTTAAAACGTATGTAACATTTGACCAAGAGGCTTGGTGGATGGGATAGAGAGACAGATTGGCACAAGCTTAGAAAGTTTTTAGACCTTCATCAGCTCAATTTTCTTACCTTTTACTGTGATAATTTTATTTTTCCTCAAGCTGTCTAACACAGATCCTTACTGACTCCCAATCTATGAACAAGTCATCATTGACAGCAACCGTCCTGTGGAAGCACTCCTGTGGATAAAACCTACCAATACCAGGGAAGAACGTGGCAGTGCCACTCAGAAATAGAATGGGGGGAAAATAAGCCACCCATCTCTCACCTTTCATTTCCTTTTCCACTTTTTGGGCTTTATCCTTGTAAATATTATCCAATCGTTTTTGCCTTTCTTCATCTCTTTTTCTTTCTGCTAATGTTCTGGCATGCACATCTTGAAAATCTACCTAAAAAGGAACAGGAGAAAATTAAGTCTCATTTACACATGATAAAATCTGGATTCAGTTCCATATTGGTTATTTATAAAATGTTAATATTGCTGGTGAAAAGGGTTGACTGATGTGTAGCATTTTCTTTGGTGCTGCACATCCGTCACTAAACATTATTTCCTCCTATTTTTTTTCAGTCTCTCCCTGCCTATCAGAGAATGCATGAAAGCTGTTCTCCAGGAGTTTATAGAAGTTGCCCAAAAAGGGATAAATTCATCTAAATATTTTATTTATTTAATCTTATTGGCTGCCAAATCCAGTGGACTCTGGGCAGGGCACAAAACTAAAATATTAAGGCAAAAGAAAGCAAAGATAGCACCTTGGATGTAATCCCTAAACACCTAGAATTATCACTTGAACACCACTGGCATTGACAAAATCACCATCAGTCAATTACAAAAGGCAGCTTTATTCAGAACATCTTACATCCTTGCCACGATACCTTTAACGCTATCAAGCCATAACATCTGCCTCTCCCTGGTCTTTGGCAAGGATTTAATATAGACAAAAATGTCAAATCCAGTCTGAACATCTGGCTGCCTGTGGGACCAACCACAATAAAAAAAATATATCAGTCTTTACATAGCAGAAAAGGCTGTATAGGATTTGGGGACCTACCTTTCCTTAATTATTGTTTTGTTTAAAAATGACCACCTTTTCTGTTTCAACATAGAGAAAAAGGTACAGGCAGGGAGAAAATAGGGTAAATTCAATGCAGTTTAAAGAGTTAATTTCTCAATGCACATACTCTTAACTAAATTTAAGCATTTAGTAAGACTTCCCAGCTTGCAAAAATGGGATCATTAATTCTAAGGCTGACTTTTTATTCAAAACCAAAGTCTTATTTTCTTGCAGGCAAAGTCAGAACCATTTTTAAAGAAAGTAATCATCCTTAGTTCTCTAACATCTTTAAGAGCAGTGTTTTTCAACCTGGACAACATTAAGATGCGGGGACTGAAACTCCCAGAATTCCTCTGGCAGCTTTACTTTGCTGGCTGGGGAATTCTGGGAGTTGAAGTCTCCACATCTTAAAGTGGCCCAGGTTGGAAATCACTGCCCTGAAGCCTCAAACCATCAACTGCAGGCATTCAAGTACCTTCTTGTTCTGTTTTAAGAAGAAATATCCCAAGGAAAGCTTCTTGTAGGCTTCCCCGTACTTTTCATGCCATTCTTGTACAGATTTAATGGCGGCTTTTTTAAGCTTCTGGGCGACGTCAGTGGGTGGGGGGAGAGGCTGATCGTAGTCCGTCTCCACCGTCAGCTCCAAGAATTCTTGGAAGTTGGAAATGAGCAGCGTTCGGAAGAGGTGTGAGCGAGTGAAGAGTTGATCCACAATCTGAAAGGCTGAAAGGCGGATCTCGGCGTGATCCTGGTTTAACTGGGACATCAGCAGGTGGTAAACATGGCTGATGTGCTCATCAGAACCCCTGTAGGAAGGCCAGTGGCCAGATAAGCACGTCATTAAGGGACACAGACTCATTGGAGAAATACAACACAGGCAGTCCTCGATCTACGACCACTGTTGAGCCCAAAATTTATGTTGCTAAGCGAGACCTTTGTGAAATGAGCTTTGCCCCATTTTACGCCCTTTCTTGCCACATTTGTTAAGTGAATCGCTGCCATCATTAAATTAGTCATATGGTTGCTAAGTGAATCTGGCTTCTGCATTGACTTTGCTTATCAACACGTCACAAAAGGGGAACCCGTGACCCTGGGATATTTATTTATTTATTATTTATTATTTATTAGTTCAATTTATATGCCGCCCTCCTCCGAAGACTCAGGGCGGCTTATAATGCACTTATAGCAATAACCTTCATTCTTTTGTATATACCTGCTTAGTAGGGCTTTTGGCCCCCCATAAGCGGTGTTTCTACAAAGTCAGCTAATTGCCCCCACCATCCGGGTCCTCAATTTACCTACCTCGGAAGGATGGAAGGCTGAGTCAACCTTGAGCCTGCTGAGATATGAACTCGCACTAATTGCAGGCAGCTGACAGCTAAGTGCTACTTAACAGCACTTAGTCCGCTGCACCACTAAGGATACTGCAACTGTCATAAATATGAAGCAGTTGTCAAGCGTCTGAATGCAGATTGCGTGGCCGTGGGGATTTACAATGGTCGTTAACTGTGAAAAATGGTCATGTCACTTTTTTAGTGCTGTTGCAACTTCAAACGGCCAATAAACAAGGACTGCTGGCAACAGGACTGTCCCACAACGTGTAGCAAAAGCAAGTGGCACTTCCACGGCAGCTACGAAGCTACTGTCTTGATTTTTTGACCACTGCTTGTAGACATATCTGCATGCAAAAAATTTAATTCACACATTGTTTATTCCGGAACATAACTCTTTCTCTCCGTGCACTAATTAAAGTCTTTTTATTTGTCAAAATCTTTAAGGCTCCCATCTTTGGCATATATAATACAGTACAAACTTCAGACTGAGCCAGCAATTCAATGCATGCGCTCTACAGGAATGTTTCTCAACTTTGACAAATTATAAGCTGTGTGGACTTCAAGTCCCAGAATTCCCCAGCCAGCATGGGGAATTCTGGAACTTGAAGTCCACACAGTTTAAAGTTGCAGATTCTTCTTCCGGGATTCTTTGGGTGCCCATCTGCCACCTTTTCTGATAGTCTCCCATCTAAATACTAACCAGACCTGACAGTGGTTGATTATTTTAGATCAAACAAGATTAGTCCATCCAACTGAGTGATGCACATATTCACTCAAAACAACTCTACTTAAAACAATTAAGATTGCTCCCAAATCAATACATCTAGGATTATGCTTGACCCAACACCTACAAATTATGCAGCTCTATTTGCAAACTCCGGGTAAAAAGTCCAACATGTAAGATACTCTTTAAAGCTCTTTTTGCAAGAAAGAGAAATGATTTCCAATAACTCAATATTTTAGTGAAATTAAGTTTAAGTTAAGTTTACATTATTGTCATTGTACCTCGTACAACGAAATTAAATCTTTAGTGTATGTTATAACTATAAAAATAAAACACAAACATACATCCTTCACATTCTACACAATTAAACTGATATTGCATTTAATATTGCACTATACAATAAAATTCAATATAGTTACTGCCCTGGGACAAAAGCTGTTTTTCAGCCTATTTGTCCTTGTTTTTATTATCCTGTACCGTCTGCCAGGTGGCACTAGTTCAAAAAAAGGGTGAGATAGAGGATGAGATGGATCTTTAAGGGAGGGGACTACACGCAGGGGCCTCCTTCTAGCACTGATGATGTTACCTAGTTGGGTCATGCAAGGTCTGAGAGAAAACCGCCAAGGTCAGAAAGCACCAAGGACCCCACCACTGAACCCCGAGCCACAAATATCTTACCTGCAGATGTTCTTGAGTGCTTTCACCTTCTTTGGATCCAGCTGTGGTTCCCCAGAGGTGGTCAAGTCTTCCACAAGCTGAGCCAGCTGCTGGTCCATCCCTGGGGGAGCAAAACCATCCTGGCTTAAAAACAGTTTGGAGGGTGCCTTCTCTCCGGCCCCACCCACTCAAAAGCAGCCGCTGGGACTGAGCAGGCTTGAAGCCGCTGGGTGCCCCCGTGGCTCCCGAGGGCAGAAGCTCTGGGCAACAGAGCCCTTCCTTGTGCAGTCCAGCCAGGAGGAGAGGAAGGACCAGCTGGCTGTGCCGCTGGCTCCTCCTGGTCGAGAGGGAGGGAGGCCTGCCCTGTCCAGGTCCTGAACAAAGGTCCCTCCTGGGAGGCAGAGTAAGAGAAGGGCAGAAAGAGAGAACGAGAGATCAACAAGCAGAAGAACAGGAAAACAGCAGCAGACTAAAGTGCTGTTTTTTTTTTAAAAAAAAAAGATTTATATGCCGCCCTTCTCCGGAGACTCAGGGCGGCTTACAATGCGTTAAGTAATAGCCTTCATACTTTTGTATATTTATACAAAGTCAGCTTATTGCCCCCACAATCCAGGTCCTCATTTTACCTACCTCGGAAGGATGGAAGGCTGAGTCAACCTTGAGCCTGGCGAGATTCGAACCTGCAGTAATTGCAGGCAGCTGGTCTTAATAACAGGGTGCTTTAGACCACTGTACTACCAAGGTACTGTTCTACTGTACTACTGTTAAGTAGCACCACTGCCTGCAATTACTGCAAGTTCGAATCTCCCCAGGCTCAAGGTTGACTCAGCCTTCCATCCTTCCGAGGTAGGTAAAATGAGGACCCGGATTATGGGGGCAATAACTGACTTTGTATAAAAAAGAACACCGCTTGGGGGGGGGGCGAAAGCCCTACTAAGCAGGTATATACAAAAAGTAGGAAGGCTATTGCTCAACCCATTGTAAGCCGCCCTGAGTCTCCAGAGAAAGGCGGCATATAAATCGAACCAATAAATAAATAAATAAATAAATAAATAAATAAATGAAAAAGAGTAACAAGCAGGATGACAGGATAACACAATAACCGGAAAAACAGAATAACAGAGTAACAAACAGCAGAAGAACAGAAGGGGGGAAAAAAAGAGGAGAGCAGAAGAGAAAAACAAAGTAGCAAACAGAGTAACAAAGTAACAGACGAACACAATCACAGAAGAACAGCGTCACCAGGACCAGGGTAACAAACAGGACAATAGGAGGGCAGAGTCCGGAAAGGGACCTTGGAGGTCATCTAGTCCAACCCCCTCTTAGCCAGGCTTTTTGTTTCAGCCCCTCCGGGTCAGGGATGGAGGAGCCTCCCAACCCCCGGAGGAAAGGCAGGGGGAGAGGCCCCGGCTCCCCTCCCGCCTCGCACCTGCGCTCGAGCTCTGCATGGCGGCGCCGGGATGCTCGCCCACCGTCGGAGACGAGCGCGGCGCTTCCGCGGAGACGTTGGCTGCCTTCTGCGCAGGCGCGGCTTGCCGGGCCAAGAGGAGGAACCCTCGCCTCGGTGGCGTCACGGAGAGCTGACCAATGGGAGGCCTGAGAAGAAAAGGGGGGGCTAGGAAGGGGGTGGTGGTGCAGTGACGTCATTCCCGGGTCTCTGCCCGGGCTTGTCAAGAAAGAGACTTCCTCGGGTTGCAGCGACACGCCTGGATGCGTTGCAAACCAGGTTAAATGTTTCCCTTCGCCTTCAACCTCTCAAAATAGATTGACCCCCCCCCCAACATCAATTGGGGGGGAGAGACCAACAATTTTGTTACCCAAAGCAGCACCAGAAGGCAGGACGAGAAGCAACGGATGGGAACTAACCAAGGAGAGAAGCCACCAGAAACTAAGGAGGGATTTCCTGACAGGGAGAACAATAATTAACCAGTGGAACAGCTTGCCACCAGAAGTTGGAACTTTTCAAAAAATAGACTGGACAGTCTACGTATTTGCAATGGGATAGTGTTAAGGCTTCTGCCTTGAGCAGGGGGTCAGACTAGAAGACCTCTGAGGGCCCTTCCAGCCCGGTGATCCTGTATTCTTCAGCAGGCAAGCGCAGGAGCGGATTACTCAGTCTCTTCCCTTTCGCTGGGCAGCCGGAAAGCTTCGCTTTCAGCTCCATGATCCAAGGCGGCGGCAGTGGAAGGCAAAATCCCATCCGGAAGATGGTTGAGGACAGGGGGCTGTAAAGTAGCCAGGAGCCCAGTTGGAAATCGGACCCAAAGGGCACCAGGAGAGGGGAGCCCCCTTCACCCCCAAGACTTGCTGTAAAAACTGGACCCTTCCCAGAATAGGCAGGATGCGCGTTTTCTCCCAATCCTGAGCCAAGAATAAGTAGCTTTGAAAAAACAATAGACAGGTGATGAAGGCCCTTTGAAACAGGGAACCCTCTGAAGGTTAGCAATGGGGGGTGGGAGAGAGAGAATCTGAATTTATTTCCCTGTGCAACCTGTGCTGCTGCACATGGCCTCTCCTTTCTCAGCTCCATAACGGTGGAGACAACCATGGAGATGGCCTTCAGGGAATAGCCAGCAGTGGTTATGGAAACAAGGAAGGCAGGGATATGCCTTAAAGCCCTGGAAAAGGAGAGGAATTTATTTGGAGGAGGCCCCAGGTTCATTGGTTTTGTTAAAACGACACATTTTTCTTTCTGCTTCTGAACCTAATATACTTTTAAATAAGTGAAATTGTGCATTGTCTCACAGGAGACATCAAAACGGCTTCAAAAGTATTTATTCATCACGTATGCTCTATTTTTCAAGCACCACTCCTCTTATGATAAATGGGGACATTAAATCAAATCCCTGAATAAAATTTGGAGATGGAAGAGTCAGTCTGAGGATTAGTACACTGAACTCAGGAAAAGTTAATTTGAAAAGTATCAAGTCTAAAGTCCCATTGAGGCTTAAATATAATTAAGTCTGTGAATAACCCATCCTTTTATTCGTCCATTTTATATTAAATTATTGCAAGGCCTTGCATCTTGCCCAGTTGTTCACCTCTAAGTCAAAGTATCTTAAGTATTAAATGTGTTATTTCTCTACTTATGCAATCACAAAATCTTCATAATTACTATTTTCTTTCAGAAAGCAATTAAGGAAAATTTTAAAGGGACTCTACTTGTCAAAACCAGTTTTTGATTGAACTCCAGTAATTTTTTTTTTTTGCAGGAAAAAAAAATATATTTACTAACCATTTGGTTTTTAAAGCACATTAAGACTCTTCTGTTTTAACCAATGAGCAGAAACCAGGCTTATGAGCAATGTCTTTATTAGCTAATCAACATCAACATGCAAAAATAAAGGCTAAATACAAAGTCTATAGTATGGTTTTTGTCTCTACTACAATGGGGGTGTGTCTGGAGGATGAGAAGGATGTGATCGGTAGCGGTTAAAAATTGAACTAACCTTTTCTCTTCGGCCGCCAATACCCTAAAATTACATAATTCTCCTGCAAGGCATCTTCTTCAAAACTTCCCCAACACTTAAGGTTACCAGCTGATTTTTTTTTTCTTCATGTGAATACATTCTCAAAAGCAAGAAAATAAGGCAGTAGCACTAAATGGTTTTTGATATTTGAATCCTATGCACATAGTAACTAATAAACGAAAGGCCCTTAACACTATTGGTCAACTGGAAGGAGGACAGACGGACGAGTGGCACATGGTGGCTCCAATGTTACCAGTTCTGTGTTTATGCAGTTTTTAAAAGATTCTTAAAATTATCTAGGACAGAATTTCTGAACCGTGGGAACTGGAAGACAGGTGGACTTCAACTCCCAGAAGTCCACCTGTCTTCCAGTTCCCAAGCTTGAGAAAAACTGAACTGTAGAGGTTTTAGAGACGACAACAAACCTTTTCTATCTTGTGTTAGCATCTACCCAGCATCCATTCCAAGGACTGCCTGTCTTTTAAAGGCTATGTGAAAGACGGTACCAAACGAAAGTGTTTGCTAACAGTGTGTTTTTGCACAGCTGGGTGCGTGCTTCCAGTTGGTGTGGGTCACGGTGACACCACCACACATCGGAAGGGGAAAGGCGTGTGCAGCACGCGTGTCCCGGAGGACGCAGGACTGACACGCATCGGGAAGCTGAAACCAGCCCTCCGATGCGTTTATTATAGGTTTGCATATTGAGTCCCTTCGAGTCATACAATATTTCACACACAAGTAGAAATAGGGGATACGCAAAACTCGAGTGAGAACTGTCCCCCCCTTTGAGATCTAAAGTTATTTAGATCTGTTTTGAGTAAGCTGCTTCCGCTGGATGAGTATTTGAGGAAAAAAAAAACAACCCAATCGTGGTTACAAAAATCCAAACATTCAAAATTTGTTCCCTCTGAGTGCAACCTTTTTTTTTTTTTTTAACTTTAGTCGCACTTCCTCGCTTTTCTCAGAGTGTGCTATGCTTTTGCTCACGGATCTTTGGTCGCACGGGAAAAAAATGCCACCAACGAAGCCTCGATTTCCCACCCCACCCCGTCCCTCCCGAGTCACAGCTTTTCTTTGCCGCACATACTCCCACCATCTTTTTACAGGGCACGGATAGAATTAATTGTGTCAAAATCCAGTGGCACTTCATTTGCGCGTGAGAGGGGTTTACATGATGTAGACTTTCTCGGCTTGGGAGAAACTGAAGACCTCTTTGGTTCTCGGGCAAACGACTCTGTCATCCTGACGAACAGAAAGCAAGGACTGGAACGAAACACAGGAGAAAGGTCAGAAAGAGAAAGAGAGTTAGTCCCCGGCTTACGACCGCGACGGATGCCAAAATTTCTCCTGCTAACCGAGACAGTTAAATGAGTTTTGCCTCATTTTACGACCTTCCGTGCCATGGTTGTTAAGTGAATCATTGCAGTTGTTAAATGAATCACATGGTCATTAAGTGAATCTGGCTTCCCTATTGTCAGAAGGTTGCAAAAGGGGATTGCGTAACCCCGGGACGCTGTAACTGTCATAAATGAGACAGTTGCCAAACATCTGGATTTTGATCACGTGTCCACAGGGATGTTGCAACGGCCATTTTAAGTGTGAAAAATGGTCCTAAGACACTTTTTTTAAAAAAAAAAACTTTGGTCACTAAATGAACTGTTGTAAGTCGAGGACTACCTGTAAGGACACAGCTTCTTATATTTCTTCAGCATTTAACAGACGGTTCTATTAAAATGTGGTGGGTTTACTAGCTAGTCCAGGCCAAAGCCTGAATTCAGAGGGTCCCAAGTCACAACTTACATTGTATCCGTAGACGTATCCGTTGGGAAGCATCATAGGGGGGTTATTCTCATTCATCACATCTCCCGAAATCTTGCAGACTAGCCGAGAGTTGGCACAATGGGCCATTGGCAGGGGCTGAGCCAGTTTATTTAGGGATTTGCTACACACCGGGCAGTCGGGGTTTTTGGAAGTGCCATCCTCTTTATAACACTGTCTGTTTAAAAACAAGTTAAGGAATAATAATAATAATAAAAACAGGACAAATATTTAAAGTGATAAGGTTGTCACAGATAACTCCAGGGCTAATGTGAAATGAGGCAGATATATTTTCTCAGGTTTTCACGGGTGTTTGTATGTAGGTCTTTGGTTATTCGGGTCTTCTCCCACTTCCAATTTTACGTGGGAGAAGACCCGAATAACCAAAGACCTACATATACATATATATATATATATATATATATATATATATATATATATATATATATATATATATATATATATATATATATATCAATGTTGAGGTATCTCCAAGGCCCCTCGATATTCGATAACTCAGCCTGTATTAATCAGATCGCAAAAAAAAAAAAAAAAAAAAAAAAAGACGTTTGGAATTTTGACTGTGTGCATTATAAGGAAACCTAATCTTCCCATACATCGCAAAGGCGAAAGGCTGCATTTTTCACATTCTAGTCTAGGGGGTTTTTTTGGTTTGTTTTTGGTGGAATGCAAAAAGCACGAAAGGCATTCGCTTGGGATGACTGTCTGAATTAAAGGCAGCTATTATCAGTACGTATTTGCCAAATGGTAGTTTAGGAAAGAGGCAGTCTGTTTGGGGGAGGGGGGGGAGAAATGGCATACTTTTTTTTGAAGACCGAAGAATACGCGTGGAAGGATACGGTGTTTTTATGGCGGAAAGCCCAGCCTGGAGTGTTATGGTAAAGACAGAGTTATTCCCCAGCTGATGCAACCTGTAGTTATCGTATCTAAACTGCTGGATTAGCATCCTCCACCGAGCAGGGTCCAGGAGATCCTGGGGAGAACACACGAAAAGGAGAAGGGACGGTCAGCAGTTTCAGACTATTAAAATATAAATTATGTACAGGTAGTCCTAGAGTTATGGCCACGACTGGGCCCAAAATTTACGTTGCTAAAGGAGACAGCTGTTAAGTGAGCTTGCCCCGTTTTACGATCTATCTTGCCACAGTTGTTAAGTGAATCATTGTATTTGTTAAGTAAGTCATGTGATCCCTTTTTGGGACCTTCTGACAAAGTCGACAGCGAATCCAGATTCACTTAACATCCGTGTTCCTAGCTTACCATGTGCAGTAATTCACTTAACAACTGCATCAAGAAAGGTAACAAAACAGGGCAAAATTCACTTAACCAATGTTTCACTTAGCAACAGAAATTCTGGGCTCAATGGTGGTCATAGGTCAAGGACTGCCTGTATCTAAACAGGTATGGACCCCCCAAGATGATTGCAGGTATAATGCAGATCTGAGCAGGCTTACAACTCTCCACTTTATGGTCAATAGGATATAGAATATAGAGAATGGAATGGAATGGAATTCTTTATTGGCCAAGAGTGATTGACAGACAAGGGATTTGTCTCCAGTGCAGAAGCTCTCAAGTGTACATACAAGCAATACATAATAAATCATGATCATAATCGCAAAAATACACTCATTGCAAATCACAAGATACAACACTTAGGGGTAGTCATAGGATGCTAAATAAGCAATCAACATAAATCATACTAGGACACTAATAAAATAATATAAATCATTAAGATACAAGCACCAAAGTTATAGCCATAAGACGATACTCAAACTTCTCAGTGGCCTTTGTGGAAAACCGATTCTCACACAAAGAATCTGCTAAACCCACCAGCAGATTGAACGCTGCTCTCTGTTTTAATGAGGGAGGCCAGCATGCATCCTTCAGCACTCGTCGGCTGATCACCTTAAGCCCTATTAACCTGCCACTTTCTACCCCCACCCCCAAGATTGAAGGGAAAGCAGCGTACCTTGTAAGGGGAGATATGAGTATCCGAAGGAAAGGCTAACATCCCCATCACCTGCCGCACTTCGTCCAGCTGGCTCCCCTCGGCCTGGCTGAAATGTTTCCGTGCGTGCCTGGAATGCAAGGAGAGAGAGAACAGGGTTTCCTTCGTAAGCATCCTTCACTCGCAGAGAGGCCTGCTCTGTTTTGTTCCTTTTAAAATGGAAGCCACACTGGTCCTAGGAATTCTGCAAGTAAATATCCCTTCTGATAATGAATTCATTTTATTCTCCGGAATAAAATTGATCTTATTCTTCAGGGTACACCTCTCCTGTTTAATGTTGTTATAATGTACATTTTTTGTTTCTTTTGTAAATTTGACCTTCCTTCCCTTCTTCCCTCCCTCCCTCCATTTATTGCTGATTGGAAATCCCTTATAGCCTTAGCTTTAATCCTAATTTTGTACTGGGGCACTGTAGGCTGCTCAGAGTTAGCTGACTGGAGCAATCTATAACATCCTGTAAGTTATGTTACACATAATAACAAATAAATAAATTGCTCAGCTACAGACTTGCACATTCCCCCATCTTCCCTAATCCCTTATGGGTCAACATTAAGTTTGATAGCTAATGCCTGTAACCTCAGAGTCCACTTGGATCAGGCCAAAACTCCATCTAATGTAGCAGAGAATGGCGTTCAGGAAGCTCACAAGTTTACAGGCCTAAAGAGTAATAGAATCAAATCCCCCATTAATATTTGCAACCCTCTTAAAAGCCATCTAAATTGATAGCTGCAACCACATCCAATGGCACAGTTCCCAGTGAAGAAATACTTCCTTTTATTGATCGTGACTCTCCGTCAGTTTCTACTGCTGTTGTCACTGGGGTATGTCTTCCTTTACTGCTTCCTCTCTAAGCTAAGAAACTCCAGAGTTCATAGTGTCTCCTCAATTTTTATGGGTCTTCTCTGCAATTTAGCCCTCCCCCCCCCCAGTGTGCAATATCCATTTTGAGAGAGCGACAGGAACGGAGGTATCACACCGTAGATTTATACAATACCATTGTTACATTGGCTGTTCTATTTTCAGCTGCTTCCCAAACGATTTCCGGCATGGCCCAGGACTGTCTGTCTCCAATTGTATCTGACCCATCGATTCGATCTGGCCGGGATGGGGAGCTCCAGGTTCCATCAAATAAACAATGGCATCTACTCGGGTCCCAGCAGCCTGCCTTCCCTGTTGCAGCGCCTGCCATCTGGAGTGAGGGTCTCCCTAAAATTCAAATGGCTCCCACTCTGATGGGGGTTTCAAAGGGTCTCAAAGACCCCACTCTTCTTCCAGGTCTTTGAAGAGGATCATTGATGCCCCTTCCTCTTTTTCTTTCCTTCCTTCCCTCCCTCCCTCCCTTTCTTTCATGTCGCCTTCCTTCCTCCCTTCTTTCCTCCTTCCTTCCTTCCCTTTATTGCTGACTAGAAATCCTTTATAATCGTTTTGCATAAAACAGAAAAAAACCCGAACTTTTGATTTGTGGTTTTGATGACGAGAAACCACAATCATTAGGTAATAGGAAAAGGAGGTGTTTTTTTTTTTTGTAACCGCAGAGTAAAAGGTAATTTTGTAATTGTACCATATTTATATTTGCGGCAAAGGAACTTGGAAGGCTCTTTTATTTCTTTTTATCTTTTCTTTTTGCATTTATCTTTTTTTTCCTCTTTCTTTCTTCCTTTCCTTACTTTGTATTAATTTTTGTTACTTTTTATCTTTTTATAGAACTTTGATACAAATGTATATAGGAAATTCCTCCTGAAGAAAACCTCACTACTTTTGGTAACAATGATGAAAGAGCAGAAGTGTCATAATGCAGCATCTTCTCGCTTTCCTATGTACACATAGGTTGCCTCCTACCTGACAGCATCCAGTCTCTTGTTCTGTCGAATAAGTTCTATGAACTCCTGAATCCTTAGACTGAATTCCAGACAACTCTAAATTAAAAAGGAAACAAATCTTAAGACATGCCATAGCAAGATTTAGACACTCGATCTGTAATTTATCTATGTTTATTTGGGTAACTTACCTCAAAAGCAGTAGAACATCTGAATATATTTAGAACCAATATAAAAGTTAATGCCAATTAAATTTACTTATGCAATTTGATATGCTACTTCATAACCAAATGCTTTATTTTTTTTAAAAGAAATATTTACATGTCCACATTGAGAAGTTTTGTTTTAAAACATTATTACAAGGAGGTTCTATTTTTGCATATTTGTTCACATTAGTTTTGTTCAGTTTCCATCTGAAATGTTATATATTATGTTATAATATTTATTTATTTATTCAACTTGTATGCCGCCTTTCTCCGAAGACTCAAGGCGGAGTATATAAAACGTTATAATTATTCAATGAATAATTGTTTCAGAAGCCTCTTCAAAAATTACTTTTAAGATATTTCTAATGCTGTTTATCACATTATTTTTTTAAAAAAAAATCCCGATTCATTTTTCAAGAAAGCCAAGAACATTTGACGACTTAGCAAAACTCAAACAGTGAGACTGAATGGTTAAGGATTATAGGTGGGTCGCCTATTTGAAACAGTAACTTCAAATTACCAAGTTCCTTAACACTGATCACTTTACAACACTAAATAAGATACCAAAATTCTCTCTTCCCAGATGTAGGCTGTGGTCCTCACTTACTGACCACTCTTTCATTAACCACAGTTGTGACGGTGGCGCTGAACGTGTGGTACTTATGGCCAGTCCTCAAAGTTCTGGCGGTCACAATGCCCATGCGACCATGTGATCAAAATCTGGGCATTTAGCAACTGATTCAAATTTACGTGGCACGTAGGGAATTAGTTATTACGGTTCCTACACGCAGTTGCATTATGTCCTTGTAAAGCAGGTTTTGCCACTCACATGACTTAGAACTCGTGGGCTTTGGAGGTGGAGAGAGAGAGAGAGAGAGAGAGAGAGAGAGAATCTCACCTCTGCCCCACATTTCCTAAGGAGCCAAAGGCAAGCCACTCTCGGCTTCAGCCTTCTTGCCCACAAAACCAATTGAAGGGGGCTGCTGATGGACGGATCTCCACAGAGCAAATGGATAGTAAGGTTTGGCGCTCCGTATGGGTGGTCAGAAATCAAGGGAGAGCTGGAAGGGACCTTGGAGGTCTTCTAGTCTGCTCAAGCAGGAGAAGCTATACAGTCTTGACTCCCCCCTGACTTACGACCACAACGGAGCCCAAAATTTCTGTCCTTTAGCGAGACAGTTGTTAAGTGAATCTGGCTTCCCCGCTGCTTGTCAGAAGGTCGCAAAAGGGAACCACGTGACACTGCAACCGTCATAAATGTGAGTCAGTTGCCAAGCATCCGAATTTTGAGCATGCTGCATGATTTGAAAAATGCTCATAAGTCACTTTTTCTCCAGTGCCCTTGTAACACTGGACGGTCACTAAATGAACTGTTGTAAGTCGAGGACTACCTGTATGAGGTTATTAACTTCCAGCTGAAGAATGTTATTTCCTTCAACAGAAAACACATTTATTGACAAAGTAATTATCCTACTATCTACCCTATTTGACTAAAGGTCTTACGTTGAACAGACATATTCTGGTTTTAAAAATATTTATCTCCCCCTTAATTTAGTACACATAAATCACAAGTTAATAGATCCATAATAACAAAAGTTCATTCACAATACTTTTGCTTGAGTGTTATATCTCCTGTTTTATATAAAGCTTCTGAAACAAACACCTTGATTGGTACCCTGAGTCTTTGGAGAAAGGCGGCATATAAATTGAACTAATTAAATTAAATTTCCTGTCATCTCCCCACATTTTGCCACATTCAAGCACATCCATGGCCAACAAAACCATCGTTCTCTGGCCATCTTGACGAGCGCACGTACCTTCATTTTCCTGAGCCTAGACTTGTTATCATGACACCAGGCTAAACAAGTCATGGTTTCTTGCCTTTCCAAGGATTCTTCTACTTCTTTGGCAGTTAGGAACATCTCAATATTTACCAAGTCCTAGAAAAGCAGGAAAGCACAATTATTCACCTGAAAATCTCTGTCGCTTCTGTTGACGGAAACATCACGAGAGGACCAAAGACTTTCTTCAGAACGGAAACCAAAGAACCGATAAAGGAGAATACTCGTAGCTCAGGGTTGAAATCAGAGTATGGCAAACGGAGGGCGTGTGAGAGAGGGAAGGATACGATGTGCTTCAAAGGTTACATAGGAGAGACGCCATCATGACTTGACTGGAAATCTCAAGACTTTTTGGAGATTTAGGTCACCTTGTGAGTAAATACCCAAACGTCCCCAAAGCTTTGACTTCAGGAAATTTCACAGCTCCCATTTCCCAAGAGCGCTGGCCATTAAGGAAAGCTCCAATATTGAACACTAGATTATTAAGTGTCATAATAGCTGTTAATCTTCACAGATCAGTGGGCTCAGGCAGCTTTTTGAGGCTCTGGGACGGCTTGCTAACTTCACAACCCTGGAAAACACTCTGCAAATGGAGATGGTTGAGAAGACCTCTCAACTTGAACCAGATGGCTCCCACAGAACTAAGAATAAATGGCCATGAAGAGGAACTCCTACAATTTATAGCTGATTGCCTCCTGGCACATCCCAACTGCCTTGGGTATAAGACTGGCTCCAAACATATAATCCTGATATTCCCAGGGAGCAAAGAGTTAGTCCCTTTCCTTTCTACAATAACAACAGCACTGTTTTCAGTGCTCTCCCTCGCACCATCTCTTTACTCGCCTGTCAGTCTTGAATGTCCAGCCCTTCTTGGAAGGACGGAAGAGGCAGGGTCATTGCTCTCTGTGCATTTCATGGCAGAGGAGGACACAGATATTTGAGGGGGGGGACAAAATATGGGGGGAGGGTCTAAGAGATTGTGGAAATGTGATAAACGGAGGGAGATTCTTATGGGAGGAAACGGGGCCATTACAGAAAAAATTCCCAGGACTGGAGAAGGACAACATGAGAAAAAGACTCAAGAGTAACTCTGCCTTAATTATATACTTATAAGTTGAATTGGAGAATTGTTTAAACAGGCTTTTGAGATTACTATTATAATACTCTATTGCTGATAAAAATCTTTCCAAAAATCCAAGGGGTTCCTGTTTCCTCAAGCTGCGTTCCTCAAAAGGCTTGACAGATAAAAATTAAAAAGATAGAGCCGTTTATTATTCCCATGTTAAATAAAGGGGAAACAAAGGGCTCTGTGTTTTCTGAGGAAGGCCATCCATTAGGAAGAAATCTTAGATCCGTTCAGGCTGCAGTCATTTTAGAGCAGGGGATCCAAGTCAAGTGATTTTTATACAATTCCAACCAGCAAATGCATATATAACCCACTTAAGAGATGGCATCCGGCTGCAGGGACTAAAATATTGCCTCTGCCTGCATTCTTTTAGCTCTAGTGACTAAGCCAAGATTATAAATTGCACATTAGAATTCCATTTGACTGAATAGTTTAAACATAACAGGAAATGAAGAGCTGTTTTCTGACTGCCCAGAATTAATTTGCCCGGGGCAAATGTTCTACTGCAAATGTTATTTGCTATTACATCTGTACAGAACATTGAAAAAAAAAAAAAACCCTGAACCCAAAACAGATCAACTTTCAAAGAAAAACTATGGTGTTTTAAAGGGGAAAAAAAATCCCTTATTCCACATAGAGTCCGTGTGGAAGGGGTCTTCCAATAAACCCATTTTGTACCAGTAGATGATTATTTTGAGCTACAGAAAACATTAGGACGAACCAATTAAGCAAGCTGAATCAACAAGTAAAATCCACTGTATGGAACAGAGTATCTCATTCTAAAAATAATACAAATAAACTGATTCCAGCCAAACATCAAAATATGCTTCGTACGCAGGAAGACAAATTGTACAGAAGGAACATGAAACAACTTGTTAAAAAGTTATCTTTTTTGTACCACAGCGTACAAAAAAAGAAATTAAAAAGGACTTCAAGATAGGCCAGCTATCACTTCCTGCCACCCTATCTCGGGGTAGAGATGGGAATTCCGCACTTGCTGTTCAGTATAAAAACTTCCTTGAGCTTAGAAACCATTTAAAGGAAAAAAAAAAACCTGAAAGGGATTCTTGCTGCTTTCAGGCAGCATCTAATATCTAGATATTAAAAGATCTAATAGCTCTTGTAGGACTGGCGGACTTCAACTCCCAGAATTCCTGAGCCAGCAACTCAGGAATTCTGGGAGTTGAAGTCCACAAGTTGGAAAGGGGCCACGCATGATCCCCCAACCTCTGTAAGAGAGCCAAGTGACCATACCAGCCTGCCTTTGAACCGAGTACCAACCTCAATGCCGCTCTGCCTGGCTAATTTCACTGCGGTGTTGTAATAGCCGCACCGCAGGAGGTGTTCCACCATCATTCGGTCCATCCGTTTTTTCTTCCACATGTTGGCGGCCGCTGGCTGGTCGCTGCTGTGTTCTTTAAGATGCTCGATTCTGCGTTTGCATAGTTTCGCACTCTCGTCTTCGGCCTGGATCGATTCTACTGCCTGCACGAGGAAACAGGAGTCATTCAATCCGATCTGAACGTAGAAATTTCTATACTCCAGACTCAAAACAGTCAGGAAAGCTTGCAAAGCAATGTCCATTTGCACGCCGAATGACCCATATAAAATCTAGCATAGATTTGAGAAATGCTACAGTTACAGAAACCATAGGCAACCTCGGCAACTAAGAGGAGTGGACTTCGACTCCCAGAATTCCACAGCCAGCATTGCTGCCTGGGGAATTCTGCGAGTTGTGGTCCACTCATCTTAAAAGTTGCCATGGTTGAGACACCCTGCTAAATTGAACAACATCCCAGCCGTTTCTGCCTTCATTTTGTGAACATTTCTTTGTACATATGCTTGCAGCAGTGAAGGCATTTGAAAAATCAATTGCTCTGCACCTGAGGTGCAAACATTTCGCAGGGAAGCTAAGAATTCTAGCCTAATGCAGATTACTCGAGTAATCAATACCTTTCAACTTAGCTCATTTGCTCTCTTATTCCTTCAGTCACAGAACACTCCCTGGGCCTCTGTGCAGGAGAAAACCAATTACACCCTTCCCCATTTTAAGGTCTCCTGCCTTGGGCAGGGGGTTGGACTAGATGATCTCCAAGGTCCCTTCCAGCCCCAGGATTCTATGATTTCTCTAGGAAATCCAAAATGGTTAACTTCCATTCTTCTTCTACGTGGCCTTTCCTAGGGATGTGCTATTCTTCAGAGCCAAAGGCAAAAGAAAAAAAGGCATGGCTCAGTTCACCGTGGCTAAAGCCTTAAAAGAAGCTGCAGCTTTTCCTAGGCTCACACAGTAGCAACACAATCCTAGGAAAACACACCTTTGAGTATAAGGGGGGCCCCCAGTAGACATCACACTTCCTCAATCGTTTGCTTAAAGCAGCAAAGAAGCTCTGCAAATGTCCTGTTTTTCAGACTCAAGATGCATGATTAATGCCAGTCTGGATTAATCCCAGAGGAATCTCCAAGCCTTCCCCTAGTGTGGAAGTTCCCTCCAGCAGGAATTCTTTTGCCATTATAGGCAGTGGCAATAAACAGTGATTTGTTAAAAAATAAAATAATTTGGAAGTTTATATAAATACCCTGAATTGCAAAGAGTGTTACTGCAGATCTTGCAAGATTTTGCTTATTGTTAAAACGTTTTTTAAGGTTTGTTTTTTCAAAAACAAAACAAAAAAAAAAAAACCTGTTAAATCAGGGACCTTCGCAGACACAAAACCTCTGATCTCAAGCACATTGCAAGCACATTGCAAATGGCTTGCTGCTTCTTACTAAAGAGTGAACTCGGATTCCTGTTAGCTGAAGGGCTGGATTCCTTCACTCAGCAGTCCCCAGGATGATATGCAACAAAGACATATTGTGTCCAAAACAACGATTCTTCTCGTCTTGGAAAGTGAAAACATAATAAACTCCCAGATGAAAATAGAACTGGAAAAATCGAAAAGTCCAAGCAACGAAACGAGGCAGGGGAACGTTACCTTTCGCTTCAGGACGCTGAGTTTTTCCACCACTCCGTCCAGGAGACTGACCACCGAATCCACAGCTGGACAGCTGCTCAGGGTCTTCTCTAGCTCTGCCACAACCATAGTCACGTGGCTGGTTTCTCGATCAATGTTTTTCTGAGCAGCCCGGAACCGTTTGTTCAATGTTTCGTAAGGTACCTTCAAAAACAAACCACCTTTTGTTGTTTATAGAAAACACTTCTTTGAGTTTGGTTTGTTATCTTTAACGGACAATTGAGATTCCATTGACTTCTTTAAAGCATTAATATACATACCACTTTCCAGCAGAAACAGCTTAAGAGTTATCAAGTTACTTGTAATTATGTCCGCACTCACCCAGATACTACACATCTGTTTACGTTGGAAAGAGTAAGGATTAGAGAGAGACTTGGCACTGGCACCTGCGTTCTAGTTATTCCAGTTATTATCTGAAATGGGCAGATAATAGAAAATGAGGAAACTAACCCACTGCTTATCTATAGCCTCCCTGGCTTAAAACACTCATCAAAATAGCAATCCAGGTTTATGTCACTGGGAAGGTAGGGGAATCGGTAGCAACAGCCACCCCCCCCAACCCCCCCAGGTACTCAATGTATGTCTTTATATAAACAGTATATTTGAAGATATAAGGAAAAAGCGAGTCATGTTTTCCCACAACTGAAAATGGAATACTCTTACTATCCATTTAATGAATGCCCTGGGTAAATGAAACACGGAAAAAAACCCTCCTTCACATACCAAAATACAACCAACTGGCAACACCTGCTGCCAGATCCTTTCTCCCAGGTTAAAAAAATAATAATAATCATGCATCAGAATTTTGAAGTGTATCTAACCTGGCATGCCTTGGCATCATAATGGGATGATATTACATCAAGAGAGAGGCATGCTTCAGACACATTCCTGAATGTTTGATGGAAGGGAAGCACAACTGCACTGAATTGTATCTCATTATTTTATATTAAGCTTGATTAAAGATCCAGTTAGATCAGAAGACACAACTTCTCCTGCAAAATGTTTGCCAATTGGGCATAGGGAACCAGATATTGCTGTTAACCAGTGTGTTTACATACACACTTACTTACATAAAATCACAGATATGATATTACTTACTGCTGGAGGTGAATAAAGGAAGGCAACTATTTAAAAACCTAACGTATGTATGTATGTATGTACCCTGTTTCCCAAAAATAAGACATCCCGATAATCAGCCCAATCAGGCTTTTGAGCGCATGCGCTAAAATAAGCCTCCCCCCAAAAAGAAGCCCTCCCCAAAAATATTT
This sequence comes from Pituophis catenifer annectens, assembly GCF_029215685.1. Taxonomy (NCBI): domain Eukaryota; kingdom Metazoa; phylum Chordata; class Lepidosauria; order Squamata; family Colubridae; genus Pituophis; species Pituophis catenifer. Next base: position 1,287,051 of record NW_027256884.1, read on the forward strand.
AAACGCAAAGTTGGAAATCAGGTAAGACAGCAAGAGGAGCCCCATCTTGCTTCACGTGCCCCAAATTAATAAGACCTCCCCGAAAATAAGGCCAAGCACTTATTTCGGGGTTCAAAAAAATATAAGACAGGGTCTTATTTTCAGGGAAACACTGTATGTATGAAAGAGCCTGGTGGCGCAGCAGACTAATAGCCTGTTATTAACATTCAGTTGCCTGCAATTACTGCAAGTTCGAATCTCCCCAGGCTCAAGGTTGACTCAGCCTTCCATCCTTTCTAAGGTAGGTAAATTGAGGACCCAGATTGTGGGGGCAATAAGCTGACTTTGTATAAAAATATACCAAAGTATGAAGGCTATGGCTTAACGCACTGTAAGCCGCCCTGAGTCTCCGGAGAAGGGCGGCATATAAATCAAATTAAAAAAAAAAAAGCCCCATGGTATCCATAAGCTTGCTTATAGCCAAATTAACTCTTTAACCTTGCTCCTGGTGTATGTATGTAGGCATGTGTCTGTTTCTCTATATGTATTTTTCTCTGTGTGTGTGTGTATTACCACACACCTGCTAAATATAAATTGAGAGTTTCCAGAGATATTGCTTTCCATTATCCTTCTTTATAATGGCGTAATGCAGCATAACACTTGATTTTAACACACTTTGTATTATCCCTTAAGAATATATGTCATCCAGAGACCTCACGCTGAAGGAACTTTAATCCATGTCCTTCTCTATGCACTTCAAAGAAACCATTCAGTGTTTAGAGATGTTTCAAATATTTGGGATTCCATCACACAAATCGCAAGAATTGTATTTCTCCGTCAGCTGCATTAAAATTGAAATAGGGATAAGACTGTTATGTAACTTGTGTGATTTTTAAAAAAGCAAATCTATTTTAACCTGCTTATTTCTTCCTGATACTTGAATTTTGTTAACTGTAATATATTAATGCTGGGAGCCATTTTGAGTGTTTTGTTTCTTTAGAAAATGAAGACTCAAAGTGTAACAGCTACCAATAGTAATTCAGAAACAAGCCCCATGTTTTCTTTTTTTATATTATCTAATTTCTGGACAATTCTTATGTGCGGAATTCCTAGAGTAACGTATCACAAAATCAAAACTAAAAGGTAAATGTAGCCTCTAGATAGCCAACAAAATGTATGACAACCACATTTCTGGATTCCTGGGTTTCTGAGGAGAGTGGGATGTTTACAGTATGGCTGATTGTATGCCTAAATAAAGGTAGCCTAGAAAAAGTTCATTCTGTATAAACAGGAATTAAGAAAAAACAAACAAAGAAGTTTCAGTCGTTTGTTATTTCCTGAACTTCATATTCTCATCCCAAAGACCACAATAATTAGAAACAGGTAATTTCTGATTGTAAATATTATTCACTCCCACAAATCATCTTAAGAAAAATATTAAAGACACTTATCTGCATTCAACATTTTAAAAATCAGTCACTGCTGGATTATTATGAATAATAATGACCAAGATCTTTAAAAATCCATTTCACATTTTTATTCCTACTGTGTGGAGTAAACGGGCTAGACAGGATTGTTAAAAACGAAAGGGGAAGCCTAGGCTTAAGGTGGGGGGGGGGGGTCAGCTTTTTTCAATTTTTATATGAATTCAAAAAAAGTCGCAATTTCTTTGGCCTATTTTACTTGATGACATTAATCCTTCCCAGCCGTATTATGGATTGGTATGGTGGTTTGAGCTGTCTTTGCTTGGAGAGGCAGAAACTAGTCCTGCCTCTGCAGAATTTGATTAGTTCAATGTGGTTCATATTATTTCAAGAGGCAAATCAGCAGGAATTAAGCACCCCCCATCAAACACTGTTGCTGCCCAAACTCCACTTCCTTCCATATCCCACCCCCTTCTAAGGGTGGGCTATTTACTCAATCAGAAGGCTGGTAGTTTAGATACACCTGAATGGTTGTAGGCTGACAAGGAGCCCAAATGCAACATGGTTTAGAATAATATGTTGATTTCTTAAAAAAATCATTCATTCCTTTCTCGTCTCCCTGCCTTTGGGCTGTTTTCTTAAGAGCAGAGTTTTCCGCTGTGCTCTTAAGACCCTGCTCTTCCGACAGGCAGGGCTAGCTTCATAATTGAGTTTTAAATTCGGAGTTCTTAAATTTTTGGGTTTTTTAGTTAATTGGCCTTAAATGTAATACTTTTAATAATTTTTAAATTTAAATTGTGATATTTGCATTGTGTTTTTACCTGGCTGTACACCACCCTGAGTCCTTCGGGAGAGGGGCGGTATAGAAATAAAATTATCCTTATCCTTATTGTTATTCCTAACAATTCCATTTTTAATCAAGTGAAGCTCAACTCCTTGGAACCCTAAAGTTTGCATCTTGAACATTAGTACTGTAGGTGGCTGCCATACAACTCCAGACAGTTTTAGAAGGCTTCTCTGGCTTCTAAGGACATTTCAATCTTATGCATGGCTTTTGGGGAGGGCCTCCAACTGTAAAATGTCCCTTGAACGATAGGACCATCACCACCTGTTAATTCTGCAGGCTGTTTTGTGGATCTGAAGCCACCAAACATATTATTAAAATCAGCCTTGGAAGGTGAAGGCTATTGGGCTGCAGAAATTCCATTATTATCATGTGAATTATCAGCTTCAGAAACCTGCACCAAGAAACTACAGCTCTGACCCTCAGCAGAGGCACTAATGGTTTCCAGAGCAGTAATTTCAGAGCCTCAAGGCACTCAACTCAGCTGAGGAGTGATTCCCAGGTGAATTGGGGCCCCTGGGATTTAGAGGGCAGACATGCTGATCACAGGTTTCCTTTCCATAAAAACAGGAAGGAAATGCCCAAAAGAGCTTTTCAGACCAGGCATCCCCCCCCTCAATCTTGGTCTATAATTTCATCCCAAAGTCTCAGAGCACTTCACTTGGATCTTAAAATATGGCAGGGTTACACAGAGAGCCAGGTTGGTGCTTCTCTCAGTGCTGGTGAGGCCACACTTAAAACACGGAGCCCAGTTTTGGTCACCATGATAGAAAGAAGATGTCGAGACCCTGGAAAGCGTGCGGAGAAGAGACCTGGGGGGGCTAAACCACCTTATGACTGGCTGAGGGAATTAGGAACGCCTGGCCTATTGAAGGGAAAGGCTAGAGGGGACAGGATAGCCGTCTTCCAAGGACTTGAGGGTCTGTCACAGAGAAGAGGGGATGGACTTATTCTCCAAAGGACACGGAGCAATGGGTGGAAGCTTGTTAAAAGGGGATGTAACCTAGAAGTAAAGGGAATTTTTCTGACAGAACAATGGAACAGTTTGTCTCCTGGAGTTGTGGGTGCTCCATCATTGGAGGTTTTTAAGAAGAGACTGGACCATCATTTGTCTGAAATGGTATAGGTCAGGATCTCCTGCTTGAGCAGAGGGTTAGACTAGAAGATCTCTGAAGTCCCTCTTCAAATATTATTCTGTCATTATGTTAACCAGTGGAACAGAAGTTGCTTCCAGAAGTTGTGGGTGCTCCATCATTGGAGGTTTTTAAGAAGGGACTGGGCAGCCATTTGTCCACAATGGTAGAAGGTCTCCTGCTTGAGCAGAGGGTTAGACTAGAAGACCTCTGAAGCCCCTTCCAGCCCGATGATTGTATGATCTATGTTAAGGCACCAAGCTAGAGGCCAGAAGACTGAGAGCTGTAGTCCCGCCTTCTGCATGAAGCCAGGTAGGTGACCTTGGGCCAGTCACTCTCTCTCAGCCCTGGGAAGGAGGCAATGGCAAGCCAAGGAAACTGCAGGGACCAGCCCAGGCGGCCATCAGTGGCTCCAAAGTATCCCATGGCTGAGTCTAAGAGCACTGTGACAAAGTCAACTACAGGTAGTCCTCACCTTACCACGGCAATTGAGCCCCCAAATTTTTGTTGCTAAGTGAGACATTTGTTAAGTGAGTTTTGCCCCGTTTTACAATTTTTCTGGCCACAGTTGTTAAGCGAATCACTGGAACTGATATGTTAGTCACCCGGTTGTTAAGTGAATCTGGCTCCCCCATTGATTTTGCTCGTCAGAAGGTCGATCACGTGACCCTGGGACCGTTATAAGTATGAGTCAGTTTCCAAAGGCCTGAATTTTGATCACAGGGTTCTGCAACGGTCATTAAGTGTGAAAAATGGTCTTAAGTCACTTTGTTCAGTGCCATTGTAACTTCGAATGTCCACAAAATGAACTGTTGTACGTTATTGTAATTCTTTATTTCATAATTATGAGCATTAATGTTTATTTTTAACTTTTTTTTTTGCTTTGGCTTAGCTGTCACTGCAAGCCTCCCAGAGTTATTACCACCCGATGGCAAGATGGGCGGCCAGTAAATTTTATAACTAAACAAACCCACAAACAAAAGGAGTACAGCTAACCCTCGACTTATAGCTCATTTAGTGACCGTTCGAAGTTACAACGGCACTGAAGAAAGCGACGACCGTTTTTCACACTTAACGACCGTTGCAGCAGCATCCCCCCCCCCCGCCCCCATGATCCAAGTTCGCACCCTTGGCCACCGACTCCTATTTATGACGGTCACAATGTCACGTGATCCATCCCCTTGGGCGACTTTCCGATGACCAAAGTCAAGGGGGGGAGGAGGGGAAAGAAGAGAGGAGAGAACCAGATTCACTTAACGACCATGCGACGTCGTGCTGCGACTCGCTTAGCAGCCGTGGCCAGAAAGGTCGTAAAAAAAAAAAACGGGAGCAAAACCTCCACTGAAGAAACGTCTCGCTGAGCAATTTGGGGGGGGAGGGGCTTTCCCTGGTGGTCGTATGTCGAGGACTCACTAGTCTGGGTGGGGGAGGGGGGTTTTTCGCCCCCGCCCCTCCTTTCAGCGTCTTTTCTCTTCCTCTCAGCCCACCTCACAGGGTTGTTGTTGCTGTGGGGAAGCGGGGGGGGGAGAATCAGGAGGCCCGTTTTGTGTTACCTCTGGGGAGGGGAGGGGAGGGGGGGTGAAGCCGAAAGACCCCTCAAAAGACCCTCCAGGGCGGCGCCCCCTCCTCCTCCTCCCCTCCCGGGGACCCCCACCCCCTTTTCCCCCCCCTCCTCCTAGGCGGGGAGGAAGCAGCAGCCTCGCCCTCCCTTCCCCACAAAGGCCTGGCGGTGGGGGAGGGGGAGGAGGGGGGGCTCCGAGGGGAGGGGCTGAGGAGGGGGAGGGGAAGTGGGAGGGAGGGTCCCCCTGAGGGGAGTGGGGGGGGGCGAGGCGAGGCGGCCCACCTTGAGCGTGGGGTACTCCTGCACCTTCAGCGTCATGGAGAGCTGCGCCGCCGACTCCTGCACCGCCATCTTGGACCCGCCGCCGCCGCCGCCGCCGCCGCGGCAACAGCGCCGCTTCCGGCCTCTCCCGGCAGCCCCCGCGGCCGTCGCGAGACTCTTCCGCCCCCGCCCCCACCCTCGGCCGCTCCTGCCCCGCCCTGCCGCGCCTGCGCTCTCCTCTCCTCCTTCCCTCCTTTGACAGGAGAACGCCTCACTCTCAAGGCTGAGAGAAAGCTTCCGAGTCCTTTCCCTTCCTCCTCCCTGCCCCCCCTCCACTCTTTCTCAGTGGTGGGGTTCCGTTGGGGAGCCAATGGGAAGGCTCGTTAGATCGAGAAAACGAGGCGTGATTGGAAGAAAGAGAGCGAAGGGCGGGGTTTAAAGCCCCTTCGGGGGCGTGGCTCTGGCTCGGGCCGAACCATTGCACCAAGAGCGGAGGGGAGGGGGGCGGCGAGAGTCTTCCCCTCTCGGCCAATCCGAAGTGGAGCTTGGAAAGAGTGGGCGTGGCTCGGGGACGGATGGCAAAGGCGGCTTTTTCGACTTTGCAAACAAAAAAAAAAAAGGGATCGAGGGAGATCTCTAAATCTGGCTTCCTCCAGCATGGATAACCTCCATAATCTCCAGTTTATTTTTTTCCCCCTTGGGTTCACACCACTGCCTTAGCCTGCCTTGCAGGTTCCCCTCCCCCTCTTCCCCCCCCCCCTCTGCATTCACACAAAATTTTACTTGCCCTCGACTTACGACCACCATTGAACCCAACATTTATGCTGTTAAGTGAGACAGGTGCATTTTCCCCCGTTTAATGACTTTTCTTGCTGCAGTTGTTAAGTGAGTAACCCATCGTTAAGTGAACCCGGCTTCCCCATTGAGTTTGCTGGTCAGAAGATTGCAAAAAGGTATCACGTGACCCTGGGGGGGGGACACTGCAACCGTCATAAATGTGAGTCAGTTGCCAAGCGTCTGAATCTTGATCACGTGATAGTAGAGATGCTGCATTGGTTGTAAGTGTGAAAAACGGTCATAAGTGTGAAAAACGGTCATAAGTCACTGCTTTCAGTGCCGTTGTAACTTCAAAAGGTCACTAAATGAACTGTTCTAAGTCAAGGACTACATGTAATTGCAACAGCACTTAGACTTATATACCGCTTCCCAGTGCTTTCCAGCCCCTCTCTAAGCAGTTTACAGAGTCAGCCTCTTTGCCCCCAACAATCTGGGTCCTCATTTCACCCACCTCAGAAGGACGGAAGGCTGAGTCAATCTTGAGCCGGTCATCTTTACAGTCTCGATATGAATTTTTGGAAGTCCCGTTAGCTCGGTTTTTCAGCCAGGTCCTCACTGGCTGGGAGGGTTTCAACATTTACAATTTAGAATAGCAGAGTTGGAAGGGACCTTAGAGGTCTTCTAGTCCAACCCCCTGCTTAGGCAGGAAACCCTACGCCACTTCAGACAAATGGTTATCCAATCTCTAAATCTGCATTAAGATAACATATTCCCATGTTATCTTAACACAGATCTCTCTGTGTGTGTGTGTGTGTTTGTGTGCATTTGCTGACTCCCAGCAACTGCCTGGACAAATCCCTGCAGTTTTCTTTCTGAAACCATCTTCAAGAAGTGGTTTGCCATTGCCTCCCTCCCAGGGCTGAGAAGGTGTGGCTGGCCCAAGGACACCCAACCGACTAAAGTTGGCTTAGAGCTCATGTTGGCTTAACCATTGCACCAAACTGGCTCGCTATGCTCCACGCCTGGTTCCAAAGATCTGATAGGATACCTTTAAGCCAGGAGTCTCCAACCTTGGCAACTTTCTACAGAGGATTGATGGAGTCTGTCATCTGCACCTCCATAACTGTCTGGTTTGGCTCTGCAACCCAACAAGACAGACACAGGCTTCAGAGGATCATTAGAACTGCAGAAAAAACCATGGCTACCAACCTGCCTTCCATGGAGGACCTGGATACTGCAAAAAGAGTCAAAAAGAGGGCTGTGAAAATATTTACAGACCCCTCACATCCTGGACATAAATTGTTTCAACCTCTACCCTCAAAACAACGCTATAGAGCACTGCACACCAGAACAACTAGACACAAGGACAGTTTTTTCCCTGAATGCCATCCCTCTGCTAAACAAGTAATTCCCTCAACACTGACAAACTATTCACTAAATCTGCACTACTATTAATCTTCTCATCATTCCCACCACCCATCTCCTTCCACTTATGACTGCATGACTGTGACCTTGTTGCTGGTATACTTACGATTTATAATGATATTGTTTCCTGATTGCTTATTTGTAACCTATGACTATCATTAAGTGTTGTACCTTATGATTTACCAAATTTATATAGATTTTAATTGTTTTTAATATTTGTATTTCATGTTTTTAATTTTGGCTGTGCACCGCCCTGAGTCCTCAGGGAGAAGGGCGGTATATAAATTGAAAATAAAATAAAATAAAATAAAAAAATAAAAATGATTCTTGATGAACGTATCTTTTCTTTTATGTACACTGAGAGAATATTCTATTCTATTCTATTAAACCTGGAGAACTTCAAGTCCCAAAATTTCCCAGCCAGCTTTTCTTGCTGGGGAAGTCTACAAATTAAAGTCCTCCAGGCTTAAAGTTGCCAAGGTTGGAGAACTCTGCTTTAAGCCAATTCTATTTACAACCAGATGTGGAATGTTTTACCTGAACTAAATTTCCCAGATGGAATTCTAGGTGTTTTCCTTCTGCTCTTCCAACCTAAACACAGGTGTGTTTTTCCCCCAAGGTGCACAAACCTGCTTCTCTGTATATCTTTGCCAGCCACCCTCTGCCAGCCATCTGGCAGCATTTTCAAATTAAACCACTTGCACTGAAGTGCAGAGCGAAGAACTTCAGATCTTGGATTATGTTAGCACTTAAAAAGAAAATTCTTAACAGGTCTCGGCACGTGGGCATCGCTTTTCCTGGGATGCCAATAAAGACCATCAGTGAAAATGTTCCCAGCCTTTTATCGTCATTTTACCATCGCAGTTCAATCTGTGCAACGTATCATTATGGCTGTGGTTGTGTTTCCTCAAGCAACCTCCAATTAATCCAGGATGAAAACTGGGGAGGCTGGATTTCATCTTTGTTTGTGCATTTATTATTTGATGTGGAGCCACACATTCTTTTATGGTAAGATAACCTTTATTGTCACTTTTTTTTCTGTGAACATACTGGCACGCAAAATAAAAAAAAGGAAATTCTGATGTCCACTCTCAAAAGAAATACACACACATACCTATACCTATACATAAGAAATGTCTTTGAATCTCATAAAATGGTATTTAAAGACCTGTGTTCTGACAGACGAGCACAACTCAAAACACACTGACAATGTCTCTTTGAATGGTGACAAAATGTTTGAAACTAAATTGCCAAGCTCAGACCTCAAACTAACAACCTAAGATAGATGGATGGATCCACGTAAATTTGTGGAATCAGTTAAGGCAAGAAGAAACATCTCTGCCCCTCTGAGCTTGCTGGAGGCAAGGTGGACTAAGAAATAAATGCATGGGATCTATCATTAGTCCTCACCTTACAACCACAACATTTCTCTTGCTAAGTGAGACAGTTGTTAAGTGAGTTTTGCCCCCATCTGACAACCTTTCCTACCAGGGTTATTAAGTGAATCACTGCAATTGTTAAATAGATGGACCGACAGACTGTGGTGCCTTTCCTTACACAGAAAGTCCTCGAATTATGACTACAATTTAGCTAAAATTTCCATTGCAAAGCCAGACAGTGGTTAAATCAGTTTTGCCCCATTTTTTTCTTGCCACAGTTGTTAAGTGAATTACTAGTAGGATTCTAGTAACTCTATATAATCTAAATAAATTAGCTGGATGTGTGTGAAAACTAACAATATTACATTCCTAGAACCCAGCACAATAGGTAGGGGAGAAAACAGGGGTGAAATCCAGCAGGTTCTGACAGGTTCTGGAGAACTGGTAGAGGAAATTTTGAGTCGTTCGGAGAACCGGCAAATACCACCTCTGGCTGGCCCCAGAATGGGGTGGGAATGGAGATTTTGCAATATCCTTCCCCCAGGAGTGGGGAGGGAATGGAGATTTTGCAATATCCTTCCCCCAGGAGTGGGGAGGGAATGGGGATTTTGCAGTATCCTTCCCCTGCCATGCCCACAGAACTGGTAGTAAAAAAAAAATGAATTTCACCATTGGGAGAAAACATCCCTTTAATAAAGAATCAAACCTTTCAGCTTGGAAAATAAAAAACAGATTTAGCGGTAAAATTACAATTAGAAAAATCCATTCTATTTCCAAGAAATTTGCAGTCTATGGTACATGATTTAAAACGTTGCCTGGTGTATATTTTGTGGATTTCTCCATAAACTTTGAAAAGTCATATTGCAAGACAAGAACACCAGAGGGAGCTACAGGCTCCCAAAAGTCAGAATGCCTCTTTTAAAAACCACAACATTCTGCTTTCTTTTAGTTTATCTATACAAAATTGTCTCACTTTTAGGCAGGGTGTTTTAAATAATAGCTTGTTGAAAAGCCACTTTAGAGTTTATCATTCATGCTGTGCCATTAACCATGATTAAAGAACCACAATGGCTGAATTTTCATTAAGCCACGGCCAAGCAAATAGTAGTATAGCTACTCCAAACTGTAACTTTTTAATAGTTTAATTTTTAACCTGAGGAGGATTTCATGTGTTTAATAATCCAGGTTGTTGTTCTGGGAAAAGATAGAAAAAGGGAGTCACTACATATGCTGCATCAAAATCCTGAACGAAATGCAAGCTTTAAATGTAATGCATATTAATGGTATTTCATCCTGATTTCAGCATGGTCACCCCATCCATTACTACATGGTATGATGTGACCATTTGTGTAGGAGAAAGAGAGGCAGAGGCAGAGTTTAAATGACTTTCATGGTGTCCTTCGATCTTATTTATTCATTAGAATAAAAGGAATGTGGGAAGCCCCTCCCCCAGAAGAAAGAAATATTTTGAGAAATATTTTTTTAAAAAAGGTACAGAATATTATATTTCCCCGAAGGAGAAATGCAGAAACATGTTTTTAGAGGCAGAAAGCAGCCTGGTCTTTCTTAATAACCCACAGCTGATGCCAACACTTAAGGGGATAAAGAGCTTATTGAAAGAGGAAGCCAGCTGTCTAGATGGCTCTATTCATAAGCAAAGCAAATACTGCTGGCAGAAACCCATTCAAAACAGGATATTTCGAAACTCCCTGCAGCAAAGTTTGACAGGTAACAAAGGCAGAAGGGTAGGATTAGAACAAGCAGCCCCTCACCCAAGATCCAGCACAGGACGAAAGCCATAACCCAGCTGGCTAGCCTGAGATTGGACTCTGTACATTTGAAGTCCCTTGCAGGTGATTATTCTTATTTCTCTTCTCCCATAATCTGGAAATGGTTTGGCTGCATCCGTAGGTCAAGCATTTCATTGTTAATTGTCAAATAACCCAGCAACATTTCTAATTGTTTCCAGGAATCGAAAGCGGATGCATTTTAGCTGCCCTCATTTTGTCAGCTCAAAAGCTTCCACGGCGAACAACTATTGAGAATTTCAAGCCAGAACGCAGAGGCAGATTTGCAAATACTTTTGCTATGTTTAGAAACGAAACAATCGCGGAGTAAAATTAGTTTCCACGGCAACCGAATTGTTTCCCTGATTTGGCAAGACCCCAAATATAGATGGAAGCGTCATGGGAATTATAAGAATTTTAATTATGTTGCTCAACACGGGTTAACACAGCGCATTCCTGGCCTTGTAAAAAGACATTGTAATCGCTTGCTTTTGGAGAGCTCCCGCTATGAATATGCTAAGCAAGATATCACGTTATCGATTTCTCAATAAAAGCACGGCCATAAATATTTAACGGGCATCAAGAAGAAGGTCCTGACAGGCGTGTCAACTTTTATTTTCTTGAGATTTTCACGGGATGCGTTTAACGCCTCACTCCCAATACCAGGTTGTCCAATCTTTTGACTGGGAAGATGTTGTAATTATGTAAAGCACAGAAGGCAGTAAGAAGCATCACATCCAAATATATTTTATTCTTTACACCGTTTCCCTTAAAATATTAACAGAATCCACAATGGTTTGAGAAGTGGTGTCTCCGCTAGATAACTGACAGTCAAGCTGAAACCAAGTTAATCCCCCAAATGAGTTACCCAGACCTAATCCACATATCAAAGGATAAGGTCTGCAAATACAGAGTTAATTAAATTAGGTCTCTTAGAGGAACTGCATGTTCACAAGAATAAACATACCTATGTGCACACACACACCCCTCTCAAGTGTCACCCTAGACACACCGAGACAAGCTCCCTCTAAAAAATTCTACTGTTTACCCCATTTCTCTGCAGCCTACTCTTAAAAGCAAGTTGTTTTGCTTTTAGGAATAAATATTTCGTCTTTCCTCACAGCTGTCTGGATCTCATTTTTATTTATTCTTGGAGTTGGACCCCCAAATTATTCTTCTGACAAGGCCAAGCTTACAAATTAGAAAAGGAAAAACAAAATCAAAAGTCATAAAACGATGAGCAAGTTTTTTTTTTTTTTTTAAAAAAACCCTTTCCTTGTGTTCATTAGTGTAGAAAAATGATTTTGCAGCACACAGTTTTATTCAGGGAAGTACGCTCTGCTGAGATTGGAGCACGTATGTGATTCATGAGGGAAAAAAAACATGAAATCTAGACAGAATTTATGATTCTCTGGATTGAAAAACCTTGCAAATTACTTGGGATTTGTTATATTTTGCGAATATGTCAATAGCCAATAAAATTAACATAAAATAGTTGGATACCAGCCCCTGACAAATAGGCTGACAAACAATCTGAAGCTACTTTGATGTTCTAAAATTCAATACTAGATAAATAAACAGGTAGGCCTCAACTCAGGCCAAAATTGGAGCCAGAATTTCCGTTGATAAGCAAGACAGCTTTTCTTTGCCACAGTCATTAAGTGAATCACACAGTTGTTAAACGAATCAGGCTTCTTCTATTGACTTTGCTTGTCAGAAGCCAGCTGGGAAGGTCAGAAATGGGGATCACGTGACCCCCATCAGCTGTCGTAAATACACATCAATTTCAAATTTTGTCCCAATTTTGATCATGAGACCATGAGGATGCTGAAAAGATTGTAATTATGAGGAGCAAATCTTTTTTCTCCAGTGCTGTTGTAACTTCAAGCAGTGTCTAAACAAATGAGTGTAATACCAATAAAGTAAAAAAAAAAAAAAAGATTGTAAGTCTTAAACCTACAGCTAAAAGTTGCAAGGCATTGTTTAGAAAAAAATACATTGCAATTTTAATTGCTTATTATTTGATGCCTCAAGCGATCAGTTTTTCTTCCGTTTTCTGATAGCGCTTTCTTTCCTTATTTTTCAAATATCTTGAAGTACTTCTCATTCAGATCGGAGTTCCCCCCCCCTTGCATCTAATTTTGAGAGGGCTACTTGGCCAGAATTATAATTTCATCCTCATTCTTCTGCTATCCATTAGATGGTGCTGGTCTATCGTATAACTCAAGAGTTAGTTTTTAAGTTGCTCATAATTTTTTTTAAAAAGGGGCAATTTGAATTTTTAAATAACTTACAGTTGATGTCTTAATGTTCTTTGTAACATCTGATCCCTGGTCTGTTTCCCAGATTTTGTTAAATAGCTCACTACTAGTTCTTTAGGCAATAGACACAAATTATGCTTCAGGAATAATTCACCCCGACCTCCTTACGAATCAAAAACAAATACAAAAAATACTGATGAATTACTAGGTTTTAAACTATAGGGAGCTTCAAACTAAAAGTAAACGCTTGGTATTAAAATTAAGACTCCTGCAGTAAAAAAAACTCTGGAAGGAGAGATAACACCCTAAATTTGATTGATTCGGTTTTAGCATGGTTTGACTCTGAAATGAGTCTCGGTGGCAGATGATAAAGTGAAATAGAATGAACATTAAAATAGCACAATACAAAATAAATCAGCAAAATAGAAAGTGGGCCAATCGACAGAAAAACCTCTACAAAACGTATCTCACAAAGTGCTTTAACCAACTTGGAAGAAAGAATATTTGCAGCTCAGGGTTGAACTGTGGGGTCCTTGGTTCCTCTGAACTTGGTTCAGAGTTTCTTGGTTTCTTTGCAGACGTTTCATGGCCCAACTAGGGAACATCATCAGGACTAGGAGGAAGTAGGGTTTGTGGAAAGGAGGAGGAGAAGGAGGACTGTGGGGTCCTTGGTGCCCTCTGAGCTTGGTTGTTTTCTTGGAGATGTTTTGTGACCCAACTAGGGAACTTCATCAGTACTAGAGAGGAATGGAGTTTGTAGAGAGGATGAGGGTGGAGGGGAGAGGGGAGGGGGAGGGGGGACTGTGGGGTCCTTGGTGCTCTCTGAGCTTGGCTGTTTTCTTGCAAACGTTTCATGACCGTAAAATGGGGCAAAATTCCCTTAACAACTGTCTCACGTAGCAACCGAAATCTGGGGCTCAATTGTTGTTGTAAGTCGAGGACTACCTGTACCGTCTTAGATTGTGAGAGAGTTGACTTCAACAAACGAAGAGAGACTTCAGGAAGGATTCCACAGATGGAGAATCCTAGAAGGGGGGAAAAAAAACCCCTCAAAATAAGAGAATCACAGAGTTGGAAGGGACCTCGGAGGTCTTCTAGTCCAACCCCCTGCTCAGGCAGGAAACCCTGAAAAATGAGATGATAAAACTGTTCCGCTCAGCACCTGCGGGCAGGAGAAGAAGCCATGGGGGGAAGATCCTGAAAGAGAGCTCCAATGCAATGGAGCAGCCACAACCTCCGGAGGGAAGTTCTTCCACTGTTTAATTGCTTTCTCTGTCAGGACATTTCTCTTTATTTCTAGGCTGGATCTCTAAAAACTGATTTAGACAGAGCTGGTACCATAAAGCAGAGTCTCTTTTTTTTCGCCCCCACACAAGATCAAACGACACCGGTGGGATTTCTCATTTTGAAATTGGAGATCTATTTGATTTTTTTGCTTCCATAAGGTGTGAGAGTTGCGTTGGTTATATTTAATCTGTTTTTATGGAACATCACCGTGAGCCACTTAAGGATTATGATAGACAGGTAGTCCTTGATTTACAACGCCTCATTTAGTGACAGTTTGAAGTTACAACGTCCCTGAAAAAACTGACCTGTGACCATTTGTCACATCCATATGACCACTGCAACATCCCCATGATCACAGGATCAAAATCTGGAGGCTTTGCAACCAGCTCACATTTATGACGGTCGCAGTGTCCTGGGGTCACGTGATCCGCTTTTGCGACCTTCCGACAAGCCAAGTCAATGGGGAAGCTGGATTCACTTAACAACCAGGTTACTATCTTCAAAACTGCAGTGATTCAACTTAACAACTCTGGCCAGCAATATCATAAAATGGAGCAAAATTCACTGAACAACTGTCTCACTTAGCAACGGAAATGTTGGCCTCCATCGTGGTCATAAGTCGAGGACTACCTGTATAAGACAGCGTAACTTATAAGCCTTCTAAGGAAATAAATACATATTTAGGGGTGTTTGCAGACCTGCCCTAAATGCTTTCCCTCGGCTGAGTTGTATCTTTAGAAATCCTCTGAGTAAAGTCATTAAATGGATTATCCTCCTCAGAAATATCCCGGCGTTTCTTAATAGGTATTTGTAGATAAATCCACATGATACTCATGGACCAAATGGTACTAAGGAGCCTGAGTCACAATAGAATAGAGCAGGAAGGGACCTTGGAGGTCTTCTAGTCCAACCCTCTGCTCAGGCAGGAGACCTTATACCATTCCAGACAAGTGGCTGTCCAGTGTCTTCTTAAAAACCACCAGTGATGGCTCACCCACGATTTCTGGTGGCAAGCTGTTCCACTGGTTAATCGTTCTCACTGTTAGGAAGTTTCTCCTTAACTCCAGGTTGCTTCTCTCCTTGATTAGTTTCCATCCATTGTTTCTTGTCCTGCGGATCTTGTTTGCTTGCTAACAACCTGCTAGAGAAGACACCAAACCCCAAGTGTGATTGGACACACAAGGAATTTGTTTCCGGTGTGTAAACTCTCAATGTACATACAACAATAATGATAAGCAACAAAGTTAGAATAGAATAGAACAGAATTTTTTATTGGCCAAGTGTGATTGGACACACAAGGAATTTGTCTTTGGTGCATACGCTCTCGGTGCACATAAAAGAAAAGATACGTTTATCAAGAATCGTAAGGTACAACACTTAATGATAGTCATAGGGTACAAATAAGCAATCAGGAAACAATAACAATATAAATCATAAGGATACCAGCAACAAGGTTACAGTCATACAGTCATAAGTGGGAGGAGATGGGTGGTGGGAACGATGAGAAGATGAGAAGATTAACAGCAATGCAGACTTAGTGAATAGTTTGACAGTGTTGAGGGAATTACTTGTTTAGCAGAGTGATGGCATTCAGGGAAAAAACTGTCCTTGTGTCTAGTTGTTCTGGTGTGCAGTGCTCCATAGCGTTGTTTTGAGGGTAGGAGTTGAAACAGTTTATGTCCAGGATGCGAGGGGTCTGTAAGTTATCATCATAAGAAGATAAGGAGATCGGGAATAGGGAAGATGAGAATAATGATGGTAAAATACTGGCTTTCTAGATAGTTTGACAGTGTTGTGAGAATGAGTTGTTTAGCAGAGTGATGGCATGGGGGGGGGGAAAAACTGTCCTTGTATCTTATTCTGATGTGCGGTGCCCTGTAGTGTCATTTTGAGGGTAGAATTGAGGGTAGTATTGCTATTATGCTTCTCACCTTTCCTACTTTCTTCTCCTATTGGTATCTTACGATTTACTACTTGTTGTTTGTATCTTACGATTTATGATGGCATCTTATGATTTGTGATCTATGACGTATCACTTTCTTTGTACACTGAGAGCTTCACCCAAATTCCTTGTGTGTCCAATCACACTTAGCCAATAAAGAATATTCCAATATTCCAATCACCAAAGCAGAAGTTCTTATGGTTGCTATAGTAAAATAACACACAGAATAAGTGGTTTCCATACTCCTACTTCTGCGTCGGATCTTCGTATGGGATGCTCGAATATCTACCCTGTAATAGGACTCAAAGCAAAATATTATGGCTGGCCAGGAAAAAAATGTTTTATTTAAATATTATCTTTCTCGCTGGCTTCTGCCTTTATCTTTTCTAGCAATCTTCGCTTTTAACTTAATTCAAAGCATTTTTATCTCTCGAGTAAAGGATTACCTCTAATGAACACCTTGGTTAAGAGTACAGAAGATTCGCTTTATTAAAAGAGTAACCTCACCTGAAATAATATTAAGGGCAGATAGCAGAAACTTGCTAATCTTGTCTGAGTTACTACTCGGATGAAAGGCCATGCAGAAGTCCCAAAGTTATAGCAAGGGTGCTATTCAGCAGGTTCTGATAGGTTCTGGAGAACTGGTAGCGGAAATTTTGAATAATTCGGAGAAGCGGCAAATACCACCTCTGGCTGGTCCCAGAGTGGGGTGGGAATGGAGATTTTGCAGTATCCTTCCCTTGCCATGCTCACCAAGCCACGCCCACCAAGTCACGCCCACAGAACCGGTAGTAAAAAAAAATTGAATTCCACCACTGGGTTATAGGCCAGAGTTGAGAATGGCCATCAGGTCTTGGAAGAAGTCAACAGCAAATAGTGGCCAAGAAAATGTGTTCTTGGGGTCATCAGAAGTCAACTCCAATCAAAGGGAACTTTTTCTTTGGTACTTCAGAATGGAAAGTCAATGAAATGACCAATCTGACCTACAATAGGAATACTGTATCTATAATATTTTGGTGGTCGCCATGATATAGAAAAGGTGTTGAGATTTAGAAAGAGTGCAGAGAAGAGCAACAAAAATGATCAGGGGACTGGAGGTTAAAAGGTAGGAAGAACGGTTCCCAAAGGTGTTTTTTTCAAGAAGGAACTGGACTTTCTGGTTTTTCTTTGAAGACATTTCTCTTCCCATCTTCTTCAGCTCTTCAGCTTTTCAAAGAAAAACCAGGAAAAGCACCTTTGGGACAACCATGACCTCGATGACCGAGACTCTCCATATACGTATGTCTAGCTTAATAAAGAGAAGGACTAGGGGTGACATGATAGCAGTCATCTGGTATCTGAGGGGCTGCCACAAAGAGGAGGGCGTCAAGCTATTCTCCAAAGCACCCGAAGGCCAGACAAGGAAGAATGGATGGAAACTGATCAATGAGAGATTCAACCTGGAATTAAGGAGAAGCTTCCTAACAGTGAAAACAATTAACCAGTGGAACAGAAGTTGCCTTCAGAAGTCCATCACTGGTGGCTTTTAACAAAAGATTGGACAGGCATTTGTCCAGAATTGTATTGGGTCTCCTGCCTGAGCAGGATGTTGGACTAGAAGACTTCCAAGATTCCTTCCAACTCTTGATATTCTGTTATAATCGAATATTATGATCCCTTATTTAAGATGGCCTTTGCTTCTAACGCCATCTCTTTTGCTTCAGTTGCCTTCTGCTTTCCTCCTCACCATTCATTCAAGGAGAAGAATGTCACCTTCTTAGGAGCCATGTCCCAGTGGATTCATCAGCCTTGAAAACGTCCTAATGCAAGTTTCCGGTTGCTGAACTTTAGAAGAAATTTCCTGATACATGCCCCTCACAGTTGGATTGATGAAGATTGCAATATGGAGGCAAGAAGAAGAACATTGTTCCAACAGGTTTGGGCAGCATCTTCACAGAACTGAGTAGAACAAATCTAAGAAAAGAGAAAAGGGATATTGGTTTGTTCTTCTGCTTGTCCTCTTATGAAAATGTCCGTCAACTCAAATGAAACTATGTCACATCCTTGTATCTGCAGAAAGCAATTCTGGGTGACCAGGAATGGTAGGGATTGAGGTTCATGAAGTAGGAAGTGTGTGTGACATTAAGAAAATGTTCAAAATATTATGAAAAAAATCGTGGGAATGGGTCTCGACAGAGCAGGGTCTCTCAACTTTACCAGCTGGGGAATTCTGGGAGTTGAAGTCCACACATCTTCAAGCTACCTAGTTTGAGAAACGCCATCATAACATCTCGATATCTTTCTATCGCTCAGGGTCAAGGTAGGAAGACAACAAATCTTTGCAAAGGAATTTTTTGGAGGTAAGGGGGTCTTTGCTATGACAATCAAGACCTGTTACGGCTTCTGTCCTTGCTGATCCTTATTTTGTCCATGGCAAAATGGTACATTTTGCCCACGGCAGAATAGGCATATTGAAACCTAGGTGTGCCATCTGCTTCTCCTTGGCACTTGGGTGGAAGTGTGTAAAATTCCACGGAGGTTAGACAGGAGATAAATGATTGAGATTAACTGATTTGGGGTGGGGGATAAGAGGAGTATAAACTCATACCCTGTTACTATATTTAATTGGCACTTTCTCTGGAGGAATGCATAATTATAGGCTGAGAAAAAAATGACTGGGCCCTTTGTCTATCCAAACACTTTTTTTTTTTGCGTTTATTCATAAGTTTAGCGTCTTTCCCCTCCATTGTTTTTGTCTTGACTAATGATGGTGACAGAAAATGTCCGGCTACAATAGATGTGCCTAATTTAGAAGTGCTTGAAGTTTGCAGAGGTTTCAACAATAAGAACCTAGAATCTGTTCTGCCCCAGCTACGGATCCCAAAGAACACAGCATACACAAAGTTTGTGCAAAACTTAATTTACTAAAATAACTCAGTCTTTTTCAAAACAAAGGCTGTTAATAAACTTTCTTAACAGCCTATAAGAAACCAAAGATAAAGTAATCACAATCTTACTATGGTTGGCAGAAAGCCCAGAAGCAATTTGCAGAGAATCCAGACGTGAAGGAGAATGAACTAAAGTTGTTCCCTACAAATTGCTGCAATCGGCGTTCTTCCTTAAATAGGTTAAGGGAGTGGTCAATTAGCCCCAAGCCTTACTCTCGAGGAGACCTCCTCCTGAGGAGCCACTCCTGCCTTTTGGCAGCTCTGCGCGCCCGTGCATCGAGAAGAGGCTCCTCCTCTTCGTCCTCTTCACTTATGGGAGCTTCTGGAGGTTCTGAAGGCCCTGGCTGAATCCCTGCCTCTGGCACCACATCTTCTCCAGCCTCCTCATTGTCTGACTCGAGTGCCAGCTGCACAGGCTGCTGGCGCAGCACCACACCAGCCTCCTCGCTGTCAGAATCAGCTACTAACTGCACAGGCCGCGAATGGGCCATAACAGAATCATAGGGCTGGAAGGGGCCTGGGAGGTCTTCTAGCCCAACCCTCTGCTTAAGCAGGAGACCTTATTCCATCTCGGCCAAACGGATGTCCAGCCTCTTCTTCAAAACCTCCAGTGATGGAGCCTCTGTAACTTCTGGAGGCCACTTCTCTTCTCTTCCACTGGTTGTTTGTTCTAACTTAACTGCAGGGATTCACATAGCAAAAAAAAGGCTGCAAAATCAGACGTGGCTTACTTAACAACCGCCTTGTTTAGCGACAGGATTTCTGGTGCCCATTGCAGTCGTAAATCAAGGACTATCTACCTGTATATGCCCATCTCCTCTTGAGCACACCTAGGGGGTTAGAAGGGCTGCTGATTCTTAGACTGTGATTTGGGGGGTTCAAAACTGTTACACCCCCAAGAAGTTAGAGGATTTGTTTTATTTTCCCCGAGATGCTCACGAGGCGCCCTACTGGTTCTCTTTGCGCCTGCAGGTAGTCCTCGACTTACAACCGTTCATTCAGTGACCGTTCAAAGTTATGACATCATTGAAAAAAGTGTCTTCTGTCCATTTTTCACACGGAAAAGTTGCAACATTCACCTGATCAAAATCTGGACTCTTGGCCACTGACTCAGAGAGGTAGTCCTCGACTTACGACCACAACTGAGCCCGACATTTATGTTGCTAAGTGAGACACTTGTTAAGTGGGTTTTGCCCCATTTTACGACTTTTCTCCCCACATTTGTTAACTGAATCATAGCAGTCACCAAGCCTCGCCATGCCATGCCCACCAAGCCACGCCCACAGAACTGGTAGTAAAAAAAATTGGAAACCCACCACTGGGTCACATGATCTCCTTTTGCGACCTTCTCACCAGCCAAGACATCAGGGATTCCCTCAACAACCACGTTGCTAACTGAACAACGACAGTGACTCACTTAACAACGGTGGTAAGAAAGCTTTGTAAAACAGGGCAAAACTCCCACTTTAACGCATGTCTCTTTAGCAACGGAGATCTTGGGCTCCAATCGAGGTCATCAGTCAAGGCCTAGGAGAGCATTTGTGAGGCTGCAGTTGTGTTTGTGGGGACACACAAAGACTCTCCGGGAACTTCTGGCTCCCCCTCAGCCAACCGAGTGAGGAGAAGGGCCTTTATTGCCTTCTAAGGCTAACCATATATGTCACCCGGCCTTGTCAAAAGCCTATGAATATTCAATGAGGATTTTAATGTATTGTAATCAAGCCAGCCATTTCCGTGGAGAAATATTAAACACGTTGTCACCGCCTTACTTTAAATGCATCGTTTTGCCCATGAAGTGACCTTAAGGTAATTTTAAAGAGTGTCTCTCCCTCTCCCTCTCTCTCTCTCTT
Organism: Pituophis catenifer annectens; assembly: GCF_029215685.1. Taxonomy (NCBI): domain Eukaryota; kingdom Metazoa; phylum Chordata; class Lepidosauria; order Squamata; family Colubridae; genus Pituophis; species Pituophis catenifer. The sequence continues at coordinate 1,307,888 of NW_027256884.1, forward strand.
CCCCGCTCAGTTTTCACTGAATAAATCCTGATAGAGACCGCCGTCTATTCACAAAGGATCGGTTGGGTTTCTAATGAAATCAGGATTTTAAGCCCCGGATTTGAGTTTTGAATTTTGAATTAACATTCAGAGAAAAAATGCAAGGAGACGACTGGAGCCTGAATCTCAAATAGCAGCTCAAAATGCACTTTTTAATTTTTTCCTCCCCGCCCCCCCCCCCCCCCCCGTAGAATATTAATTTGTTTTCTTTTAGAAGCAATAGGATTATTCCTGTTGCACCAATAAAATTACTTCTGTTTATGTAGATACATACGGACAGAAAAAGATTTTCTTGATCATTTTTCTAATGAGGGGGCTGGTTGTTTTTTTTAAATCCCTCATTTCTCAAGGAGGAGAGGGAGGTTTTAATGATCAGTGAAATGCCTTTTGCCCCAATAGTTTGGCATTTTTGCATTTAGCCCTGGAGACCAGTTATTTTTAAATTTTTCATGAGTTCGCTGAGAGCCTCTGTGTTACTTGGTGCTATTTAAGTATTCTTAATTGTACTAGGCTCTCTGAAAACACACCTATTAATAATACGTTCTGGCAGAGCCAGAGAATGGTTTCTAATCTGAAAAACAGTAATGTTGTAATTATTAAAGACTATTTATTGACTTTATGAGGTATGTACAAAGAGTAATCTTTCCGACTCTCCCTTCAAAGGCATACATTTTCCATTTTGCTGCGGAAGTGTCTGTACGGACAGATTTGGATAAATGCTGGGAAGATGCGTATGATCGTTTATAAGAGTGGTGGGTAAATCTCACCCAAGGAAGCCCGGCAGATAAGAGGGTTGAGTGCCCGAGCTGATCTCAACTGACCATTTCCCACCATAGGCCTCAAGAGATGGGAAAGTACTGCAGTTTGTTCCATGGCTCTGAGCTGGCAGAGGAGGAGGAGGAGGAGGAGGAGGAGGAGGAGGAGGAGGAAGAAGAAAAGGAGAAGAAGAAGGAAGAGGAGGAAGAAGAGGAGGAGGAGAAGAAGAAGAAGAAGAGCAGGAGGAGGAGGAGGAAGAAAAGGAGAAGAAGAAGGAAGAGGAGGAGGAGGAGGAGGAGGAGGAAGAAGAAGAAGAAGAAGAAGAAGAAGAAGAAGAAGAAGAAGAAGAAGAAGAAGAAGAAGAAGAAGAGAAGAAGGAGGAGGAAGAAGAAGAAGAAGAAGAAAAGGAGAAGGAAGAGGAGAAGGAGAAGAAGAAGAAGGAGAAGAAGAAGAAGAAGAAGAAAAGGAGAAGGAAGAGGAGGAGGAGGAGGAGGAAGAAGAAAAGAAGAAGAAGAAGGAAGAGGAGAAGGAGAAGGAGGAGGAGAAGGGGAAGAAGAAGAAGAAGAAGAAGAAGAAGAAGAAGAAGAAGAAGAAGAAGAAGAAGAAGAAGAAGAAGAAGAAGAAGAAGAAGAAGAAGAAGAAGAAGAAGAGGAAGAAGAAGAATTTCATTTATTTCATCACTGCCGTGGATATTTAGGTGTTCCCATTATGCTGCCTCTTACTCTCCAAAGGGTTTAAGACTTGTTTGATTTAAATCAGCCTAAAAGGCACAAAAAGTGTAAGTTAGAGAGTTCCTGGCAGTGGTTGATTCTACAGAGATATTACCAAGCTTTTAGAACTGTGCATCTAAAAAATAATAAAGTTCTTAATAGGGAAAAATGCATCTATTTTAGGAACATAAGGCTACAATGAGCTTAAATTTGACCGACTGTGAGAGCTTCTAAAAAGGATCCAGTTTGCTCAAATTTCCTTCATCCTTATCTGAGTAACAGTCAGGCCTGGTAAATATAAAATTTATGTGCATGTGTAAATAGGTGCAGCAGCTGTAGCAGACGTGTGGGAAAATTTCCAGATAGGAATATTATATTCTAAAATAGCTGAGGGAGTATTACTCAACATCTGTGAATAATTAAACCGCTACCTTTTAACTAATTAGACCGACAGATTTTTCATTGTATTTAATACAGAACAAAGTGTGCAATTCTTGGGTTGTTTTGAGTGCGACTGTAAAAACTACAAACAAACACGCCAACTTGGAAAATACGCTGGTCTGCTCTGCTCTTTTCCTGTTTTAAATTTTAAGAGATAATTACTCATACCACGTACATGAAGATCATTTTTAAAAAAATAAATAAAAAGGAACTTCTTCTTACAGCAATGTTTTCAAATATGTCACGAAACCCCAGATCATATTTTTGGCATCAGATTCAAAGGTGAGCTTTGGATTTTGACCCACTATCCAGCATTTAAAGGTAGAAAAGCAAAATGAGTTTGAATCCACACGCTCCCACTTTTTGATGTGTGTCATTTGTGCGGTGCGTGTAAAAACGGGAGGAATTCCATCTCATAATTTTAGTTGCCATCTTGACTTTTTTAAACCTCCTAGCCAGATTTGCTGAGAGATTCTTGCATTCTACCCTTGTTTTTCCAAGCGGATCAATTTATGCAAGCTTCATCAATACATATTAGCATATCTTAAGCATGCAAATAAGTATTTGTTAGCAAACAAACATTAGCAAACAAACTCTAGGAGAAACTCCTTACCATGTTTATAATGCAACCAAGAAAGGAAATCCCACTCTATGAATCACTCACCCTGTGAATAAATTACCAATGCTTAAATGACTAAAACTTAAAAATACAATATTTTGTCCGGAAGGTATGTAGATAAGGATGCTAGGTGAGAATTGAGATGTTATGAAATATTGTTCTCATGGAGAGAGACGAGAGGCAAAATGAGAATTATCGTGTCGTTTACTGTGATTTAAAAATATTCCGACGGGCAAACAGAGGAAGGATATCTCTCCATAAGTCAAACTGAGGACTTTTTTATTTTGTTGAGAAACACTGGATTACAGCCTGCATACAGGAAGTACTGGGTTTAAAACAGTTCATTTAGTGACCGTTCGAAGTTACAACACCACTGATTTATGCCTGTTTTTCACACTTAACGATCGTTGCAGCAATCCCACAGTCACGTGATCAAAACTCAGATGCTTGGCAACTGTCATGGACTTATGACGGTTGCAGGGTCCCGGAGTCATGTGACCTTCCGATGAGCAAAGTCCACGGGGAATCCAGATTCACTTAACAACCACAGTGATTCACTTAACAACCATGGCAAGAACGGTCGTAAAATGAGGCAAAACTCACTTAGGAAATGTTTTGCTTAGCAGCAGAAATGTTGGGTTCAATCTTGGTTGTAAGTCGAGGACTTATAGAAATTGAGGAAGGAATAGTAGCAATCTGTGTTCAGATGTCAGACTGGTTGATTTATCTCATTGGGAAAGGACGTGTCAATGGCATACTGCTGAACTCTTTCACGTTTTAGAAAAACATGAAACGGCCTGCCAGTTTCTCACAAGAAACTTACGTGCCAAAGATCCCACGTGGCAATAAAATCCATATTCCCCGTAAAAAAATGCATTCATCAGACTCTAAGGCAGGGGTCACCAACCTTTCAGACCTCAGGGACCACTAAATTCATAATTTTAAATCCCGCGGACCACTAATATGATCCGCCTATTGACCGGCTGGGTGGGCGTGGCTAGGTGGTCATGTGACTGGGTGGGCGTGGCCAACTCAATGTCACTCGTGTCGAGGGGTGCCTCACTGGCCTCTCCTCGCCCCTCCCCTCCCAGCCACTCTTTGCCTGCCCGCCCGGGCTCCTTCCCAACAGGAAGCAGTTGTTGGAGCTAAGCAGCCACCACGAGAAAGAGTTAGCAAAAAAGCTCAGTTCAATTTGGATCTGACCGAGAAGGAGGCTCAGCAGAAGCACCTCACTGAGGACTAGGAGCATAGGCTTTTCAAGCAGAGGGAAGAGCTGCGGGAGTGCAAGGCCAGGTACTGGCACCTGGAGGCTCAGCTGAGATGGTCAGCCAGTTCCAGGCCATGATGCAGTCCCACTGGAACGAGGCCCTCTGGCTTTTTGCCACCAGCGGCGTTTCCCTCCAGCCTTCGCCCAAAGCCCCACACCAGGAGGCCGAAGCAGACCCCGAGTCGGAATTTCTTCCCCCCTCCGACCCACACAAAAAGACCCCGAAGGGGGAGACTCTCTGCAGCAACACAAACGCTCATTGTACATATCCGGCCCAGAGGCTGTAGTTTGAGGACCCCTGATTTAGTGCAAATAATTTTTCTGCGGACCACCAAAATTTTCTCACGGACCACCAGTTGGTGACCGCTGCTCTAATGCACCTACTTCCTTGGAACAGTATTTCTCAAATTCAACAACTTTTAGGATGCGTGGATTTCAACTCTCTGGCTGGACTCGGTCACAGTGGCCGTGGGTGAACGTTTGGGAGATTTGAAAGGACAGGTTAGAGGTAGGTCACCATGGATGGGTAGATAGATCTATGTGGTTGCTAGGAGCTGGAACTAGATGGCCTATAACAGAGGCAATTAAGAAAATAGTAGAATGTGCAGAAATGAGTAGATTAACATTAGCAATTAAAGGGAAGGAAGAATCGGAGTATTACAACATACGGAGGCAATTTTATCCATGGACAGAGACTGAATATAGACAATAGGCAATGTAAAAATAAGAAATATGGGGAAAATATTGTAATACATTAAATTTAAATATAAGAGGAAAGATAAATATGTATTAAGAAAATGATGATAAATGTTGAACATGTTGACACAAAAATGTTTGTACCCAGATGTTACCCTGATTGATTAATGATGAATTGTTTAAAAATAAAAATAAAAAACTTAAAAAAAATAGACGGCCTACAATAGGGGTGTCAAACTCTATTTCATTGAGGGCCACATCAGGACTGTGGTTGACCTCGGAGGGGCGTGGCTGACTGGCTGGGCGTGGCCGACTGGGTGGGTGTGGCCAACTTGACATCACTCCCCAAACTGCTGGCATGTTTCCTCTTCGCACTGGGTAGACCAGGACGGCCCTGGGCTGTATTCGACCCACAGGCCTTGAGTTTGTTTGTTTTTTTTAATTTGATTGATATGCCGCCCTTCTCCGGAGACTCAGGGCGGCTTACAATGCGTTAAGCAATAGCCTTCATCCTTTTGTATATTTATACAAAGTCAGCTTATTGCCCCCACAAACCGGGTCCTCATTTTACCTACCTTAGAAAGGATGGAAGGCTGAGTCAACCTTGAGCCTGGTGAGATTCGAACCTGCAGTAATTGCAGGCAGCTGTTCTTAATAACCAGCTTAATAACAGGGTGCCTTAGACCACTGTACTACCAAGACTCTTGGCAGAGTTTGATACCCCTGACTTACAAGGAGCCTTCCAAATCTGTTATTCTGTGCTGGAAATGATTTGATGGCATATAACCAATCAATAGCTACCTCAATTGTCACCTATGGAGCGTCTCAGTCCTCCAGGTCACAGTTGTCCCAAAGGAGCTTTTTCAAGAGGCAAGTGAACTTTCTTGGTTTTTCCTTGAGGACGTTTCGCTTCTCATCCAAGGAGCTTCTTCGGTTCAAGGAAAACCAGGAAGCCCAGTCGCCTCTTGAAAAATCACCTTTGGGAGGCCTAAATTATCTTGATTTTATGGGGAAAAAAGTGTGACGCAAAGCACGTTAACAGTAACTGTTCACACAACGAATTCTAAAACTGTTTAGGATAAAATACCGACAAGAATGCTTCTGCAAATTCCAGGCTCCAGGTGATCTTATTTGGGTTCAGACCCTTGAGACCTAATGCAATAATTAACCTTGTTAATTATTGGATTAGACAACCGCACAATTTCAGGTCTGTTGGTTTGACTAAATTATTACTGGGGGGGTGGGGGGAAACTTGGTGGGAAAAGTTGATAGCAAACTAATTCCACAAAACGAAGGGGCCAAGAAAACCCAGATTGGGGATGGTCGATGCAGCGCAGAAGACACCGAAGGGCTGATGTTCAGTTGCGACACAGCTCCACACAGCAGCCTCTTGTTAAGGCTGCCTTCAGGTTCAGGAGGCTCTCTTTCCTTTCAGGATCATCTCCAAAGGATACGGAAGAGAAAACCGCAGCTGTAGCTTCCTTCATGGGAGGAAGTCAGCCCATTTATTGGGAGGCCCTTAGATGGAGACTTTCCCTGCAGTCGTTGCCTCGGATTGTGAGGGTGCTTGCTGCCGGTTGTGGAGCGGGGAAGGAGAAGGCTGGGTTTACACAGAGAAAAGGAACGCCTGAGCCAGGTATGACCAACTCAGCTTCCAATGTCTTGGAAGAAGCCATATAGTAGAGCAGAGGTCTTCAAACTTGGCAGCTTTAAGACTTGTGGACTTCTGGGAATTCTGGGAGTTGAAGTCCACAAGTCTTAAAGCTGCCAAGTTTGGGGACCCCTGTAGTAGAGCGATGAAACAAAAAGGTTGCACTTTGTTGTAGAATACTAGGGCTGGAAGGAATCTCCGAGATCCTCCAGTCCAACCCCCTGCTCAAGGCAGGAGACTATTCCAGTCAAAGGGTTGTTAAATTACCTTTTGGTGTGTTTTATGTGAACAGGTAGCAAACTACAACTTTACCTGCACTTAATGTTCCCAGCCAGTAATAGTTTAAGAGTTCTCCTGCCTTGGGTGGGATTATATCGTTCTACCAAATTTGGTGATTTTGACACTGTTTTTGGTGTGGGCTGGAAGGATTTGCCCTCTTGTTCCGAGGAGTGAGAGTTTGGCGTGAGAATTCACCCCTAAAAGTGACCAAAAGTAGTGAAATTGTTGCTCCCGCTGTTCAGTTCCAGTAGTTTTTCCAACAGGTTCAGACAGAAGCTAATCCCCCATAAATGTGGCCTACAGCAGCAGTGGCCAATGGGAAGCCGACCTTCAGACTTAAATTGTTTATATCATCTCCCGTGTGAGATTAAAATAATCTCCCTAAACCGGTCTCTGCTCTTAACTTTGTTTTAGTGCTGCCGTAATTTGGTGGGTTTTTTTTTCTTTTTGCTGATTTCTTTCCTTCCAAACTGCAACCACATCTTTTAAAGAGCTTAATCATCATCCTGGCTTAGCAAACTTTCTCTGCCTCCCCCCGCCCCCCCCCTTCTCGAGAGGTAATATTGCAAACGGAGGCAGTCCTGTGGATGGAAATAGAGAAATGTGAGTGTTCCTGGGGAGTGGTGGTGTTGTTACACAACTTTCCCAGATGCAAAAGTGTGGCACGTGAACAGGAGTCTTTGTTGTTTTCAGAACAATTTTCAACACAAAAAAACAAATCCACTGTCTCTAACAGGTAAGAATCATCTGGAATCAGCAGGAATGCAAATTTTTTTCTCTTGTACTGAGGTGTGTCCCAGGAAGACCCAGACGAGGTCCCCCCCCCCCCCCCCGTCACATGGATTTAAAGGGGACTCGCAGGCCCCATCAGGGTGTGTGGCTCTAGAGAAGCTTCTGCGCTTCCTAAAAAATGAAAGTTGAGGCTAAGTGAGGAGGGAAGGAGCACCAAAGTTGGAGGCTGGGATTTTCAGAGTTGAAAAGGTCTTTCTGACACATTTGTGGAGTGCTAGAGCCAAACTCCATTCATATTCAGGGACAGGAAGGGATTCTCACATGCCGAGGGGAGAGGATGAGAAGAGATGGGTGAGGAAAGGAGGGGAGAGGAGAGGATATTGGAATGAGGAATAGAGTAGAGTAGAATTAGAATTAGAAAATAGAATAAATAGAATAGAACAGAAGAACAGGAGACAATTAGAATAGAGTAGAATAGAATAGAATAGAATAGAATTAGAATAGAGTAAAATAGAAATAGAATAGAATAGAATAGATATAGAGTAGAGTAGAGTAGAATAAGAATAGAATAGTATAGACTAGACTAGACTAGAATAGAATAGAATAAAATAGGAGACAATTAGAATGAGTAGAGTAGAATAGAATAGAATAGAATAGTGTAGAGTAGAATAGAATAGAATTAGAATTAGTATAGAATGGAATGGAATGGAATGGAATGGAATGGAATGGAATGGAATGGAATGGAATAGAATAGAATAGAATAGAATAGAATAGAATAGAATAGAATAGAATAGAATAGAATAGAATAGGAGAAAATTAGAAGGAGTGGAGTGGAGTGGAGTGGAGTGGAGTGGAGTGGAGTGGAGTGGAGTGGAATGGAATGGAATGGAATGGAATGGAATGGAATAGAATAGAACAATATTAGATTAGAATGGAATGAGGAATGGAATAGGATTCTTTATTGGCCAAATGTGACTGGACACACAAGGAATTTGTCTCCGGAAGCTCTCAGTGTACCTACAAACAACAAAGTTATCTAATCATAAGATACCAATAGGAGAACGTTGTAGAAAAGATGAGAAGGGGAATAGTAAGGGATAGAGATGCACCTTCTAACAGGCAGAATAACGAATACAACTCCAGGGCTACAAATGTAGTCAGAGAGAGAAATCATGGCCAGAAGCTAGAAGAGATGTCAGTTCTGTTTGTGGTGGGGGGGCCTCTGAGAATCCGTGGTTGGGCTGTTCACCATCATTTGTTTTCAGGAAGAGGAGAGGCTGGACTTCCTGACTGAAACCTTGTGCTATTTGGGGGTTTTCCTGTATTTTGGCCATGTTAAATATATTTTAATTTTTGCCATTTGCATGAAAAACTGTTTTTTATAATGAATTGCTAGTATTTTTCGGTTGCAAATCACTTATTTAATAATAATTACAGTTGCATAGTAAATACATAAAAAGCCAGTTTGGTCTCCTGCTTAAGGCACCAGTCTAGAAAGCAGGAGGCCATGAGTTCAAGTTCCGCCTTAGCCATGAAAGCCAGCTGGGTGACTTTGGGCCAATCACCAGGAAAGAGTGAGTTCTAGTCCCCCCTCAGGCATAAAAAAGCCAGCTGGATAACTCTCTCAGGCCAACCCACCTCACAGGGTTGGGTTTTTAAAATATATATTTTATTTTTTTAATATAATAATTCCATCTTCAATTAAACAGTGTGTCGTCTGGGTACAAATATCTTTGTAAAATGATAATCAAGATTTACAACAATATTCATAACATTAACATTAATTCTATAATATTAAAATATTAAATATACAAGTGACTTACATGAAGGCTATTGAATTTGACTGCGTGTTTTGCAATCACCTGATTCAAATGGCCAGTTTCTTACTCACCCTGTTTCTCTGAGGGCAAAGCCTGTTTACCTTCTTCAAATGCTTCTCCCATCTGGGGGATGGAAGAGAAGGAGGACAGGGTTGAAAGCAGTGGTGGGTTTCAACATTTTTTTACTACTGGTTCTGTGGGCGTGGCTTGGTGGGCATGGCAGGGGAAGGATACTGCAAAATCCCCATTCCCACCTCATTCCAGGGGAAGGTTACTGCAAAATCCCCACTTCCTCCCGATCAGCTGTGGCTCGGGAGGCAGAGAATAGATGGGGGCGGGGTCAGTCAGAATTTTTACTACCGGTTCTCTGAACTACTCAAAATTTCCGCTACCCGGTTCTCCAGAACTGGTCAGAACCTGCTGAAACCCACCTCTGGTTGAAAGGGACTTTGAAGGTCTTCTAGTCCAGTCCCTACTCAAGCAGGAGACCATGTGCCATTCTGGAGAAAGGGTTGTCCAATCTCTTCTTAAAAAGCTCCAGTGATGGGAGCACCCACAATTTTTGGAGACAAGCCGTTCCACCGATTAATATTTCCGTCAGGAAATCTCTCTTTAGTTTTAGGTTGGTCCTCTCTTTAAGAATAAGAGAGTTGGAAGGGACCTCCGAGGTCTTCTAGTCCAACCCTCCGCTCAAGCTGGAGAATCCTGGTGGTTCTATTTACAGAGAAAGGAATAAGAGAAGTGGAGTTGACTATAACCCTGGTTCCCTGGAATAGCTAAGCTTTTAGATAGATCAGGGCCCCTGCAAAGCCTTTGGGGCTACGGATGGTTTCAGTGGGGCCCAATGACCTTTGCCCCTCTCTGAAATCCCCTTCATGCCATTCAATGCCACTCGGTGTTCTCCTCTGCAACCCCACGGAGTCCCCCATTCCCAGCTAGCTTTCTGAAAGGGCTCCGAAGTGTATTTTTATTTTCTTTTTTTAAAGGCTGTCCCCAAATCCGTCCTAGGGTTGTTAGGGCTGCTGCGACTGTTGTATTCCAATCGCTGGAGGAAAACCATGTAGGATTTGATGCCACCTCCTTACCCTCAGCCATCGGCCGCTGGAAGTTGGGCGGCTATCGGGGGGGGGGAGGGGAGAAATCGGTGAACCCTGGTTTGGTCGGTGGGCCACGGGGTTGGTTTGTTAGTTGGGGGAGGGGCCGTGTATTTGTGCAGGCAAACAACCTCAAAGGTCTCAACTGAATTGCAAGGAGGGAGGGGGGAGGCGAGGGGAGCCCCCACCGGGTCAGATTTATGATGGCCAAGTTGCAAAAACTGATGATCTTCTTCTTCCTCCTCTTCTCCCTTCCTCCACTTTTCCTTCCTTCTTCTTCCTCTTCTCCCTTCTTCCCCTTCTCCCTCTTCTTCTTCCCTTTCCCCTTCTTCTTCCTCTTCCTTCTCTTCCCCTTGTCCTTCTTCCTCCTCCTCTCCCCTTCCTCCTTCTTCCCCTTCTCCTTCTTCCTCTTCTCCTCCTTCTTCCTCTTCCTCCCCCTTCTTCTTCCTCTTTTCCCTTCCTCCACTTTTCCTTCCTTCTTCTCCCTCTTCTTCTTCCCCTTCTCCTTTCTCTTCTTCCTTCTCTTCCCCTTGTCCTTCTTCCTCTTCCTCCTCTTCCCTTCCTCCTTCTTCCCCTTCTCCTTCTTCCTCCTCTTCCCCTCCTTCTTCCTCTTTTCCCTTCCTCCACTTTTCCTTCCTTTTTCTTCCTCTTCTCTCTTCTCCTTCTCCCTCTTCTTCTTCCCCTTTCCCTTCCTCTTCCTCCTCTCCCCTTCCTCCTTCTTCCCCTTCCCCTTCCCCTTCTTCTTCTCCCGTGCAGTTGCCAACGGCTGGATAAGGGAGGAGAGTAAGAAGCGCGTCCTCACGTTCTTGGAAGGAGCCGGCCTGCTTTGCTGTGGCGGCGGCGGCCGGGCATGTCTTGGCTGCGCAACCCATGGCTGCAGCTGCAGGCAGGTGAGGCAGCAGCCCGTGAAGTGCACGGCCATGACGCCACTTGAGGGCACCCCCCCCTCCCGCCCCCTTCCCCACGTACGGCCGCCTCGCGCTCTCCTCGCTCGCTCTGTGTACTGCATTATGCGTGTCAGCTGACCCGGCCGGGCAGCCGCCTGCGCGCAATACTTGGTTTGACGTCTCCCTCCGGAGCGTTTCTCCCGGACGGGAGAGCATCACAGTCAAGGAGAGCGGAGGAGTTTGGGGGAGGTTTTCGGGGAGGCCCCGGCTTCCCCCCCCACCCCCAGGCTTCAAAAAAGGGGGGAAGGAGGAAAAAGGAAGAAAAGAGGCCGAGGATCGACGTGCATCTCTTTCAAGTTTGCATGGAGAGTTTTGAAGTGAGATCTCTCTCGCTTCCCGCTCCCCCTCCTCTTAAAAAGGCATGGGCTGCTTTCATTATCCATCCATCAATCCATCCATCAGAGCTGGAAGGGACCTTGGAGGCCTTCTAGTCTAACCCCCGAGACCCTTTCAAACCATTTCCCTGCACCGGTTTTGATGGGGATTTGCAACCAGGGAGACTCTTTGCAGGAACTTAGCGGAGGGCAGGTGGGCAGAAACTCTCTGCTTTTCAAGGCTGGGCTCCTGGAAGGAAAAGAGATGAGAGTTTTGATCTGCAAAGCAGGTCTCTGCAACACCTCCCTGCCCCCCCCCCCCACCTGTGCAGTTGAATAATCTTTCTCCGGCATTTTGGGCCAGCCACCTCTGGACCGGCTGCTATTCCTTAATCGGCTAAAACCTTCCGATTAATTTCCTTGCAAATGATCCAGGAGGAGGAAGGGCTGTAGCCTTTGGCTTCCTTCTTCCATCTGATACTATTTTTTTTCCCTCAGCAGGAAGAAATCAATGTCCTTTTCTAAAACTGAGGATTCCTCTATCGGTTACTTTTTTTTTTCTTTCTACCCCTAAAATTGTCCAACTTGGCAAATTGATTTTTTTTTTAAAAAAAGTTTAACTAAGAAAGTCCCAGTTCTTTAACTTTTTTTAAAAGACAAAAATGAAGTCTTTTCAAGGTTGAACTGGGCTTTTAGTGATTTCATGGATGTAATTTTCACCTTGCACCTAGGGTTTTTGGGGTGTGGGTTTTTTTTCCAAATTGCTAACCAAGGGCCTTCCTTCCAGATGCTTTCCAATTCTTCAGTCCAGCTGATCAGCCTGGGGTGATTCCAGAGCCAGTTTGCTCTGGTAATTAAGGTACCAGGCTGGAAACTAGGGAACTGCGAGTTCTAGTTCTGTCCCAGCCGTAAAACCCAGCTGGGTGACTTTGACCCAGTCAGTCCCTCTCTCAGCCCACAACATCAGGCTGGGGGGACAAGCCGATTGGTCGATTCCTGTTGCAATCAAGGGATCATGGATTAATAATAATAAAAAAATGCAGACTGCATGCCAGAAAAAACATATTACCCAATTATGAATTGGAGCCCATACAGGTTACTTCCCAGCCTAGTCAAGGCCAGCCAGTCAACCAGGTCATCCGTGTAAGATAATCGTGGCAAATGGCAAAATGTGTGCTTACGTTTAATAAAGTACATTAAGTCAAGCAAGAAAAGATGCTGTCCCTTAAATCTCAACTTTAGCAGCATTAAGATGCGTGGACTTCAATTCCCAGAATTCCCCAGCCGGCATAGCTCAAGGTGATTGGCCCAAAGTCACCCGGCTGGGATCCAGGGCTAAGACGGGACTGGAACTCCCCAGCTCTGATGTTTGGGCCAAGGTGGGCCTAGAACTCACTTTCTCCTGGTGATTGTGCCAAGGATAGGCAGCTTTCAGATCTAAGGCAGGGCTAGAACTCCCAGCCTCCTGGGCCTGGCTCAAGGTCACCCAGCCGTTGGTCCGGTCTGAGGCGGAACTAGAACTCCCGTCTCCCGGCGACTGTCCCACATCTTCAAGTCTCTTCCCAACTTTTCTTTCTTCCCTTCAATCCCCGCGGCTCCTGGCCGCCTCCCTTCCCTCCGTCTTCGCAGACCTCAACCTGAGACCGTCCGCCGTCAGGAAGATCTACCCCGGCTGGCCGGCCCGAGCGGCCGCCACCCCCCCGCCCGGCCACCTCTGGCCCGTCGCGGCCGGCCAGCGGAGGACGGAAGGGGCGGCCGAGTTTGAGCAGCGGCGGCGCCGCGCCGGAGGAAGAGCAGCAGCAGCAGCAGCAATCCGGGCTCAGCGCCTTCGCCAGGCCGGCGGGTCCCTCGGGTAAGAGACGCGGCTCCCGCTTCGGTCTTCCTTCCTCGCCCGCCCGCCCGCCCGCCTGCCTTTCCGGGCCTGGGCTGGGCAGCAACCGGGAGATTGAGGGGGGAGGCTGGGCTGGCAGTCCCGGGGCTGGGCCGCCCCTCCCTCCTCCTCCTCCTCCTCCCCCTCCCTGCTGCCTGGCTGGGCGCAGCGTCGGGGCGGGCGGCGGGGGGGACCGTCGGGGCCGCCATCTGCTTCGCCTCCTCGCGCCCAGCAGCCCGCCGGAGCCCTGCCCGCCCTGCCCCGCGCTTCAATGGGCAGCTCCCACTTGCTCAACAAGGCCTTGCCGCTGGGTAAGCAGCCCCCGCCGGAGACACTGTGGCAAGCCCGGAGACAATGTTGCAAGGCGGCCGCCGCCGCTGCCTCTTTGTGCCGGCCGGGGAAGGGGCTCAGGCGGGACGGGGGAGGGGAGGGAGGGGAGGGGGCTTCTCCCCGCTGCGGGCCCCGCCGCTCCGCCCGCGCTTCCTGGGGAGGCCGCGGGGCCTCTTTCCCCGGGGAAGGGCAGGGCCCGCGCCGCCGCCGCCTCCGCCTCCGCCTCCGCCCGGGCTGGCAGCCAGGGACGGCCGGCCTCGCCCGCCAGCGGAGGCCCAGGAGGGTGGGGGGCGGCCTGGGAAGAGGGGGGTCTTTCCGCGGGAAGGGCGCCCTGCAGGCCTCCCTTCCCTTCCCTTCCCTTCCCTCGGTTGGGCGTGGAGGGGGAAAAAGCCCTCAGCCGAGCTTGGGTGGAGACCCCCGGCCGGATCCCCTCCCCTTCCAATCTGGGATCTCTCGGGGGGGCTCGGAGACCCTCCGCCAAGCTTGGTCCCGGGGCCCTTTGGAGGGATCCGGGCTCTGAGTGGGTGAAGCTGGGCGGGCCTGGGTCTTTCGGCCGTGGATGATGGGCCTGGGGAGCCGGGGGAAGGGGGCCTGGGCTTGGGAATGTCAGAAAGCGGCCGGGGAAAAGGGAAAAGGCCGAGGCGTGGCGGGGATGGGCCTTCTGGAGAGCTGCCCCGTTGAACGACGGCCGAATGTTGCTCTGAGGGGCCAATTCCGCGGTTAGCAAGGAAAAGTTTCCTTTAAAAAAAAAAAAAAAAGAGCGCCTTTTTTGGGGCTGGGGGCTCGGAGGATGGAAGGACGCCCGGCCGTCTCTGATGGGGCCGAAGTCAGGAACCGGCCGAGCGGTGAGCCCGCTTCGTTGGCTGCGTTTTCCTACCAAAGAGGATATTCATCCTGTTTATTTTTCTTGTTTTAACTTTTCTTTTCGCTGCTTTGCAAAAGGCAGGCCGCTCTTTCCCGAGGCTTCTCTTCTTTGAAAGGCAGAGGGACTGGAGCCTTTCCCAGCGTTGCCCTTTTCCGCTCCGAGGGCTTCGCTTTTAGTAAGATATTTGTGGGTAAATTGTAGGACATCAGCGATAAATGTCTAATGCAAAAAGAAATGCCATTGTTAGGATTTCTTAGGCTCTGGAAGTTTTTCCTAGGCTTGTTTGGAAGATTGTTATTTCTTTAATCAATTTCTGGAGTTGCCTGTTTCCACAAGGATTTTCTGCCTTCCTAACACATAGCCTAATATCTCGATATTTTGGTTTTTTTTATTTGCTAGCCTTGGAGAACTGTGTGAATAAGTAACATTGCATAGAGGTTTTTACATGTGATTTGGCTCCTGGACCTAAAATTACTGGATAGACACCATTAAAACATTGCAACGGTTATTACCGTAAGTTTCAATTATTCGTATATTCAGATTGCCAAAAATTGACACTGAGGAGCCTCAAGGATTTCTGAAATTATTAGCAAAGAATTCCATGGAGATCTCTGTTTATTATAACAGGATAAATAAATAAATAAATAAAATCAGTACTGGTTCATTTGGTTTTAAATTATAGTTGTGGTTTGTTGGTATTTTAAACCGTACAAGTTCTCTCCCCCCTCCAATCGTATTTATTTTAGATTATTGGTGTACAAAATGCAAATCCCTTTCCAGTGTCCCAGCCAGCTCTAGGAATTCTGGGAGTTGTAGTCCATGCCTCTTGAAGTTGAGAGGTACTGAGTTAGACAGGACAAAAAAAAAAAAAAAACCACAATGGTGAATTCAGGTTTCATTTTTGCTTCTTGTTTAATGAAGCGAACACTGTTGTGTCCTTTATTTTGTGATTAAGATCTGTTCTCTCCACCTGCTACAACCAACCCTTGTTGTGTAAACGTCTCCGGTCTTAAAAGGTGATATTTTCAATTATAGTGGGGATTTTTTGTGTCTGTGTTGTGTATCTTTCAGGTGACAGGAAATCCCCAGATGATGTGAATTAAGAGGGTGGAGAGAATATTTGAATAATTGTTCTAACTAAATAGCTCGTGTCCAGAAGAGCCCAAGTGTTCTTTTGAAAAAGGTTCCTTCGCTTTTTGTTAAATTAATTGTGGTTAGGAAAGATTCATAGCACACACTTTTGTATCTCTAGTCAAGGCCAGGCGGTTTCCTCCCAATAAGGCATAAAAATTGCACTCTGAATCTAGCCTAGAAATGCTCTTTATTGGGGTATGTAATTTCAGAGTCTGTGTTGGTGTTTTCCACTCTACAGCAAGATCCTGATTTTAGAAACGCAGGTAGAATTTCTAAAAGAAAACACAGGGAGAAATTGAGCAATTATTGGGTCCAAATACAGGTAAGTCCTCCACGTACGACCACAATTGAGCCCAAAATTTCTATTGCTAAGCAAGAATAGAAATAAAATAGAGTAAAACTTTATTGCCACTTTAAATGTACCCTTAATCAGCCTACATTAAAATGAAATTTCATTGCAGTCAGCTCTCCAAGGATAACCATTATGCATATATATATATATATATATATACACACACACACACACACACATATATACACACACACACATGTGACATGGAGAAATAGCACAGTCGAGTTCGAGAAATTTGTCGAGCAAGTTTTGCCTCATTTTACAACCTTTCTTGCCACCGTTGCTAAGTGGATCACAGCAGTCGTTAAATCGGTAACACGGTTGTTAAGTGAACCTTTGGCTTCCCCGTTGATTTTGCTTGTCAGAAAGTCGCCAAAGGGGTTGCGTGACCCCGGGACATTGCAACCGTCATAAGTACATGCCAGTTGCCAAGCGTATGAATTTTGATCACGGTCGTAAGTGTGAAAAATGGTCATAAGTCATTTTTTCCACTGCCGTCGGAATGTCGAATGGTCACTAAATGAACTTATACATGGAGGAAAACCTGTTCTGAATCTCCTTCTGTTGCTACCTAGTTAAATTAAATAGAAATCTCTATCTATTTGTTAATTCTTTGTTCCCTGGCATGAAGATTAGAGACTGACAGCTATTTTTTCCCCCCATCCGGCTGACCCAGAGAAGCAAAGATGGCCCCGGGCGACAGCAGCAACGCGTATCAGACGTGGTGTGACTCACTTTTGTGGGTCCGTATCCAGCCTGCAGTTTGGCTAGAAACAAGGCAACAGGAAGGCATCTGTCAGTCTTCTTTTTTGGGGGGAGAATTGAGGGTTGGGCTGCAGGCCTGAAACCCTGAAATCAGATTTTGCACAGAGCTCTGAAAACTTCCTGCCTGTTTACAGTCCGTTGTGCCAAGGTGTTGCCTAAAAAAGACTAAAGTTTTTTCCACAATCCAGTTAAGGGTGGTCCTCGACATACAACAGTTCCTTTAGTGACCGTTCGAAGTTACAACGACATTGAAAAAAGGGACTTACCACCATTACGACTTAGACAATTGCAGCATCCCCCTCCCCCCCCATAGTCACATGATCAACATTCAGAGGCTTGGCAACTGGCATGTACTTACGACGGGTTGCAGTGTCCCGGGATCACTTGATCCCCCTTTTGTGACCTTCTGACAAGCCAAGTCCATGGGGAAGCCCGATTCACTTAACAACCGTGTTACTAATTTAACAACTGCAGGGATTCACTTAACGGTGGCAAGAAAGGTCGTAAAATGGGACAAAACTCACTTACCGGTAACAAACATCTCACTTAGCAACACAAGTCTGGGGCCCAATTGTGGTCGCAACTCGAGGACTTCCTGTATTTTGAGAAGATCTTCCTTCCAGTTCGATGTCTCTCAACAGTTGATTCATTTTCAAACCGATAACCACGTATAATAATAGATGAGTCATGCCAGCTTTCTTTCGTCCTCTTGCAAAACATTTTTCAGAGATTGGAGTGGCATTATTGAGGCCTGTTTCTGTGAATTGCCCGTATTAATTTCAGGATAAGTTTGATTCTTTAGGCCTGAATGAGTGTGGACTTTTTTATAGCAGAGGAAATAACTATCCTAAAGTGAATAGAAACTGAGCCTACATTTGCTTTACACCTAAATTAAGCTTTAATGGACATTCTTTGTTTCAGCATATTAAATGAACCTACTCACTTGTGATTTATAAATCAGAGTTTATGGCTATGCATGCTGACCCGTGTCAACTCCTCTTTATGTAATGAACCACAGCTGAAGACGCAATCGCTTAGCAAATTGTGTGAACCCTACAGAGATGGTTGCAATTTTCAGTAGTGCAATTGTTTCGTTAAGTCCGGTTACTTCTTGGATAAAAGCAATTTTGATGTGGGCGATTACTATGTAGAAGCTATTCAAATCCAGAGCATCAGTAGGTGACACAAAATAGAGGACAGGAAAAGCCACAATTGTTCTGGATTTTTGCACCCTGTATGCAGTGGTCCTAACCCTGATTAGCAGGCAGATGTTTTTGTACTTGCTTGAGAGTGTCATCTTTAGGAGCAGACAGATGTTTTCTGTACTTAGTTTGACAGCATGGAACTGTCCTTGAACCCGTCTCTGGAATTTTAGGAATGGAGATCATTTTTTGGTATGTACCGTATTTTTCAGAGTATAAGACGCTCCGGACTATGAGACGCACCTATCTTTTTTGGTGAGGAAAACAAGAAAAAGAAATCTGCCTCTGCCCCCCAGCAATTTTGCCTCGTTGCAGCAAACAGCCTGCTTTACTTTCATTTTCGTTTTCAGCCTAGTTTGCTTAGCACAAGAAAAAAAAAATCTGCTGCCAGCAATTTACCTCCTTGCAGCAAGCAGCAGAGGCCCACGCAGCAATAGGCCATGGCAATCCCTGCAGCCTGAAACAGCTGAGTCAGGAGGCCAATCCAAGGGACAATCAACTTGTGCTAATTAGGCTGTGCTGAAGCTGAAATGGGCTGTTTCTTGCTGCTTGCTGCAAGGAGGTAAATTGCTGGGAGGCAGAGGCCAAAGGGTGGGGGCCAGTGGGTGGGTGGGGCTACAGTCGGTGTATAAGACCCACCTAAATTTTCACCCCCTTTTAGGGGGGGGGAAAGGTGCATCTTATACTCGGAAAAATATGGACTTCTCATTGGACTTCTGAGTTTCTCATTCTTCTCTATCTTCTCATGCAAAGCAGAGATGATAACCTTTAAAATATATGGCAATAAGCACAATTTACCTGTATTATTTGGAGACTGTGTTTAACCATATGAGCTGCTGTATTCCTGGACTTTTAAAATCAGATCTTTTAAAATCATAACTTTTATCAACTTTTACATTCTTGGTCGATTGGAGCAGGGCTTGGGAAGTGATGAACAGACGTGGCATTTCCCATCTTGACGGTTGGAAAAAGTTGCAAGATGTTTGTTTAAGAACTGGAAAAGTTGAGCCGAGCATCTTGAATGCTGTTATATTATTGGTGGTAGTTGTTCAGCTGCTTATTTTTTTAAAATGAATACAATCCTTTATCATCAACTGCTTTGAACCTTGAAAAAACAGCCTGTGAATGTTTTCCCAGAAGGCCCAGGAACCCTGATAATCTCACTTGGCTTTTTTTTGGTCAGTTAACAGTCACAGAATTATTTGAAAAAATGTGTAAATAATGCGCATGAAAAGGGAATTTATTCTCATGGAACTGTTGCGAGTAGAGCAAAATTACGGATCCCACTTTATATTTTTAGTAATTGCTCCTATGCATGTTGCATTGGTCAAGGGGAGGGATTTAAATCATAGAACACAGAATAATTTAGAGTTGGAAGGGACTTTGGAGGTCTTCTAGTCCAACTCCCTGCTCGAGCAGGAAACTATCATTTCAGATAAATGGTTGTCCTGTTTTCTTCTTAAAAGCCTCCAGTGATGGAGCCCCCACAACTTCTGGTGGCAAGCTGTTCCACTGATTAATTGTCCTCACTGTCAGGAAATTTCTCCTTAATTCCAGGTTGCGTCTCTTCTTGGTTAGTTTCCAATCGTTGTCTTGCTTTTCGATGCTTTGGAAAACAGTTTGACCCCCTCTTCCTTGTAGGAGCCCCTCAAAGATTGGAAGATGCTATCATGTCTCCCCTAGTCCTTCTTTTCATTAGACTAGACATGCCCAATTCCTGTAACCCTTCTTCTTCTGTACGTTTTAGCCTCCAGCCCCCTAAAACTTTAAACTGTATCTGGTCTGTATCTGACTTGTTAAAGCTGAGCATTATTATCTCTGCTTGCTGTTGAAGTTGGATGTTTGGTGGTTCTGGAATCACCGTTGCTTTCTTTTGACAGAGGTACCAATTGTTCCTTCTTTATGCCTGGCCATCTGTAGAGTTCTCATGCCCCCTTCATTATGTGATGGGCACAGGGCCAAGCAGCCTATTTAAGCACCCAGAGAAAATTGACAGAAGCTGCTATCTCAGCATACACATTCACAGATTAACAGAGTTGGAAGGGAGCTTTTGGGTCATCTAGTCCAACCCCCTGCCCAAGCAGGAGACACTACACCATTTCTGACAGATGGCAGTCCAGTCTCTTCTTGAAAGCCTCCAGTGATGAAGCTCCCACAACTTCTGAAGGCAACTTCTGTTCCATCGGTTGATTATTCTCCCTATCAGAAAGTTTCTCCTTATTTCCAGGTTGAATCTCTCCTTGATCAGTTTCCATCCATTATTCCTCATCTGGCCTTTAAGTGCCTTGGAAAACAGCTTGACCCCCTTCCTCCTCTCTGTGGCAGCCCCTCCAATATTGGAAGACTGCTATCCTGTCTCCCCTGGTCCTTCTCTTCACTAGACTAGCCAGGCCCAGTTCCTGCAACCGTTCATCGGATGTTTTAGCCTCCAGTCCCCTCATCATCCTGGTTGCTCTTCTCTGCACTCTTTCTGGAGTCTCAACATCATTTTTATAGTGTGGTGACCAAAACTGGATGCAGGATGGATCCTTATTACTATTCATTACTGCAATTAGGCTCCAAAATCCATATTCCTCAGCCAGTAGGAGCAAAAGCTAAAATGCCATGAGAACTAAAGTCAACTGATTGGCATTGCTTTATTCTGGATGACCATCTTCCTCCCATTTTCTTCTGGATCTGAAACCTTTGGTTTCCTTGAACTTCAGGAGTCCTCGAGTTACAACAGTTCGCTTAGTGACCATTGGAAGCTGCAACGGCACTGAAAAAAGGGACATGACCATTTTTCACATATATGACCGTTGCAGCCTCCATGCAGTTAGTGATTTACATTTGGATGCTGTGTGTCAGCTGACTCACATTTATGACGGGGTCACGTGATCCCCATTTGACCAAGCAAAGTCAGTGTGTGTGTGTGGGGAAAGCCAGATTCGCTTAACAACCTGTGTGACTGATTTAACAACCGCAGTGATTCATTTAACAAATGTGGCGAGAAAAGTCGTACCATGGGGGCAAAACTCACTTAATTTAAATGTCTCACTTAGCAAGAGAAATGTTGGGCTCGATGGTGGTCGTAGGTTGAGCACTGCCTGTATTTTTGCACCGTAAACTAAAGCAATTAAGAAGAAACATCTAATACGGATAGTCCAAACATTCATTTAGTGACGATTTAAAGCTGCAGCGTCACCGAGAAAAGTGACTTATGACCATTTTTCACCCTTACCATGATTGGCGCATCTCTGCGGCCACGCCATCAAAATTCACACACTTGGCAGTATTCTGTATCTTCTTTCTGCTTAATCTTCAGTGTAAGTCTGTCCATTTCTGCACAGTTCAATATCTTCTTAATTATCTCTACATCTGATGGTATTCCAACGCTGAGCAAACACAATCCTCCCTGCTGTTAATACGTGCAATATTAAATGTACACTTCGTTTATCTATTTTTTCTGATACTATAGCTCAGTGATGGCTAACCTTTTTGCCGTCGCGTGCCAAAAATGGGGGAAGCACGGGGGGGTCACATGCTCGTATGCCCACACCCATAATTCAATCCCTCCCCAGTGCCCCCCGTGCATGCACGCATGACCCCCCCCACATGCGCGTGTGACCCCACTGCGTTCCCCTGCTTTTGGCATGCGACGGCAAAAAAGTTACCTGTGGGCCCGGTAGGCCCGCTTTTCGCTCTCCTCAGGCTCCAGAGGCTTCTTGGAGCCTGGGGAGGGCGAAAACGGCCTTTCCCATCCCCCCGGAGGCCCTCCGGAAGCTGGAAATGGCCCGTTTCCCGACTTCCGGTGGGATTGCAAGGCCCGAAAATCAGCTGGCCGGCGCACACATGCGCACTGGAACTGAGCTATGGCAATGCTCGCGTGCCCACAGATATGGCTCCGTGTGCCACCTGGTTTGCCATCACGGCTATAACTAATAAAAAACAATTCAGGTTTAAAAGATCTACATGTTTCCTTTCTAACCACACACAGATTTTTGCCCCCCCCTTTTTTTTTTTTTTGGCTATCAATACTATTTGAATACTATCAAACATGGAATTTATTTTATCAAGGGCTGGAAAAAAAATGGGTTAAGATTAGGAATCTAATCTGTATTGTTAAGCAAACAAAATAACCCAGACAACCCAATATTTATTAAGCACTAAATAAATGTAATAGTAGAAAATTAAAAAAAAAAAATCACACTCTTGGCAACTGACCTGTACTTACGACAGTTGCGGTTTCTTAGAGTCACGCGATCCCCTTTTGCGACCATTGGATGAGCAAAGTCAAGGGGGGAGCCAGGTTCACTTAACAACCTAACTTAGTGATTGGGGCAAGAAAGGTCGCAAAACAGAACTCGCTCAACAACCGTCTCGCTTAGCAACGGAAATTTTGGCGCTCCCTTGGGGGGGTCATAAGTCGTGGACCGTCTTTATTTGGAGTGAGGTGCCCCATCTGAAAAACAAGGCTGTAGCCAGGAGGGAATCTGATGAAAGGACAAAGTAACTCTTAAGTGCTCACAACAAGCCTCTTTACTAAGCTTGTAACTTTGATCTTTGGCCATTATTGGTACTCATCCCAGTCCCCCCCCCCCAGGCAGGGAGGCTTTGCTGCCATTAGTAAGGGTGAAAAACCTTTAAGAAGATCGTGTTCCCCCATGGGGGGGGGTCTCACCCCGGGGTCCCTGGCCATCCGGTCTCCGCATCAGGAGGACCACAAATTCATCTCTGTTTCCAGGCTCCATAAGGACTTCTTAAGTTCGCACCACCATCCTCATAATGGCTTCTTACTTCCCTGCCTCTCTCTGTGTTCCTAAGAGATTAAAGCAAATTTATTTTTAGAGCAAATAAATAAATAAATATTTTTTTGTTCTCCGCATTTCCTGTACCGCTTTCAATCTCCTTTTTTTTTTCTCTCTCTCTTCTTCTTCAACAAAACCACTTGGCTAAATTTAGATAGTTTTACCTCCAGGGCAGGACGTGCCGCAGTGTTTCTCTTTCCCCTTTTTACCAGACAGACGTAGCACAAGCCTCAAAAATATAAATATTTTTTTGCAAACCTTACTTGCCATTTATTCTTAGACTCCCTCCACACCCCCACCCCCACCCCACCAGTCCATGGAGGCCCTGGATGATGAATTATGTAATCAGCAATAGAGAGTCTTCGGTAAAATAGAGACCCACCACAGAAATACAGGTAACTCTCAACAATTTATTTAGCGGCCATTCCAAATTTCAAGAAAAAGAGGCTTGTATCTGTTTTTGTTGCAGAAAACAAATCCAGAAGCACACACAGATAAACGGATGCCGCAGGATTCATTAACTTTTTTATATACACAATAACACATGAAGTAAATTTACAATACCAATAGCAGATTCACAGTTTCGTGTCAGCTCAGATCAGCAGACAAGCTCACACAGGCTCTGGTTTCAGTTTCGTTTCTCTGCACAGACTCAGAAGCTGCAGGCTAAGGCACGCCCTGGCTCCAGTCTGTCTCAGCTCCCAATTGGCTGACTTAGTTGCTATGCCTGTTCATTGGATGACCTTGTTACCATGTCTTCCCAGTCATGAATATTCTGACAATGCCCTAGGGCGGTGTTTCTCAACCTTGGAAGCTTGAAGATGGGTGGACTTCAACTCCCAGAATCCCCCAGCCGGATTCTCTTTTGCAAAACTTTTGACAAGGGGGAAAAGCCAGGTTCACTTCACAACCGTGGCAACAAAGGTCGTAAAACGGGGCAACACACTTGCTTGGCAAATGTTTCACTTAGCAACCTAAATTTTGAGCTCAGTTGCGGTCGTAACTCGAGGACGAGCTGTATTAAAAAAACCAGGAGCTAATATGTGGCCAACATCTCCTTCCTGAGCTGTATCTGGTCATGATTCTTCTCCCTGGACCTCACGTTCAACAAAGACATCCAGCTACCTCTATCTTCCTCCATATTTTCTCCCCCCATCTTGCCAGGAAAATGAGATTTCCCAGCAGGACAGGAGCATCCCCCCCCCCACCTTGTGATAGTTGGTTGATGCTACAGGGAAGTTTTGAAGAGGGAAGCAGAAGGCAGGATGAAAACACTCGATTCCCGCCAAAGGAACTTTGGAAAATCGCAAGGTGAATTTAGAAAAGAGCTCCTAAACTCCCCTTTTTCTTTAATCCGGAGTTGGGGGTTACGGTTGAAGTCAGGGTGGTCTGTTCCGGAGCGCCAGAGCTGCTCCCACGAAGCCAACTCTGATAGCTTGCAAAGGAATTCTGCTTTCAGAATCTTCCCTGAATTAAAAAAATGCCTGCGTGGTTTTAGAATAGAATAAAATAAGCTGGAAGGGGCCTTGGAGGTCTTCTAGTCCAGCCCCCTGCTCAAGCAGGAGATACCATTTCAGATAAGTGACTGTCCAATCTCTTCTTAAAAACCTCCCGTGATGGAGCATCCACAACTTCTGGTGGCAGGCTGTTCCACTGGTTAATTGTCCTCACTGTCAGGAAGTTTCTCCTTAGTTCCAGGTTGCTTCTCTCCTTGATTAGTTTCCATCCGTTGCTTCTTGTCTTGCTATCTGGTGTTTTGGAGAATACTTGTGACCCCCCCCACTCTTCTTTGTGGCAGCCCCCCAAATCCTGGAATGCTGCATTTCATTCATTAAAAATTGTCTAAATGGGTTTGCATTTCCACCGTCCGGGAGGAGAGGATGCTCTCACTCTGATCTTGAACGATGGGCCAGAAATCTTTCCCTGGTATGTTTATTCATTTACTTTATTTCAGGCTACAGCTAGTCCTTAACTTACAACAGTTTGTTTAGTGACCGATTAACAATGGCACTGAAAAAAGTGATGTATGACCGTTTTTCACACTTATAGCCATTGCAGCATCTCCTCCCCCGTGGCCAGAAATTCGGACGCTTGGCAACCGATTCACATTTATGACGGTCGCAGAGTCCCGGGCTCATGTGACACCCCCCCACCTCCTTTTGCGACTTTCTGACAAGCAAACTGAATGGAGAAATCAGATTCACTTAACCATGTTACTAACTTAAGAAGTGCAGTGATTCAAACCAGAAAAATTGAGCAAAGTTCTCTCTAACAATTGTCAATGGTTTAACAATCATTTAGCAAGGGAAATTTTGGGCACAATTGTGGCTCGTAAGTCGGGGACTGCGTGTTAATGGGTCAAGACAATCTGCCCTGGCCTTGTGGCTTTATTTTCTTCTCAAGGCAGAAAGCTCTCCTGGCACAGGGCGCTCAGCTTAAGACCAACTGTGAGAGCTTTTCCAGAAAGAGGGGAGAAATCCTACCAGGCCAGCAATGGTGGCACCATATTGGATCTTGGCCATGAAAGGATTGGCCACTCAACCCTCGTGGCTGCGTAGGAGCAGAGACCTGCCAGTTTTTGGCTACAGAAAATCAAGGGGCTGCAGTGCCTTGTCCAACCAACAGATTTTTATTAAAAGACGCAGGTTTTCGTGAATTGCAGCTCAATTCCAGACGCCTCAATCTGATGCGTATCTAGAGAGGTGAGCTGCCTTTTTCTGGGCCTCTGAATAAAATCCGTAAATCAGGAAAGGTGCTCCCAGACTTTTTCCTGGTTCCCTTTGTTCCCGATCCTGTGTCCCAGGTTGCTAACAGGCATTTCAAGGGAGTCGCACAAATGCAGACAGTCGCATCCACAAATCTATTTTCCTAAATTTAAGAGTGGCCCATGGAGCCCTCCAGGACTCCCTGCTGATCTGCCCTCCCTCTGGGGTCTTTGTTCTTAATTCAAGGCTGTTCAGTTGTGGGATTCATTAGGGAGGGGGGGCTGATCCTGCTTTTCCCCCTTAATTATGCATATAAATTTGCTTTTTTGTTTTGTTTTGATTTGGCCGGTGAGATTCCTGGTTAGCCGCTCGCTTGTCTCTTCTTGTCCATGCAATCTTTAAAGCTGATACAGGTAGGCATCGGTAAGCCCCAGCCGTACGGAAGAAAAAAAAACACCTTTTGTCTGGGGAAGAATAGGCTGTGTTTTAAACTTAACTGTGCAGATAAAGGGACCGGCGGTATGCATGAATTCCAGAGGAAAAACTGTACAATAGCTCCTTTGTGCCGTTTGGGTAGGAAATCATTAATTGGGTAGGAGGTAGGCTTGGAAGTGGAATTGCTAATTATTCTTGACCTTATACCTTTGTAAATAACATTCGTAAATCTGACAGAGTTCAGCGGAGCCCTTTATAAAAGATTCCGTGTTTCCTTTCCAGTTCCTTTTCCTTTCAATTCTGCAGTTTATCTGAGTTGACTAAGGTGAAGCCGCTTAATCTGTCCATGAACTCTTGAGGTCTTTGATGGACTTCTGCGTCTGGGAGCGTAGCCACAGATGTGTATTTGAGTCTATCGGGGAGGTTGCAACACTGAATAAGGCTTCCTTTGTTTAGACTTTTCCTTTGAAGCAGAATGCCCTAAATCGAGAACTTTTTGGCCATTCGGATTAGCCGATTTCTCCCTTCTCTTACTTGTGACAGACAAAAGAGTTGTTGTTGCAACTGAGACCTTGAGTCAGAACTCACTCTCTTACTTATTACTTCCATCAGGACAGCAGAAAACTATTGATCCAGCCTGGAGCTATTGCCAAGTTATCTTAGCTGATCTTTGGAAATTGTTCTTCGTCTTCTGTTGTTGTGAATGATATATTTGTGTCCTATATTTTGCTGAGAAAACAATCGGCACCTTTGCTGAAGCCAAAATGAGATACGTGATGTTCTCAGTGGAGAAACATGTTCCAGCATGATGATTAGGGAACTGGAGGTTCTCTATGAAGAACGGTTGCAGGAATTGGGTTTGTCTAGTTTAATGAAAAGAAGGATGAGGGGTGACATGATAGCGGTCTTCCAATATTTGAGGGGCTGCCACAAAGAAGAGGGGGTCACGCTATTCTCTAAAAGGCAGGACAAGAAACAATAGAGGAACCTAACCAAGGAGAGAAGCAACCTAGAACGAAGGAGAAATGTCTTGATAGTTAGAAGAATTGATAATTAAACCATTAACTTGCCTCCAGAAGTTGTGGGGGCTCCATCACGGGAGGTTTTGAAGCAGAAACTGGACTGGGATGATATAGAATCTGCTGCTTGAGCAAAGGCTGGACTAGAAGACCTCCAAGGTCCCTTCCAGCTCTATTCTATTCTTTAAACAGAACAGCGCTAGAGGCTAAGCCTTCTTGAGAACATACTCAACAATCAACTCAGCAGAACTGAGATGTGATTATTGCAACGAGGGCATTAAGTATATATCACTTGAAGTTATAAGATTTATGGATTTAGTGGGACCTCAAAACAATGACAAAGAACCTTCAGCCATCCCAAAGATATAGATAGTATCACAGGGCTGGAAGGGACCGTGGAGGTCTTCTAGTCCAACCCTTTGTCTGAAATGGGATAGGCCAGGGTCTCCTGCCTGAGCAGTGGGTAGGACTAGAAGACCTTCCAAGGTCTCTTCTTGGAGAGGCGGAGGTTGCATCTAGAGATGAAGGTCCATTCTGAATGCAGAGGGTCGTCATAGTCCAAGGTCTGTGACCTCAGCAGTCCAGATGTGAGGTATTTCTGCATCGTGAAATGTATCCCTGTGCAGATTTGGTTGTTTTGAGGCGGCCTTGTGTTTCCTCTTATTTAAAAGTCATACAGGACTTGAGTTGGGTTGGCACCCAAGTAAACATGCACAGCATTGGGCTCCGAGAAGAGACGGGGGGAAAAAAACCTACCTTTCACTCATCATACCTCCTTTTAATAATTAAAAAAAAGATTAACAAAGGGATTTAACTGGTTGTCTGTAGGATCCCTTGTCAGTTCTCAAACTGAAGTTTCGAAGTGTCAAGCTTTATCTTTCCATTTCTGAGCTGGATGTTTATCTTTTAATGACTTCTGCCATCGTCTACTCCTTCCCAAAGGAGCTTTTCTTGCATTGAGATCATTTCTTTCCTACGTATTATTTATTGTCCTCCAGTTCTCCCCAGATTCTTAGAACTGCCCCTGATCCCAGAGGGAGAGAGAGAGAAATATATCAAGTTAATTTTAGGGATATCCAAATTCCATTTTTTTTTTTATCCCAGGGTTTTAAATGTCTGCCTTCCCACAACTTCCTAACCTAAAGTTTTGCAACCCTTGTTACAATCACATTCTAGTGCAATATGCTGTTCTCACCCACCCCGTGGGTTCCTTACAGTCTTGAAGGATAATTCTATCTCATATTTTGTTTTCCTTCCTACCCACCCAGCTATTTTTTTCTTTTTTCTTGGTAAAGAAAATAGAACACACTGCTGAAAAGAGCGACAGGCGTTTTATAAATAAGATATTATTGTTTGCAATGTGGAATGCAGTCTGACCCTACAGCACAGTTCTTGCCATTTGAAATAGCCATTTGCAGAATGCCAATTTTTTCCCCCTGTGCGTGAATAAAAGGGAAGGACCTGCCTAAAAAAACATTTAATGGTTTTAGAAGCAGGAAATCCTCCATCAACAGAGGTACAACCCATCAGAAGGCTGACTGACTCTTGAGGAAAATACTAACATGACATCTGTCCGATTGTTTGCGGAACCTGAGCTGTTCTGAATACTCTTGATGTGGTAGGATTAGCAATAGATCAGTGTCCATCAGCAGCAGGGAGAAACTGTCCCTGTGAGGCTGGTTAGATGATTGTGTGAATGTTAGGCTTCGGTGTTCTTCCCCCATCCCTCCTTCTAGTCCAGGATGACATTTGGATGCAAAAACAAAGAAAATATACCTTTGCACATTCTTGTACATTCTTGTAGCCTTTGACTTAAGACCAAAAATTTCTGTTGCTAAATTAGATATTTGTTAGGTGAGTTTTGCCTCGTTTTACGACCTTTCTTGCCTCAATTGTTAAGTGTCGGACTGTTGTTAAGTGAATCCGGCTTCCCCATTATCTTTGCTTGTCAGAAAGTTGCAAAAGGGAGTCATGTGACCTCGGGACACTGCTACCTTCATAAGTACATGCCAAGCATCCGAATTGTGATCACAGGACCATGGGGATGCTGCAACAGTCATAAGTGTGAAAAATGATAATTTTTTTTAGTGCTGTTGTAATTTTGAACAGAGTGGTGTGGTGGCCTAGAGGTGGAGCTCTTACCTCACAATCAGGAAGCTGTGAGTTCGATCCTAGGTAGAGGCAGATATTTCTCTCTCTGGGCACCATGAGAATATGTCTGCTGAATATAACTCCTCATTGGTGACAGGAAGGGCATCCGGTCAGTAAACACTCAGCTCCATTCAGTTGCCCAGACTCCACCCCGCAAGGGGTTATGGGGTTGTTAAAAGAATGATGATGATGTAATTTTGAGCAGTCAATAAACAAGGACTACCTCTAGTTTTCTCTATAACTCAGTTTTGGATTTTGTTGGATGAGAGAGGATGTAAGTATCTTCATTCCAGAAAGAAAGAAAGAAAGAAAGAAAGAAAGAAGAAAGAAGGAAGGAAGGAAGGAAGGAAGGAAGGAAGGAAGGAAGGAAGGAAGGAAGAAAGAAAGAAAGAAAGAAAGAAAGAAAGAAAGAAAGAAAGAAAGAAAGAAAGAAGGAAGGAAGGAAGGAAGGAAGGAAGGAAGGAAGGAAGGAAGGAAGGAAGGAAGGAAGGAAGAAAGAAAGAAAGAAAGAAAGAGAGAGAGAGAGAGAGAGAGAGAGAGAGAGAGAGAGAGAGAGAGAGAGAGAGAGAGAGAGAGAGAGAGGAAGGAAGGAAGGAAGGAAGGAAGGAAGGAAGGAAGGAAGGAAGGAAGGAAGGAGGAAGAAGGCAGGAAGGCAGGAAGGAAGGAAGGAAGAAAAAGAAAGAAAGAAAGAGAGAGAGAGAGAGAGAGAGAGAGAGAGAGAGAGCAAGCAAGCTTTGTGAGTTTCACCAAGAGGATTAGATGTAAAGTAATATCTTGGGGCAAAATCGGTTGCTATTGCATATAAATAATACTTTGGGATGGCTGACCAGAAAATATGCAAACAACAATTCTATATTTGAAGCATCGCGAATTGGTTTTTCTAAGAGCTTCCTGTCGAAGGGAACAAGCTGCAGAGGATTTTTTTTTTTAAAAAAAAGACTCCTCTAAGAGTTTTGCCTAATCATCACGTAGCTTATAAGAAAATCCGAGTTTACTCGTTGTTTACCCCTGCTGCCAAATATTTTGCTTGAGTGGGCCAATTCACTTGCATTTTGGAGCTGATGCAGTAAGACAACAGACCATAATTTTGATGCAGTTAACTAGAGTACAGCGAAGGCATGCAATTGTTGTGAGGTTGTATAACAACCTGCAACTCCGATCAATGCGCGCTTCATCCTGGATGCCATAAGCAGCTCCCAAAGGGCCCTGAAGGATTCTGATTAAAAGACCAATAAAGAAAGTGGAGCTAGGGAGCTGGAAGCAATAAAAGCCAAAATCCTAAATACAGTGAAAATTCAGTGGCTTATGGAGGGAATCTGAAGTCATTAATGTCCTATTTCTTTACAGGAAGCTTATATTTCACACGGTAAAATTATTTGGCTTAAAATTGACATGTTTTATCCGTTGTAATACAGGTAGTCCTTGCCTTAAAATAATTCATTTAGTGACCATTCAAAGTTATACCCCCATGGACAAAAATGACTTTATGTCCACTTTTCACACTTTACGACTATTGTGGCATTCCCCATGGTAAGGTGACTAAAATTCAGAAGCTTGGCAACTGGCATGTACTTATGACGGTTGCAATATCCCGGAGACGTGATTCTGACAATGGGGGGAGCCAGATTCATTTAACTTTAACAACTGCAGTGATTCACTGAACAAATGCAGCAAGAAAATAAATTCACTCAACAAATGCTTCACTTGGCCACAAAAATATTGGGCTCAATTGTGGTCGTAAGTCGAGGACTAGGGCAAGTGGAATCAATGCTTTTATTCGACACGCCTATTAATATAGTTTTGGTTCAAGCACATCTGGACATTTTAATATTCTCTGAAGATGCCGGATTTCCATATTGTTATGGCCCATCTTGATGATCCATCCCATAAGAAACCTCAGCGGATGGATTTCACAGGTGCTGTCCGAAATCGTTCGCTTTCTCTTTTGAGGATTTAAAAACCGTTGCTGCGGAGCTGAAGTTTATGATGGGTTTCCAGTTGGATGAAAATGTTTCTTCCCCAAACAATGTGTGTGTTTTTCTAGGTAGAGTTGAGTCAGAACTTTCCTGGGAAATACAGATATTTGTTCTGCTCTCCTTTAAATCCAAGGGAGGGGCCAGTCGGTTGCATTTCAAGGAAATGACCCTTTGTGGCTCCTTCCTGTATCCAGCAGCATCAATCTCTGGGTTTGGCAGATCTCGTCCTGCCAAAATAAAATAAAAAAAAAAGGGAAAATAAAGGCACATTGTGTTTGCGTTCTGCTGAGTTGAAAGGGCTGGGAATATTCTTCTCTTGTGCTGGGTCTATAGCGAATCAGGTGGGCCTGCTCCCAAGGTTTTGCTGATGCCAGCTTTCAACTGGAGGGAGAGAAAAATGTTGATAAGGGAGCTTGGCTGTCTTGCTGTGTTTGTGTAACACACATACACATACCTGTAAGAATGTGTGTGTGTGTGTATATGTACTGGTATATGTATGTGTGTTTGTTTATATCTATGTCTCTATATATCTATATATATATATTTATATGTTTAGCTATCTAGCTACCATCTCTCTCTCTCTCATTTGTCTCAGACATCTGTCTGTCTTTAGTTAGCTCTCTCATCTCTCTCTCATCTGTCTATCTGTCCATCCGTCTGTCCATCCATCTATCTATCTATCTATCTATCTATCTATCTATCTATCTATCTATCTATCATCTATCTATCTATCTATCATCTATCTCTATCATCTATCTATCATCTATCTATATCAGTGGTCCCCAACCCCCGGTCCGCGGACCGGTGCCGGGCCGTGGAGTACCTGGCACCGGGCCGCGCAGCGGCCGGGGACCATGAACGCTGCAGCGCAAAGGCTCCTGGGCCGTGCGCAATGGGCCATGCGCAAAAGCTCCTGGGCCGTGCTCCCACCCCTGCGCGCGCTCAGCGGGCCGCGGCGATAAAAAGGTTGGGGACCACTGATCTATATCATCTATCTATATCTATCGTCTATCTATCATCCATCCATCCATCCATCTATCTATCTGTTTATCTATCTATCAATCATCTATCTATCTATCTATCTATCTATCTATCTAGAACATAGATGATAAAGGTGCAGAGTATATTAAGTTCTGATTACTACAGATTTTTTATTATTATAGTGTTTGGTTTGGTATACATTCATTAGAAAAATGGCCTGAACGCAGGAGTGCTATTCAGCAGGTTCTGATAAATTCTGGAGAACCGGTAGCAGAAATTTTGAGCAGTTTGGAGAATCGGCAAATACCACCTCTGGCTGGCCCCAGAGTCGTCTGGGAATGGAGATTTTGCAGTGTCCTTCCCCCAGGAGTGGGGAGGGAATGGGGATTTTGCAGTATCCTTTCCCTGCCATGCCCACCAAACCACGCCCACCAAGCCACGCCCACAGAACCGGTAGTAAAATATTTGAATTCCACCACTGCCTGAACGCCATAATTTAATTGTTTTTCCAATTGCATATCTCTTGAGTAATCATTTTCTCCTTTCTTCCTTGCCTTTTCCTTCTTTATTCCCATTATGAAATGGTTTTTAAATTTTACATTTTCCCCCAGCTAAGTAATTGCATGATCATCTTTTTTTGGCTGGCCAAACTGGGATGGGGAAAGCTTTGTTGAAATGCAGGTAAGGTTTCCTTACTGACTGATGGCTCCTGCAACAATCATTTCAGGTTATGAGGGTGTGGGAAAAAGCAAGATTGCATCCAAGGCACACGTTCAGAATCTAAAATTGTTACGCTCTCAGTCTTGTGTTTGCCATTAGAGTTGGCTGGTAGGCATTGTCGCTGCAGAGATAGTTCTCGACTTACAACAGTTCATTTACTGACCGTTTGAAGTTACATCACTGACTTATGACTGTTTTTCACACTTAACGACCGTTGCAGCGTCCCTATGGTCATGTGATCAAAATTCAGAGGCTTGGCAACTGGCATGGACTTCCTAACTTTTAACTATTTTAAAACTGTTGTATTTTGTATTTTTAATTGGCTGTACACCGCCCCGAGTCCTTCGGGAGGGGGGCGGTATATAAATTAAATTATAAATAAATAAATAAATAAAATCCCCTTTTACGACCTTCTGGAAAGCAAAGTCAATGGGAAAGCCTGGTTCACTTAACAACCATTTTACTAACTTAACAACTGCATTGATTCACTTAACAGCGGCAGCAAGAAAGGTCATAAAATGGGGCAAAACTCACTTAACAACTGTCCCGCTTAGCGGCGGAAATTTTTGGGCTGACTTGCGGCCACAAGTCGACTGCCTGTAATTGAGCCTGCAGTTTCAGTCATAAGACACGGCGGTCCTTAAACGAGTCACCACGTGACTCTCCTCAATTTGTGATCCTTTTTACGGCCGCCGTAAAATGAATGTGGCAGTTATTAAACAAAGGCCTTGTTCGCCATGGGGTGGATTTTGGAATCACAGTTCAGTTCGTTCTTCCATAAATTTATTTCTGCTGACGGTTTTCATAAAGTTTTCATTTATTTCGTTGTTAAGCCTCGTGGAAAATAAATGTTTCTGCCAACTTCCTTTCTTTGACTTCAGTAACTGTTCCCACGAATTGATTTTTGTGGATCAGTATTGATCTGTGCGTCTTATTGGTTACAAATGCTGCATTGCACCCACATCTGCGCATCTGTAGGCTTTTTAATCTGTATACGGTATTATCTTTCCTGCCGGTTAAAGCAATAAAATCTCACCATGATTGCCAGAATTAAGGTTTTAGCAGGGTATCCCATAACTCAGCAGCAGAAAAATATAATTTCTCTCTGCAAGTTACCATGTTTGGGAGTTTCTGAAATTATGGAGCTCAAACCTCCAATATCTCTGGAAATTATTAAATTATGAAATTAGCTAGAACTCTCGATAGCTTCTAGCATTTTAAGCTAACTCACCTGGAGAATACATAGCAGTTACAGGGCAGGTTAGAATTACCGATAGTCCTTGGCTTATGACCACAATTGACCCCCAAATTTCTGTTGCTAAGTGAGACATTTCTTAAGTGAATTTTGCCTCATTTTACGACCTTTTATTGCCACAGTTGTTAAGTGAATCACTGCAGTTGTTCAGTTAGTAACACGGTTGTTAAGCAAATCTGACTTCCCCGTTGATTTGACCTAGGAACACTACGACTGTCATAAGTGCGAGTCGGTTGTCAAGGGTCTGAATTCTGACCATGTGACTGCTGCAATGGTTATAAGTGTGAAAAACAGTCATAAGTCAGTGCCGTTGTAACTTCAAACGGTCACTAAACGAACTGTTGTAAGTCAAGGACTAACCTGTAGTTACCACTTTGTAAAAAAAAACACTTTTGTTTCCATAATCTCTACAACCTTCTTAGTGGGAGAATAACCTTTTAATTTTAATTGCAGAAAACTGACTGCAGATTTGAATAAACTCAGGTGCATTTGGTAATTAGAGATGGAATGCAATAGTTTTTTTTTTTCCCTTCCCAATCAGTATGCCTCAAATAAAACTAAAATAAAGATAAAACCATACTAACCACGCTGTGCTTTTATTGTACTGGAAACATTGCTGCCACAAATAGCAATTCTAGCCAAGGGGGAATATGAATCAGAGCGAAAGCTTTACTCAATAGAAAACCTCCAGAAGTTAATCTCTCAGGGAAAAAATAATAATAATAGATGTTTCTCTTTTCAGTGAGATAAATCGTCTCTGAGAAGGGTTCCAAATAGGTAATTCAGAATTAAAAATTGTAAAGGTTTTTTTAAATGTTCTTTTTAAAAAAACAAACAAACAATGGAATTTCCTTTTCGTAGCTCTTGTGTTTCGTCCCACGGATGCCCTTGTTTCAAATGAGGCAGTTCAGCTGGTGTTGAATAGCTTGCGTTAAAATCAAAATAATTTTCCTGTGTTGAGACCGATTGAACCTTTTCTGCAGAACAACATATTTTTTTTAAAAAAAAAAAACTGAAGGAACTAAACAGTCTTCTACTGGGTCATTGCTTCGTTTCCTACACTGTCGTGGTTTGTATTTGTGCAAGGTTATAAGCTTACTCATGAGTGTGTAGTAGTCGATGTATTTGGGGTGTGTGTGTGTCAGAGGTGAAATCCAGCAGGTTCTAACAGGTTCTGGAGAACCGGTAGCGGAAATTTTGAGTAGTTTGGAGAGCCGGCAAATACCACCTCTGGCTGGCCCCAGAGTGGGGTGGGAATGGAGATTTTGCAATATCCTTCCCCCAGGAGTGGGGAGGGAATGGGGATTTTGCAGTATCCTTCCCCTGCCACGCCCACCAAGCCACACCACGCCCACCAAGCCACACCCACGCCGAACTGGTAGGAAAAATTTTGGATTTCACTCCTGGTGTGTGTGTGTATGTAGAGAGAGAGAGAGAGAGAGAGTGGGGGGAGGGAGGAAGGGGGAGGGAGAGAGAGAGAGAGAGAGAGAGAGAGAGAGAGAAAGTAACTCTTTAAAAAAATCAGTTTTTTTAAAAAATACAGATAGTCCTTGATTTACATCCACAATTGAGCCCAAAATTGATCTTGCTAAGAGAGACATTGGTTAAGTGAGTTTTGCCCCCTTTTACGGCTTTTCCTGTCATAGTTAGTTGTTAAGTGAATCGCTGCAGCTGCTAATTTAGCAACACGGTTATTAAGTGAATCTGGATTCCTCCATTGACTTGGCTTGTCCGAAGGTGACCCCGGGACGTTGCAACCGTCATAAGTACATGCCAGTTGCCAAGCCTCTTGAGTTTTGATCACATGACCAAGGGAAGACTGCAGCGGTTGTAAGTGTGAAAAAACGGTCACGAACCTCTTTTTCTCAATGGCGTTGTAACTTTGAATGGTCACTAAACGAACTGTTGTGAGGCGAGGCCTACTTGTATAACGAGCGTTGCGTTTTTAAAACAGGACAATTTACTACAGACTCCTAAACCGTTCTTGCAATTATATGTTGTATTATGAAGAATAATAATTCTGTAAAGGATGCTGTAATTTTGTATCTGTATTTGGGAAGTCCAGTTTATTTATTTTCCCACTTGGTAAATTAGCAGAAGATAATATCCTTTTTCGATGGATGGTTCGCAGTGCTATGACTTACCAGGGGAACTGGATATACCCTCCCTTAATCTCTCGGTTGAACTTCAGGGTTTATACCTACCTATCCTGGTAATCAATTAAAAACACCAAAACGTTACCTTGCATGTTGACATCGATACAGGTAAATAGACGTCATTTCAGAGTTAAAATTGACAGCTGTTTTATTGCTGGCTGACAGATGTTAATATATCTGATGATATTTTGGCCTAGTTCATCTCTATAAAAAGGGCTCTTGAGAGCATTAATCAATCCTGATTTCCCGATGCGTGGGTTTAAAATAATTTGCCGAGCCATTTCCTTTTATCAAATGAATGAAAAATTGCAGAATCTTCAAGGCAAGAAAGAGGTTTCGGTTCGGAATCGTGTTCAACGGTTAATAGTAAAAAAACAGTTTGAAAAATACCTGGCGTGGACAAGAGATTCGCCCAAATTAATAGCCTTTATCAAGGCAGAGGAGGCGATCCAGGATAAATGACAAGAGCAGCGCTATCTCTGCCTTCAAGAGTTGTCTGTAGAATCATGGCTTTTATCTCTGTAGAATTGTTAGAGAAATAATTTAAAATACATTTGGAAAACATGAAAGGCTTAAACTTAAGATTCCCTAAACGCTGCACATTCAAAATTAAGGTTTCTCAGCGGATCGTAACATAACAGCTGTAGTTGTTAAGGTCAAATGTTAGTCTTGGCACGTGTTAAGCATCAGGGGACTAAGTCCCGTCAGCCAGGGGTCTCCAACCTTGGCAACTTTAAGCAAAGCTGGCTGGCGAATTCTGGGAGCTGAAGCCCTCCAGGCTTTAAAGTTGCCAAGGTTGGAGACCCCTGCCCTAAGCTACATTTTAGAAAGTTTGTGACGTATTGTGATGTTTGTGTGTGGTCCTCCCAGAGTCATGGGTGCTCCATTGCTGGAGGTCTTGAAGAAAAGATGGGATAGTCATTTGTCTGGGATTCAATAAGATCTCCTATCTTGGCCAGAGGGTTGGACTAGAAGACCTCCACGGTCCCTTCCAGCCCTATGATACTATCTATATCTTTGGATGGCTGAAGGTTCTTTGTCATTGTTTTGAGGTCCCACTAAATCCATAAATCTTATAACTTCAAGTGATATATACTTAATGCCCTCGTTGCAATAATCACATCTCAGTTCTGCTGAGTTGATTGTTGAGTATGTTCTCAAGAAGGCTTAGCCTCTAGCGCCGTTCTTTTTAAAGAATAGAATAGAGCTGGAAGGGACCTTGGAGGTCTTCTAGTCCAGCCTTTGCTCAAGCAGCAGATTCTATATCATCCTAGTCCAGTTTCTGCTTCAAAACCTCCAGTGATGGAGCCCCCACAACTTCTGAAGGCAACTTCTGTTCCACTGGTTAATTGTCCTCACTGTCAGGAAATTTCTGCTTAGTGCTAGTTTGCTTCTCTCCTTGATGAGTTTCCACCCATTGCTTCTAGTCTTGCCTTCTGGGCGCTTTGGAGGATAGCTTGACCCCCTCTTCTTTGGGGCAGCCCCTCAAATATTGAAAGACAGCTATCATGTTACCCCTAATTCTTCTTTTCTTTAGACTAGCCAAACCTACTCTTTGTACAACGGCCTGCAGGGCATTTTTAAAGACATTTGTATAGTTTTTGTTCCAGCATTTTGTAACTCTTCCACAGCCACTGATAAGTGTTAATTTATTCCTAGGCATCAGGGACAACAAAATGGTTGACATATTTGATATATCAGTATTTATTATTTACCTTCAAGATCAACTGAAGCCAGCAGGACGTTAATGGGAGATGGCAGCCTGGCTCTGACAAGATTCAGTGAGGACTTAACAAATGTGAATTTCCCATCTTTTGCATTTTTTTCAAACCTTAATGTTGCTTTCTGTATTTTTTGTGGGTTTTATTTTTAAAGAAAACAAAATTGCATTTGTCCAAGAAAGAGAGACTGCAGTGAATAAGAAGTTTAAAAAATTTAGGAGGCTGAACAAAAAGTTAAAAGATATGAAGACGGAGGCTCCCAGGAATGGAGTTTGTAAATAGCTGAAAAGTGCAATTGATGACTTTGGAACTAAAATCCAGTTTAAGAAGGATCAGATTGGTAGGAGTTCCTGGAATTGCAACTCTTTTTAACCAAGCTTAGGTTATAATCAAATGCTTGTCAAAATGTGTATTGATTTAATTTGCAGTTATAGCTTAAGAGGGCATATTTATCTTAAGTCTTACACATTGTTTTGTTGAAAATAAGAAGATTGGGTTTTTTTATCAGGGAAACATTTTTGAGGGCCGTGCTAATCTGACCAGGGTTCCTTTTTGTGTGTGTGAATGCAGGAAACTGGGTCATTTAGTTATTATTTATTTATTCAACTTCTATAGGCCCTCAACTCTAGATGGCTAACTAGAGATTAGAGACTCTTCTAGATTGAATGTACTAATAGTTCTCGGTTTACGACCACAATTGAACCCAACATTTCTGCTGCTAAGTGAAACATTTGTTAAGTGAGTTTTGCCCATTTTATGACTTTTTCTGCCACCGTTCTTAAGTGAATCACCGCAGTTGTTTGGTTAGTAACCCGGTTGTTAAGGGAATCTGGCTTCCCCCTTTTACGTTGCTTGTCAGAAAAGGGGATCATAGGACCCCAGGACACTGCGACTGTCATAAATATGAGTTGGTTTCCAAGCATCTGAATTTTGCTCACGTGACCACAGGAATGTTGCAATGGTTGTAAGTGTGAAAAATGGTCATAAGTCACTTTTTTCCTGTGCGCTGCTCCCACTATCCATGCATGGGGTTAATACTTCAGTATTTGGCAACAACTGAGTGAAAGAAAAAGAAGGCTCTTCCCCTTTCCGGCCCCCTAGCCACGCCTCTGTTCCCATGATCCCCCAGTCTTCACTCAGTTGCTGGCAACTACTGGAGTGTTTTTGGGAGCTCCACAGGCTTTAAAGGTATTGTGCTTCTGTGGGGATTTGCTCCTTTCCTATTTATATATATTTCTCTTCTCTTTAGTTTGGCTCTTCTCTCTAAGCGTCTAGGCGTTTGTTGTGTTTATTTTGAATAGCTGGTTTTCGCGCCCCTTTTGTGTTGCTTTGCCTGGCGCTTCGGCGCGAGGCTCGTTCTACCAGCTGGTGGGGGGAGAGCGGAGCGCTTCAGCCCGATTGAGCAGCCGGCAGGCTTCCTTTGTCAATCGGAAGCTTCTCCCCACGTGCGAGGCGGCCGCTACTATCAGCGACCTCCAGCTGGCCGGCGGGCTCGGCTTCCTCGCTCCAGGATCGTCGGAGAGCTCCGGAGCGCGTGGAGAAGACGCAGCGAGCGGCGTCGCGCTCATCAGCTGGGCGGCGGACTCGGAATCCCCGGCCGCCCACGCATCGCCAATCGAGCCGCCCGCCGCTAAGCATCCGACGGGCGCGAGGGAGAGGAAGCGCCAGACACCGGAGCAGCCTTCCCCTGCAAGGGGAATCGCGCGGCATCTGGTCGGACCCTCGGGCCGCCAGTTTAAGACCTCGCCGGAGTCGGGCACAGCGGAGCCACGTGCCAGCGCCATATTGGTGGACCTGCGGGCCGCCATTTTGGACAGACTCTTCAGCCGGCGCCCTTAGACACCAGCGGGCCGGCTGCAGACCCCCCCCACGCCAATTTAAGGGGGCGGAGCATCTTCCTCCTCTACCACCTGAGGAGAAGATTTTATACACGTGGGGCTCTACTGCAGAGTCCTACCATCTGGTGGCGGAACACAACATCAGGGGGTCTGCCCAACGCTCTCAAGCCTCAACAATGCCTCACTCCCCCCCCCTCCTCAGATATGGAGTTAGAGCTTAGCCCCCCCCACAAAAGCAGTAAAGGGGGCAAGAAGAAATCCAAAAAGAGGCATTCGAGCGCCACCAGCAGAGCGGCCTCGGAAGGGGCCTTGCCTTTCCAGGACAGAGATGCGTTAAGGAGACATAACGCTCTCGAGAGACAATGGGAGAAGGCCCAAAGGACAGTCGCTGCAACACTATCCAGGGAACCCGCGACCTTGGATCCAGTGCGTGCTTCCCCTAAGGGCAGGGACTTGGGGATCTCTTCTGTATCTGACATCGCAGTGACCCCAAGAACCCCTGATGTGCCCAGGTCTGGCCACAGTACCCCTCGCCCAGAGGCAGGCTCAGGGCTCGCAGAGGCCTCACCGACCTTCCTCACTGCACAACTTCATCGGGCCAGGGAGGCATCGAGCCCGCCGCCAAGTGCTGACCAGCACCCCCAGGGGGGACCTGGGACGGCCTCCCCATTGGACTTCCAGGCCATGTTCTCAGCCGCACTCTCCTCCTTCTTTAGCACTATGCAGCAGTCGTCCCAAGCTCCAGGCCAAGCCGCCACGAGTCAGTCGCGGCGCCACCAACCCCAACCCCAGCCTCTCCCCAGACGAGGTCAGGACTCCTCTTCGGAAGAATCAGACCAAGCAGAGGAGGGGCCTGAGGAGATGGAGCTATCAGAGGATGAGGGTCTAGCGCCTGACACACCGGCCTTTTCAGGCCTCTTCCGTCTGGCCCTGTTCAAGTCCCTGCTCCACAAGGCCCGGCTTACAACCAACCTTGGGGTACCAGGGGACGTCACTACCGCCGCCCCACCGGCAGCGGGGCCGCACGACACCCTTTTCAACCCATCAAAGCCACAGAGGGATTTCATCCCGTGCCCTCAGCTGTTTGCGGAGGTCATCCAGAACCCCTGGGGACAACCAGCTTCCCTGGCCACACCCAGCAATCTGGACAGGAAGCTCTACTGCGCAGCCCCAGAGCTAGAGGACCTCCTAGCACTCCCGACCGTCGACCAGCCTGTGGCAGCATTGTCCTCTGGTGCCTTGATCACCACTGACCCTCTTGACTCTCTCAAGGCAGAGGAGAAGAGGATGGAGGGGGCCTTCCGAAAGGCACATCAGGCGGCGGGCTGGGCAATCAGAGCCGCGACGGCAACGTCTTTCTTCAACCGTGCGTCGCTCATTTGGCTCCGGCACCTGCAGGACAGACTATCCCCAGAGGACACCAGGCTCCAGCAGGATATAAACAAGTTAATAGCCGCCACTGAATACTCAGCAGACAGTTCTCTAAACGCAGCCAAATTTGCCTCGAGGTCCCTCGCCTCAACCCTTTCGGCTAGAAGACTCTTCTGGCTCCGGCCCTGGAAGGCCGATGTCAAAGCAAAATGGAAATTGGTGGCTGCACCTTACAAAGCCCCAGAGCTCTTTGGCGCCGCACTGGAACCATTACTAGTGGAGGGGAAGGACAAGAGAAAGATCCTCCCATCGACCTACCGCCGCCAGGAACGCCGCTACACTCCTTACCCGCTACAACAGCCCTTTCGTACCAGCGCAGGACCCAGGGGGTCCTCTACTCATCGCCCCCTCTATCAGGGAGGAGACAGGTTCCAGGACCGGCAGCAGTTCCGAGACCGAGGGCGAAACCAGCAGCCAAGGCGAAACTTCCGTGGTGCCGGGCCGAAGCCAGCCAAACGGGGGAAGTGACTCCAGGCTTGCAGGCCCCATAGGGGGAAGGCTCATTCACTTCCACCAGCAATGGGCCAAATCAACTTCGGACTCCTGGGTAAGGCGTACGACTGGTTCGGGTCTCTCTATCGAATTCTCCGGTCAGCCGCCCCATCGATTTGTCCACTGTCCAATACCCCGCTCCGCAGAACAGCGGAACTTAATGTCCCAGGAGATAGAACACCTCCTGGAAGTCAATGCCATCGAAGCAGTGCCGCACGCCCAGAGGGGTGCCGGGTTCTACTCAACCCTCTTCCTAGTACCCAAGAACTCTGGGGGCTGGAGGGGCATACTAAATCTAAAGCGGCTAAACCTGTCGGTTCAATACCACAGGTTCAAAATGCACTCCCTAAAGTCCATCCTAGCGGGGGTGAGACGGGGCGACTTGCTCCAATCGGTCGACCTCCGGGAGGCCTATCTTCACGTGCCCATTCACCCGGCGCACAGGCAGTTCCTGAGATTCGAATTCGCGGGAGCTCATTACCAGTACCGGGCGATGCCATTCGGACTTTCGTCGGCCCCCCGCACCTTTACCAAACTGGTGGCGGTGGTAGCGGCCAGGCTTCGAACCATCCCGATCCGGTTGCTCTGCTACCTGGACGACATCCTGATCCTGTCCTCCACCCGAGATCAGGCCACCGAAGACATGAGGAGAGTCCTGCAGGCCTTCCAGGATCACGGCTTCACCATAAACTTCGAAAAGAGCCATCTGCAGCCCACCACCAGACTACTTCATCTGGGGGCACTGATAGACTCAGCCAACGGTCTGGTTTACCTATCACCGGACAGAGTCCAGAGCATCCGCACTCTGATTCAACAGGTCCTGTCGAAGAGGAGAGTTGCCCTAATCTGTCTTTCTTGCCTCCTCGGAAAGATGGTATCCTGCTTCGGCATCGTTCCGTGGGCACGCAGACATTCGAGACCTCTGCAGTGGTTTTTGCTCCCCTTTCAGCGGGCAGGCAGGGCCAACTCCAAACGGGCAGTACTCCTCACCCCTCAGGTCCGCCAGTCCCTCAGGTGGTGGACATCGCCTTCGCTTCTCAAGGGGTCCAGTTTCCTAGAGCCGGACCGACTGATCATCACCACCGACGCAAGTCTTCGAGGGTGGGGAGCCCACCTCCACAATCTGGTGGCACAGGGACAGTGGTCCCGGCGGGAGAGTCAGTGCAGCATCAATCTTCTGGAACTTCGGGCGATCAAACTGGCCCTTCGGGAGTTCCATTCGACAGTGCGAGGACATCACGTTCTGATCCTGACCGACAACATCTCGGCCAAAGCGCACGTCAACAGGGAGGGGGGCACAAGGTCCCGCACCCTGATGCGAGAGGCCGCCGATCTCTTCAACTGGGCAGAGAACCACCTTCTTTCGATCAGGGCGGATCACATCTCGGGGGCATCCAATGTCAGAGCAGACTGGCTCAGCAGAGAGACCATAGACCAAGCAGAATGGCAGCTCCATCCACAACTGTTCCGGGAGCTTGCCTCACGCTTCGGGAGCCCGGAGGTGGATCTCTTTGCGACCCCGGCCAACGCTCAGCTTCCCCGCTTCGTGTCGCGCTACCCGACACCTCTGGCAGAAGACCACGACGCGTTGCGCTGCAGGTGGCCCGAAGGTCTCCTGTACGCGTTCCCACCACTGCCTCTAATTCCCCGCCTCATCCGAAAACTGCTATCGGAGAAGGCCGACCTGCTCCTGGTAGCCCCGAACTGGCCCCGGCGGCCGTGGTACGCCGACCTAGTGGCGCTCTCCGTGGACCAACCGTGGGTGATCCCACCACGGCGACTCGTCCTTCGCCAGGGGGAGGTCACGCACCCAGCGCCCCAGTGGCTGCAATTAGCCGTCTGGCATTTGAACGCGTCATCCTGAAAAAAGACAACCTACCAGATGAGGTCGTGGCCACCATCCAAGCGGCTAGACGCCCGTCTACGACCCGCATTTACGAGGCGTCTTGGCAGGCGTTCTGTCGCTGGAGCACCCGAAAACACACCGACCCGACATCAGCTGAGGTGCGTGACATCCTGCAATTTCTTCAAGCTGGCCTTGACAGGGGCCTGACCCCCGCAACTTTACGAAGGCAGACAGCTGCCCTATCAACGGTCATCACTTGCCCCCCGTACCAGTCTCTCGCACACCACCCGCGCATCAAGGGGTTTCTACATGGGGCCACAAACCTTCGACCCCCGGCAGTGCATCGGTACCCATCATGGGACTTGACTCTGGTTCTGCGGGCACTGACCGGACCCCCCTTCGAACCCCTAAACTCAGCCTCTCTCAAGTACCTCTCGTTTAAGGTGACCTTCTTGCTGGCAATCACCTCCGCGAGAAGAGTCTCAGAGATAGCGGCCCTCTCAGTCCGCAAGGACTTATGCATATTTCGTGAATCCACGGTGACGCTACGCCTCGACCCGGCTTTCATCCCGAAGGTCAACTCGTGGTTCCATCGGGCCCAGGAACTCATCCTGCCTGATTTCTGTCCTTCACCCCGAGATGCTAGGGAGGAGAGGTGGCACACGTTGGACGTCCGCCGTGCTATCCGCATCTACATCCGTCGGACCAAGCCCTTTCGCCGGACCGAGGGCCTCCTGGTTTCCTTTAGTCCGAGGTCCATGGGTCAGAAGGTATCACCAGCCACGGTCAGCAGATGGATTAAGGCCTGCATCGCTATGGCCTACGATTTAAGCTCCAGGCCGGCACCGGGCAGAATACTCCCCCACTCTACCCGCAGTGCGGCCACGTCGGCGGCCTGGGCTACTCAAGCTTCGGTAGCGGACATCTGCAGGGCGGCGACCTGGTCGTCCCTCACACCGTTCATTCGCCACTACAAGATCGATGTGTACAACTCCGCTGAGGCGGCCTTTGGCCGCAGAGTACTCCAGAAAGTGGTGTCGGAGGACAACGATGGAGACAGTCAGCTTCCCGCCCAGGGGATTTGAGCTTGGGTATATCCCATGCATGGATAGTGGGAGCAGCGCACAGGAAAATGGACGTTGTCTTACCTGAACGTCCTTTTTCTGGGCGCTGCGTACACTATCCATAACCCTCCCTCTTGGGCTGACTGCTCACCTGACGACTGTTGATCTTTTTCGTTCCTGTTATCAAGTTGGTGTTAATAAAGTTGAGTTTGTTAAGGTTACTCTTAGTGGACTCCTTGTTAGCTGCGCCTTTCGTTCAGACTGGGGGATCATGGGAACAGAGGCGTGGCTAGGGGGCCGGAAAGGGGAAGAGCCTTCTTTTTCTTTCACTCAGTTGTTGCCAAATACTGAAGTATTAACCC
This sequence comes from Pituophis catenifer annectens, assembly GCF_029215685.1. NCBI lineage: Eukaryota > Metazoa > Chordata > Lepidosauria > Squamata > Colubridae > Pituophis > Pituophis catenifer. The sequence continues at coordinate 1,352,710 of NW_027256884.1, forward strand.
CATGCATGGATAGTGTACGCAGCGCCCAGAAAAAGGACGTTCAGGTAAGACAACGTCCATTTTCAGTACTGTCGTGACTTCGAATGGTCACTGAATGAGCTGTTGTAAGTCAAGGACTACTTATATTAGTTATGTATGTAGTCTTCAACTTACAACATTCATTTAGTGACCGTTTGAAGTTAATATGGCATTAAAAAAAGGGACTTAGGACCATCGTAACATCCCCCTGGTCAGGTGATGAAAATTCAGACATTTGGTAACTCAGTCACATTTGTGACGGTCACAGTGTCCTGAGGACACGTGCTCCCCTTTTGCGATCTCTTGACCATCAAAATCCAACAGGGAAGGCAGATTCGCTTAACGCCCGTGTTACTGATTTAACAACCGCAGTGCTTCACTTAACCACGGGTGGCAAGAAAAGTCCTGAAATGGGGCAAAACTCACTCAACCAACGTCTCGCTTAGCAACGGAAGTGTTAGGCTCCATTGTGGTCATACATGGAGGACCCCCTGAGCTCAGAAAGCCGAAAGAGAAAGGCCAGCTTGCTTCCCGTTGGTGAACGCTGAGATGCTTCCTTTAATGGGAGGTGATTCGTATCGCCATCAGCAAGGGGCTCTTTGCAAATCTGACGGAAGAGGAGCTGGCAGCCAGATCCTATAAGTGCCTCCTGATCCCTTTGGCCACCCCAGGGACGATGACTCATCCGTGGTCACCAGGATGAGTCTGGATGGTTGATGCCTATGAAGAGATCTGAGCTGATAGAACGGAAGAAGGGATCAGATCAAGTTTATTACGATGGACAGAGTGCCCAGTGGTTTTCTTTTCCCTCAACCCATGGTCTAGTAGTTCTATCTTCAGTTTTTGGCCAACGATTCATCAACGATGGGGCTCCAGTTCTTGGGGAAGAGAATGTCGTAAGCAGAAAAGAAACAAAGATTGGAGAAAAAAGTAGCAAAATCTGGAGTTGGGGGAGGATCAGAAAGGCAGAACTGGTGTTTAATAGCTGACAACATCTATGAAGGTTCCCAGTCATCCATTCATGGTTGTCCCAAAGGTGCTTTTTTCAAGAGGCAACTGGACTTTCTTGGTTTTCTTTGAAGACGTTTTGCTTCTCGTCCAAGAAGCTTCTTCAGTTCTTCTTCTTCAGAACTGAAGAAGCTACTTGGACGAGAAGCAAAACATTTTCAAAGGAATGTCTATGGAGATTCTCCATCCTCCAGGCCATGGTTGTCCCCAAAAGTGCTTTTTCAAGAGGCAACTGGATTTTCTTGGTTTTTTTCAGCTTCTTCAGCTCTTTATAAATCCTTCCATTTCACCATCATCCAGCCAAAGCTGAAGAAGCTTCTTGGATGAGAAGCGAAACGTCTTCAAAGAAAAACCAGAAAGTCCAGTGGCCTCTGGAAAAAGCCCCTTTGGGACAGGAGCTGACACGCAGTGCATGAACAATATAGGAAGTTAAAGCTGTGTTTTGAAGTCTACCCTGGAATCTGAAAAGACTGAACATCATTAATCCTGCACTGCTTCTCAGTCTTGACTCTGATCGACTGCCGTCTTCAATTGTGACCTTGATTGACAGATTATATATATATATATCTACAGTCCCCGTGGGCATATTCGTCAAATAAGGCCCCCTTTCTGGCATTCATTGGAAGAACACAACAACTTCTAAACTTGGTTGATGATGGTGTACATTCTAGATGTCCACCTGAACATGATGGCTTGAACATGACTATTGCTATCAGTATGGTCCAGGATCCTACTTTGTTGATGATGATCTATCTAGAATAATAGAATAACAGAACTGGAAGGGACCTTGGAGGTCTTCTAGTCCAACCTCTCAAGCAGGAAACCCTGTACCACTTCAGAGAAATAGTTGTCCAATCCCTTCTTAAAATCCTCCAGTGTTGGAGCACTCCCAACTTCTGGTGGCCAGCTGTTCCACTGATTAATTGTTCTCACTGTCGTTCTACCCAATAAGATGCAGTTTAGTGGTGAGAAAAGCAAGGCCCTGCCCTTAGGCAGGGAAAAACCAGATGCCCAGGTATAGAAGAGCCAGGTAGCACCTGGCTCAACAGGAGTGCCTGTCCGAGGGATCTGAGAATCCTAGTGAACAACCACTGAAGCGTGTGAGCCAGGCGGGTGCCGCAGCTGCCGAAAAGGCCCGTGCAATCCCAGGCTGCATCCACAGAGGGACAGCATCAAGATCATGAGAAGTGATCATATCGCTTTATACTGCAGTGGTGAGGCCCCATTTAGAATACAGTGTCCAGTTTTGGTCACCACAATATTAAAAAAAGTCTCCGAGACCCTAGAACAGTGATGGCTAACCTTTTTGCCGTCGCGTGCCAAAAGCGGGGGTCGCACGGGGGGGGGGGGTTGCACGCTTGCGTGGCCACACCCATAATTCAACACGCCCCGTCCCCCGCACATGTGATAGCCCCCCCTCTGCGCTCCCCCTGCTTTTGGCACATGATGGCACAGTGGGCCCGTTTCTTACCCTCCCCAGGCTCCAGAGTCTTTCTAGGAGCCTGGGGAGGGCAAAAACAGCCTTCCCCAACCCACCCTGGAGGCCAGAAATGGCTTGTTTCCTAACTTCCGGTGGACCCAGAAGGCCCAAAAACCAGCTGGCCAGTGCTGGAGCTCAGCTAGGGTAATCCTCGCGTGCCCACTGATACGGTTCTGCGTGCCACAGGTGGCACGCGTGTCATAGGTTCACCATCACAGCCCTAGAAGGAGTGCAGAGAAGAGCAAGCAAGATGATAAGGGGACTGGAGGCTGAAACATATGTTGACTGGCTAAAGGGAATGAGGTATATCTGGCCTTAATGAATTTGCCCCCCAAAGTTGTGGGTGCTCCTCCATCACTGGAGGTTTTCAAGAAAAGATTAGACAATCATTTGTCCGGGATGGTTTAAGGACTCCTGCCTTGAGCAGAGGGCTGGACTAGAAGACCTCCAGGTTTCCCCCCCAGCCCTAGGATTCTATCACCCTTTGATCGGGATCTTATATTTCTCTGGTTCTGCTGGGCTTTAACCCTCTTAACATAATGAGCAATTAGCACACCCCATCTGTCACTTTGATTTTCTTAGCTTGGCCTGGGGCTGGCCAGTTAATTGTTGTGTGTCTCTGTGTGCATCTCTTTTTTAACCACAGAGTTATTTCTTCAGTGCTGCTACTAAAACAAAGATATTTAGAATTAAGATTTACAGTATCTTAGTGTATACTAATGGGCCAGGATAGCAGCTGTGGGAATTATGATCAAAGTTGACAAATACTCAAGGAGTAAGAGGCCTCGGTTGTGTAATGCCATGGTTGCCATCTTGCCTGGTTTAACCCCACCATTCCTAACCGAAGTTGTGGGGCTGGGTAAGTTTTGAAAATAACTAGGAAGAGTCGATTCAAACGTCCCGTGAATAGAGCATCTCTTTGCTGCTCATTAAAGCGGCTTAACCAAAGTTGCGGCTGCTTTCAAAGGAACATAATGAGGTTGGTTTGTTTTTTAAAGCAGCCGTACCTTTTCTCAGGATTATGTGCAAACTTGAGAAAAGGCAGGAGGTTTAAATGAAAAGCGGGGAGGAATAGGACTTGTGCAAAGCTTTAGCCCTTCCTTTTCAACATGGCTGGATGCAGGGCAGATGCTGGAAATTGTGTTTCTCTGCTTTGTTGCAATTGTGGATGTCACTGCTGTTAACGTGAGACTCCCCAGTTTTGATTCTTCTGAAAACTGTAATTTCGGTGGTCTGCCTATTCCGTCTGCAGGCAAACAGGATGTGGTCTGTTGCAAATGGCTTTCTCATCAGAACAATGTGAGAGAATCCTCAATACGTTTTCTTGTAATGCGTCTGTTTTTAGCCTCTTTATGATCTGGGAGGCATTTCTGGCATCTCTGTTTTCTACCAGGATGGCACCAAAATTCACCAAACAGTTCAATTTAGGATTTCCCTTATCATTCTGATTGTATTCTCCTTATATATATTGTCTGAATATTCTCCCTAAGATACGTTATCCCATTTTCCAATTGAACTGAATGTAAATAAAATAAAATTAATAAAAACAAATAAAAACAAATAAAAACAAGATGTACAGAGAAGGGGAACAAGGATGATTAAGGGGTTGAAATCTAAAACACATGAACGGTTGCAGGAACTGGGTATGTCTAGTTTGATGAAAAGAAGGACCAGGGGAGGCAGGAGAGCATCTTCCAATACTTGAGGGGCTGCCCCAGAGAGGAGGAAGGGGGTCAAGCTGTTTCCCAAGGCACCTGAAGGCCAAACAACCAATAATGGATGGAAACTGACCAAGGAGAGATTCAACCTGGAAATAAGGAGAAATTTTCTGACCGTGAGAGCAATTGATCAGTGGAATGACTTTTTTTTTTTAATTTGATTTATATGACGCCCTTCTCCGGAGACTCAGGGCGGCTTACAGTGCGTTAAGCAATAGCCTTCATCCTTTTGTATATTTATACAAAGTCAGCTTATTGCCCCCACAAACTGGGTGCTCAATTTACCTACCTTAGAAAGGATGGAAGGCTGAGTCAACCTTGAGCCTTGGTGAGATTCGAACCTGCAGTAATTGCAGGCAGCTGGTGTTAAATTACAGTGCTTCTGTCTGTTGAGCTATCCAGGCTCCTTGTCTTCAGAAGTTGTAGGTGCTCCAACACTGGAGCTTTTTAAGAAGAGACTGGACAGCCATGTGTCTGAAATAGTATCAGGCCTCCTGCTTGAGCAGAGGGCTGGACTAGAAGACCTCCGAGGTCCCTTCCAACTCTGTGATTCTGTTAAAATGTCTTTTTTTCCCCCCTTTTAAATCTCAGGCATTCGACCTCCGATCATGAACGGACCCATGCACCCGCGTCCCCTGGTTGCATTGCTGGATGGCCGGGACTGTACGGTAGAGATGCCGATCCTGAAGGACGTGGCCACCGTGGCCTTCTGTGATGCTCAGTCCACCCAGGAGATTCACGAAAAGGTAAATCTGGAAACTCCTGCTAAACGCACAAAATGTCTTTCCACCTGCACCCAGGACTTTTGTTTTGACTCAGGTGAGGATTCGGGTTTTTCAACCCTGAGGAGGGAGTTTCTGAAACGAAACGCAAGGATTGTGCGATTTTTCGTGCCTCGTGTCTACTCCAGGGGTGGTTTCTAAAATTTTTACTACCGGTTCTGTGGGCGTGGCTTATTTTGTGGGCGTGGTTTGATGGTCATGTGATAAATAATTCTTTAGGATTTAGGAGGTACTGGTCTACCAGGTTTTTAAGTGTTTGCAGAGCTGTACCGGTCTACCCATTTGTTTTTGGAGCGCATAGTGTTTCTCAACCTTGGAAGCTTGAAGATGGGTGGACTTCAACTCCCAGAATCCCCCAGCCAGCAGCGCTGGCTGGGGGATTCTGGGAGTTGAAGTCCACCCATCTTCAAGCTTCCAAGGTTGAGAAACACTGCTTTGAACAGTTTTTTGCCGCTCTGCCACCACCGAGAGCATCGGAAACCGCTTTCAGGCAGCTTGGCCTCAATTGCCAATCTACCACCACCGAGCGGTTTACAAGGAGCGGATCAGTTCTAGCCGATCAGTTGGGAGGCTTCTTGGCTTCTCAATTTAAAGCTACGGTGTCTTGTTTTTTTCTCTCTTCTTTGTCAAGTGAGTCCTGATTTTTTTTCCCTTCTAGCCGATCAGCTGGGAGTCGGGAAGCAGCGAATAGATTGGGGGCAGGGCCAGGCAGAGGTGGTATTTACCAGTTCTCCCAACTACTCAAAATTTCCACTACCGGTTTGCAAGAACCGGGGAGAACCGGTAGCCACGCACCACTGGTCTACTCCAGAGTAACCTGGTTTCCTATAAAACTACCCTGCCTGCTTTGGGAAAAACTCGGTCTGTTTTTGAAGATGGCTAACATCTTCTTCCCTGGATAATGAGTTTGCTCCGTCCGGGGAAAAATAATCCCTAATTATGAATGGCAATTTCCAAGTGTCTTCTATTGTAGCAGAACAATTTTGACTATCCAAGCTAGTTTTACACAGGGAGTCTTCGACCTACAACAATTTGTTTAGTGATCCTTCCAATGGTGCCGGAAAAAAACCTGACTTATGACCGTTTTCCATATTTAACGACCGTTGCAGCATTCCCCACTGGGGGTCGCGTGATCCAAATTCAGAGGCTTGGCAACTGGCATGTACTTATGTCGGTTGCGGCATCCCAGGGTCACGGGATTCATTTTTGTGACCTGACCAAGTCAGTGGGGACAACAGATTCCCTTAACAACCGTGTTTCTGACTTTACAACTTCGGTGATTCACTTAACAAATGTGGCAAGAAGGCTTGTAAAATGGCAGCAAAAACCTCACTTAACAACTGTTTTGCTTAGCAGCAGAAAGTTTGGGCTCGATTGTGGTCGCAGGTCGAGGAATGCCTGTAACTGGAGAAGCCCAATCAGCCAAAGGAAAATGCGATCTTAAATGGTTTAATAGCAATGAGTAAAAAAATAATAATTGGAAAATAGGTTTAAGACATGCCGATCTCTAATGTTGTGCCTCCCACACGTTGTCTCTGTGTTGATTATGCTTTAAAAAAAATTCTTTCCTTCCATCGTGTCCGATTCTCAGATTCCCTGGAGAACTCCCTACAGTTTTCTTGGCCAGGTTGTTCAGAAGTGGTTTGCTGTGGCCTCCTTCCTTCCTTCCTAGTTAATAATTTATGGGATATTAACCGACAGAACAATTGTAGAAATTACTAAGAATAAGACAAGGCATTTGTACCACGTGACACAGCTGCCATCAGCAGCAGCCTATAAATTATCTTTGTTAAGGAAGGGAGATGCCCATCAGATTAGGAAGGGTTGTGATAGATTGTCCTTGGGTATGTCTGGTAAACAATGTTTTTGAACCCAGGAGCTTGTCGAATACATTTTACAGAACGTATTTATGGATTTTTCAAAGAAGTTGGTTCATGTCAAAGAGCTAGATTAGACCAGGGGGCTCCAACCTTAGCAACTTTAACACGTGTGGACTTCAACTCCTTAACTCTGGGAGTTGAAGTCCACACGTCTTAAAGTTGCCAAGCTTGGAGGCCCCTGGATTAGACTACTTCAGTGTATCTCAACCTTGGGACCTTTAAGATGTTTAGACTTCAATTCCCACAATTCCCTAGCCAGGATGGGTGGAATTCTGGGAGTTGAAGTCCACACATCTTAAAAGGTTGTCCAAGTTGAAAAACATGGGACCACTTAGTTGCAGCTCCTTCTCCAGACTGTCCCCGTCGTTGGACTTCTAGCAAGAGCTACAGCGAAGTCTCCCCAGAAAGGTGCATTTTCCCCTCTAAAGAAATGTATGTCATTTTTGTAAATTGTTCGTGGCTGACCTTTTTCTGGAGAAATGTCAAACTTATTTCCCCTAATAAAGAGAAGTGTGCTTCTGAAGAGTCGGAAGCATTTGGCAGGATCACTTTGATTGAAATTCCCTCTCGTCAAAAGCTCTTTTAGATATTTACAGTCTGAAACAAAGGTCACACTCAACTTCAGATATTTTGAAGATCTAATTTTTGTTCGGGAGGGTATCCCGTGCCAGTTTTTGCCTTTCTGCAAGAAGAGGTAGGAACGATGGGACATGTTCATCTCTTCTTATCTTGTTTGGGATGAGACCTACGCAGGCAAATTCTGTCCAGGATTTTTAAATCGGTATCTGGAGAAAAACGATACGTAAGACCATTTCAAGAGCTGTGCCAGGGATATCTCTCACTGCCAGTGCAAATTCTGAGTTGTACGTTGAGGAAAATCAAGATGAACAAGCTGTATTGCCTCCAGAAGTTGTGGGTGCTCCATTACTGGAGGTTTTAAAGAAGAGACTGGACAACTATTTGTCTGAAATAGACTCTAGGGCAGAGGTCTTCAAACTTGGCAGCTTTAAGGCTTGTGGACTTCAACTCCCAGAATTCTCCAGCCAGCATAGACCTCTGCCCTAGGGTCTCCTGCTTGAGCAGGGGTTGGACTAGAAGACCTCCACGGTCCCTTTTCCAACTCTGTCATCCTGTTATTCTATTCTGTATTCAACTGTGAATAAAATTAGAGAACTAGCTACCGGGTGACATGAGTTTAATCTCAAGGAAATGACATTTCCTGATCTGGGAGGATTGACTAATGTCTACCTAATATCAACCCATCCCTTTTCTCCATTATCACATTCATTAACTGTACATGTACATGTGTGTCTCCGCATGTATATATGTCTCTTAAATTTCCTCTTTCATTTCAGGCTCAATTGTGATATTAACTCGAGGAATATATCTATTATAGGGTCCTTGGTGCTCTCTGAACTTGCTTGTTTTCTTGCAGACATTTCATTACCCTAACTAACTAGCACTGATGATATTACCTAGTCAGGTAATGAAACGTTTGCAAGAAAACAAGCAAGATCAGAGAGCATCAAGGACCCCTCATTTCAAACCTGAGCTACAATATTCTTATATATAAGAATAGAATAGAGTAGAGTAGAATAACAGAGTTGGAAAGGACCTTGGAAGTCTTCTAGTCCAGCCCCCTGCTTAGGCAGGAAACCCTACACCACTTCAGAAAAATGGTTATCCAACATCTTCTTAAAAATTTCCAGTGTTGGAGCATTCACAACTTCTGGAGGCACACATATCCATGTACAGAATATACATATATATGTGTGTGTGCATGTGTGTGCATGCATACACACACCTCAAATTTTGCATATTGTCAGAAACACGGCGCCTCTTCTTCCACCACAGTATTTTCAAGCTTGACATGCAAATTTATTTTCTCTCCCCCCCCACTTTTTTTTGGGCAACCTGCAACAGGTTTGCTGCCAAAGGTAGATTTAAATAATGGCAATTTCAGTTCCTGCCTTATAAAACGGAAACATTAGCACAAAAACAAAAAAATAAAATAAACCCCAACTGAAGGAGTTGCTTCCACCCTGAGAAGCCCAGGGGGACAATCCCTTCCTGCATTCATCTCCCAAAAGGAAATCTACCTCCACGGCAGCACCCAGAACAAAAGAATCCCGATGAGTCATACACACAACGTTGCTCAGCAAAACACAACTTTTCTTCTTGTGCTGCAGGAAGAGGAGGGCTGCAGCAAACAGGTCTAACTAGCCAACGTAGACCTGCCTTCGCAACACAACACACTGTGGAGTGCCTGAGCAGGGCACAAGGGCACGGACAGAGTACACATGCACACCTAAGATCAGCAGTCAAACTGGTGGAATGTTTTGCATTTTTAAATGCATTCTGAATTCTCCACAGAGGGAAAGATACACGAGAAGGCCAGGATAATGGCCAAAAAAACACACACACACCGACCAAAAATAAGCAGGCCAACCAATCAACGACTCTCTCTGGTCTTTCAAATGCACTTTTGTAGTTGGAGACGACAAGAGTCCAGGTTCAGACAGCCAAACAAACCTACAAAGGCCGTCATTATGCGATAAATTAAATTATGGAAGATTTTTTTTAGAAATTGTGCAGGGGCTGCTCTTGATTTAACGGACCTTTGGGCAGAAGGGGTGTCCGTTAAAAGAGAATGTCTGTTAAATCCAAATGGGATTTGACTCCTGTCTATTTTACTTATTTTATGCCAAAAAGACGAAAAGGAAATGGTATTTTGCACAAGGATATTTTACGCAATTTATCCTTGTAAAAGAGCAAGTGTGCAAAAGCATGTGGCACACAGGCAGATTTTGCCTTTGGTCTGCAAAAGTGAAGCCTGTTAAATTAGGATTTTATAGCACTATATTGCTAGCGTGCTAAGCATAAGTACATGCTCACACACAGTTATGAAGTCTTTTGCACAGGATTCCTGTAGTGTACTTGTTTTCCCCGAAAATAAGACCCTATCTTATATTTTTTTGAACCCTGAAATAAGCACTTGGCCTTATTTTTGGGGAGGTCTTATTATTTTGGGGCACATGGAGCAAGATGGGACTCCTTTTGCTGTCTTACCTGATTTCAAGCTCTGTGTTTAAATATTTTTGGGGGGAGGCTTATTTTAGCGCATGCGCTCAAAAGCCCGATTGGCCTTATTATCAGGGGATGTCTTATTTTCGGGGAAACAGGGTACATGTTTCCCTCTTTGCTGGACTGGGAGGTCCTTCATATGGTCACTCATGCCTTGGTCACCTCACCTGTTCAAGGCTGGGGACCAGTCGTATCTTTGGGGAACGATGTTCCAAAGGGAGGGAGCCACCACAGAGAAGGCCCATTTCCCAGCTCTTACTTGATGTATTTCCCAAATTATTTGGACCCACAACATGTCTCACCTTGAGGAGAGGAAGTTGGGGAGAAGGGGGCGCCAAATTGCTTAAATAAGTAAATAAATATTACGTCCAGGTAGCACTTCTCCTAAGAGCCTTGCACAACAGAGAAACACACAGCAGGTAACCTTCTAGGACAATTAGATGACAACATAATGAGTAGGACCCAAAGGTGTTTTATCAGAAGGCAACTGGACTTTGTTTTTCCTTGAAAACATTTTGCTTTTCATCCAAGAAACAACAACAACAACAACTTCTTCTTCTTCTTCTTCTTCTTCTTCTTCTTCTTCTTCTTCTTCTTCTTCTTCTTCTTCTTCTTCTTCTTCTTCTCCTCCTCCTCCTCCTCCTCCTCCTCCTCCTCCTCCTCCTCCTCCTCCTCCTCCTCCTCCTCCTCCTCCTCCTCCTCCTCCTCCCCCTTCCTCTCTTCCTCCTCAACTGAAGAAGCTTCTTGGAGGAGAAGGGAAACGTCTTCTAGGAAAAACAAAGTCCAGTTGCCTTTTGAAAAAGCACCTTTGGGACAACCATGACCTGGATGACGGAGACTCTCCATAAACATCATGAGTAGGAGAACAATGAGACACCCAGGATGCCTTTTCTAAAATGCCAGCTGTTTTGTTCTAAAGCTCTGCAGACCACCTGAACCATTAAAATTAATAGCAGAAGAGGCACCTTGGTCCTCTATCTTCTACTTTTCCCAGAGAGGGACATTCAAGAGAAGAAAAACCACTTCGCCTGAAAGGACACACCAGATGTGAAGTTGCTACCCAGAGTAGCCAGAAGCAAAACATCTGTTTTGTTTAGAAGATGAAACATTCGGCCGTACCGATAACACGCTTGGTCTTAGCCAACAGGCCAAGAAGTGAACAGAGAACCAATTACAATTTAGAGCCAGAACATTTTGAGTTTTGTAAACTCAAAATATCACTGAATGGGGTCCTGCCTTGATTGTCGATAATCATCTAAATAAATTGATGTTGGTTTCTAGAAGTCTGTAGAGATTCTCACTCATCCCGGTCATGGTTATCCCAAAGGATAATTAATTAGATTTGCAAAATGCAAATGACCAGTTATCCGCAAGGAATATAAATCCTTCCATTCCCTACTATCCTGTCAGAACTGAAGAAGCTTCTTGGATGAGAAGCGAAATGTCTTCAAAAGAAAAAACAAGAAAGTCCAGTTACCTCCTGAAAAAGCACCTTTGGGATGTGTTGGTTTCTACTTTGGGAATATAAACTATTGGTTAGTGTGTTACTGTTTGCACAGCATTTTCAGAGAGCATACAGGGGTTATAAAAGAATATCAAATGACTATATTAATATCACACAGAGATATATGTCTCTGTGTACCGTATGGTAATAATACTCAACTTTATTAAGTTTCAGAGGGAGAGAGAATGCAAAATAATGAAAAGGGGAAAATTTTGAGAAAAGGGAATCAAAAAGGGGAAAAAGTTAAAAATGACCAAAGAAACAAGACTTCTGATTTTCTAAAGTACAGATACAAATATATATATAGTAGAAATAACCTCTTACTATGAATTAAAAGCACAAAAAAGTCATATATAAAATATTAGATAATCAAAGTAGCATTAGAATTATATAACAAAATGACCTCATAGTCTTAAGTTTAAACCTAAACATCAAAAATATAATAGCGTTAGAATTATATAACAAAATGTCCTCTTACTCTAACTTTAAACTTAAACATTAAAAATGCAGTAGCAAAAACGAAAACACACAATATTTCTATAAGAACAGATCTAGTCATCCAATCCTAAAAATGAAACTTCATTTTTAATCTTTCTCAAGCAAAAATTCCAAAAGTGGTTTCCAAAATAATACATTCAATCTACTACAGTATATATTATAATATATGCTTTGAAAAGAAAATAATTAGGTGACTACACCTGTTTATAAAAATAAAATGATCAAAAGTGAATAATTGGGCTTTAGAATAATAACAGCACGCTAAGCAAACAATTTAATGATCCTGCAAACGGGGTATATAGAGCATATTCATTGCTGGATTTGTGAAAACCATTATGTCAAACCTTCCATTAATAAAAGAGGTTTAAAAAGCTTTTCTTTCTTCTCTATCTTTGCGTAGGGGTGTATCAGAATTCTTCCTCACTTTGCTTTCTGCATTTACAAACAGTAAAAATGTCAAATTTATCTCCTGTCTTTTATTTAAACAACACACGAGAGCTTTCCTTGGGGCAGTTATTTTTTTTTCCTAGTCTTTCTAACGTAATAAGCCACAAAGTTTGGAGGAAGGTTTTTTTCATTATTATTATTTTAAAACTTTGTCTCAAATTTCCGCGTTTGGCATTTTTAAGGAAGATGCTGTATTTTACAGCTTTGCCCTTAAACAAGGAGATTGCGCTGCACAGACAGCTGATTTTGTAGAGTGGAGTTGGTGAATATAGGCAGAGAGCAGGGAAGGAGTAATTTTAATTCTCGAATGAAAAGGATGAAATATATGTTAGAAAGTGTCATTTGGTGTCATCAGGATTATGGCAGGTAGAGATGCGAAGCTTGGTGATAGTTGCATGTTTATGCTTCAGCGAACTTAAATTGTGGAAGAACTTAGGAATGACTTTGGGAGGGAAATTGAGCCGTATGCCGAATGAATGCAATTTAGGGGCAGGATGATTCATTTAAACGATGTGAACGGATGGCTGGGAATGAGATGAGAATACAGAAAATGGAACGGGGACACTTGGAGAGAATGAGAATGCTGATTGTATCGGCTGAGGAAATCTGTTCTGAATATGTCTTTTAAGCAAAAGTCAGTTCATCGCTGCAGATAGAATCAAAAATCTTGACTGATTTGTTTTAATATGAAAGAGAGAGATGATCAGTGAAGGATGCTAAACCCAGGAGAGGGTTTGAATTTGGGATAAACTATATTTTGATAGTCCCAAAGGTGCTTTTTCAAGAGGCAACTGGACTTATCTTTGTTTTTCCTTGAAGACGTTTCACTTCTCATCCAAGAAGCTTCTTCATTTCTGACTGAAGAATCAAACTGTTAGTCAGAACTGAAGAAACTTCTTGGATGAGAAGCGAAACCTCTTCACAAAAAAACAGAAAGTCCAGTAGCCTCTTGAAAAACACTTTTGGGACATCCATGACCCGGATGACTGAGAATCTCCATAGATATATTTTGGTAGTGTCAAGAGTAGTCTTGGGGAGGGAGGGGAACAGACCCGGGGAGAAGAAGAGAAAGAAACTAGACTGAAAGTAAAATAATAGCAGGGAGGGAAAGTATGAATCTTATTCAGAAAAAGAGCTAGAAGATAGATTAATCTTCCCCTGAATGAATGGAAAAAGAATGTGGAAGCTGGGGTGAAAATAATTGTGTTAAGATTGCCAGTGAAAAGTTGTTAATGAAGAAAATGAAAAAAATATGTAGGGTAGAATGGAAACACAAAAGGCTGCAGATAAAAAAATGCAGGTGAATGAAGTTTGCTGCAATAATAATAATAATAAAAAAAACCAAGATTGAAAGGAAGATGTTGTGTAACATGTATAGAGAAATGATAATTGCAAAGAAGAGGGAGGATTAAAATAAGTAGAGGGGACGCAGGATTATTTTGAGGAGAATGAATGGCTTTAAGAGGATGAGAAGATGAAGGCAGGAATGGAGTTAAAAATTAAGACGGATACATGATATGATCTGGGGTGAAAATGGAGTGAAGGAATATATTAAAAGGTTTGCATTGGAAGGATATTGAAGGGTCGAAGAAAAGAATGAAAACGAAAGATATAAATATTCTGCCCAAGGAAAAAATAAAGTGATGAAAAGAATTAATAAACGCTGTGAAGATGATGAAAAATAGTAAGGCAGCAGGTGCTGATTGTGTAACCAGCAAAATATTAAAATATAAATGTGTTATATGGAGTGGGTGTGTAATATATTTATGGATAATGAATATACAAGGAATGTTCGGGGTAATATTGATGGTCAGAGAATGAATGTATGAGTACTTTTCATGGGGAAAGGATGTGACTGAAAACCTGAATTAATGTCAGTGGATAAGAAATTTTTTTTTTTTTTTTAATTTGATTTATATGCCGCCCTTCTCCAGAGACTCAGGGCGGCTAACAATGTGCTCAGCAATAGCCTTCATCCTTTTGTATATTTATACAAAGTCAGCTTATTGCCCCCACAAACTGGGTCCTCATTTCACCTACCTTAGAAAGGATGGAAGGCTGAGTCAACCTTGAGCCTTGGCGAGATTCGAACCCTGCAGTAATTGCAGGCAGCTGGTCTTAATAAGCTTAATAACAGGGTGCCTTAAACCCCTGTACTACCAAGGCTCTTAATTAATATCTAAAATATTAATTTGATTGCTAGGTTGTAGGATGCAACAAAGAATATTTTCGGATCTTAACGTTGCAAAAACCAAGAAAGTACTGTATGTATTGTAGAGAATCCATTTAGAGGAACCAACATTTGTGAGATTTACTTAGGTTTGATTGTCTAATGAAGCATTCAACCAGTGGTCTTAGAGTTAAGTTTGAATCGTAGGGCTGGAAGAGACCTCCAACCCCCTGACCAATACGGATTGCTAATCCAATCTTTTCTTGAAGACCTCCAGTAAAAGCAGGACAAGAAGCAACGGATGGAAACTAACCAAGGAGAGAAGCAACCTGGAATTAAGGAGAAACTTCCTAACAATGAGGATAATTAACCAGTGGAACAGCTTGCCACCAGAAGTTGTGGGTGCTCCATCACTGGAGGTTTTTAAGAAGAGACTGGAGAGCCATTTGTGTGAAATGATACAGGGTCTCCTACTTGAGCAGAGGGCTGGACTAGAAGACCTCCAAGGTCCCCTCCAACTCTGTTATTCTTTGTATGATCACGTTTACCCATCCCATCAAGCCTAAAGAGAGTCCAGAATAGAGATATTCTGCCACAGGCAGGGGGTAAGACTAGAAGACCTCCAAGGCCCCTTCCAACCCTATTATTCTATGTTCTAACTCTATTTAGATTCCACCTTAGGTTCTCAGCATTTCTGACTGATGCCATTTCTTTTGTTTCTTTTCTTTTCTCTCTTGTATCGTCTTTACTTTTATTTCCAGGTTGAATCTCCATCTGATGAGCTTCCACTCATTGCTTTTGTCCTGCCCTCAGGTTCTTTAGAGAATAGAATTAGAGTTGGAAGGGACCTTGGAGGTCTTCTAGTCCAACCCCCTGCTCAGGCAAAAAACCCTATACTATTTCAGACAAATGGATGTCCAATCTCTTCTTAAAAACTTAAATGGAATAAATTGACCCCCTCTTCTCTGTGACGGCCCCTCAAGTATTGGAAGATGGCCTCTCATGTCTCCTCCAAGCCTTCTCTTCATTAGGCTAGGCATACCTAGTCCTGTTAGCCTCCAGACCTCTAATCATCTTTGTTGCTCTTCTCTGCACACTTTCTAGGGTCTCGGCACACTTTTTGTGTCATGGTGACCAGAATTAGACACAATATTCCACGTGTGGCCTCACTAGAGCAGTATAAAGTGGTACTATTACTTGCTATCTACTAGCAAGTTTGAGAAACCACGAAGCAAATAGATTTAAAGCAGCATTAGAAACCTATGAGATATTTCATATCTATTTTCTAGTCAAAATCCACATATGCATGTTAAGCTTCAAACTAAAGAAATTCTTGTTAACATTATTGTAATCATTAAAAGAATATTATAAGCAGTAAGTAATGTATACCGCCAGTAGTGTAAATTGTACAAGAAGTTTAAAAATGAACTCTGAAACCCAAATTCTGGATAAAAGATTGTTGTGTACAATAGGTATGGTTTTCAGTTAAAATTAAATTCCGTGTCAGGTTTACTTTTTAAAAATAAAGTGTTTTTTTTTAAAAAAAAAAGACATGGAGGCACAACTTAGTTAGCTGTTCTTCCCTAGAAGGACTCAAACGTCTTTTCCGATAAAAGGCATATAATTCTTTGCAGCTGCTGACTTACACAATACCAGTTCAGTATATTTGGAAGGGATGTAAGGCATGGTAAAATTTAATTTAAAAAATATCTTGGAGGGTTATTGCCCTGGGATTTTAACTTTCAAAATTCATTCCATTTTCCAATATTTTGAGCTTTACTCTATTTGCCATCACATATGAAATAAAATCCGGCGGCTTCTTATATTTCCAAGAAGTTGAAGAAAAAGAGTTTCATTTTAGAAGTAAAGGACTACAGGAAATATGCTGAGGATAAAACATCTTATGCCAATTTTCTCTGAATATAACATTCAAAGTAAATGTCATCCCCCCTTTTTCCGTTGAAATTCCCACTGTGCATCTCTATAACTATATTTATATTCTCTGTTTGTTTAATCATGCAGTCTGTGACTTGTTCAGATTCTTAGTCATACTTCGCTAAAATTTATCCCCCATGCCTAACAATTGATCGGTATTACAAGATGTTCAGAGTCAAACTTCTCCATGTCCTGCCTTCTTTCTGTAGTTCTTCTTATGGTCACCCTGCTTATTTGAAGAAGCGAAACCAGCTGAATCCAGAAAAGCACCATATAGTGACTAGACAGTGGGTCGAGATAGAGAGAGAGAGATGATGGATGGATAACGTGGATAGATAAGGACATCCATCCATCCATCCACTATGTCCTTATCTATCCATGTTATTCATCCATCGTCATCTCTCCCCCCCCCTTCATCTCTATCTCGACCCACTGTCTAGTCACTATATGGTGCTGGATAGATGGATAACACGGATAGATAAAAACCTAGTCGATGGATGGATGGATGGGTGGGTGGGTGGTGGGTGGAGAACATGGATAGATAAAGACATGATGGATGGATGGATGGATGGATGGATGGTAACATGGATAGATAAAGACAGTGGATGGATGGATGGATGGATGGATGGTAACATGGATAGATAAAGACATAGTGGATGGATGGATAGATAGATAGATAGATAGATAGATAGATAGATAGATAGATAGATAGATGGATGGATAACGGATAGATAAAGACAGTGGATGGATGGTAACATGGATAGATAAAGACATAGTGGATGGATGGATGGATGGTATGGATAGATAAAGACAGTGGATGGATGAATGGATGGATGGATGGATGGTAACATGGATAGATAAAGACATAGTGGATGGATGGATAGATGGTATGGATGGATAACATGGATAGATAAAGACAGTGGATGGATGGATGAATGAATGGATGGTAACATGGATAGATAAAGATATAGTGGATAGATAAATAGATGGATAACATGGATAGATAAAGACATGATGGATGGATGAATAAACAGATGGATAACATGGATAGATAAAGACATAGTGGATGGATGGATGGATGGATGGCAAGTATTTCAGCTCAGCAGCAGGGAAGGCTTAGTACTGGAACATAGTTTATTTTTTCCTTGTAGGGAAAATGACTGTATCTCTCTTTGTTTTGCAGGTACTGAATGAAGCTGTGGGGGCCCTGATGTATCACACCATCACTTTAACCCGTGAGGACTTGGAGAAATTTAAAGCACTTCGAATAATTGTTCGAATTGGAAGTGGTTTTGATAACATCGATATCAAATCTGCTGGTGACCTAGGTATTATGTCCATCCTTGTCTTTAAAAGCAGCGACTGTTAACCAAGTTGGGGCGTTAACATAGCAAGACCAATCTTGCAATAGTTTGGAAGGTGGCCTTCCCTATTTGAAGGGGTCTGTTCTAGCTTTCCCGGAGAATGAAACCATAAGTCTGGAGGAAAAGAGGGTTTGGTTCCAGGGCCCAGAAACCATGTTCTGGAGATCACTGGGTGACCACGGCTGATGAAAATATTGATAGCAAGATAATGAGAATATGGCAGAATGGAAGCCCAGCTTGTATTTTCACACATGCATAAAATTGGTGGATGGATCAGAACTACCGTATTTTTCAGAGTATAAGATGCACCTTTTTCCCCCAAAAAAGAGGGTGAAAATCTGGGGGTGTCTTATACTCTGAATGTAGCCCCACCTGGCTTCTCAAATGGAGATTTTAGAGGCTGAAAAAAGGCAATAGAAACGAAGCTTCAGAAAAGAAGACCCCAAACAGCTTCAGAGGCTTTTTTTTCTGAAGCTCTGTTTCGGAGGCTGTCAGAGGCAGGAAAAAAAGTTTTTTCCTGAAAGGGAGTTTCAGAAGTTTCAGAGGCAGAAAAAAAAGCAAGGCACAGAGCTCACAACCAAGGAACCTGTTGCTAACATTCACCTCTGGGAACAGCTGATGGGGAGTATTCCAGGAGGCCGATCCACCCACCAATCAGCTTTTTTCTTATTTTCCTCCCCAAAAACTAAGGTGCGTCTTATACTCCGAAAAATAAGGTATATGCCAAATCTGGAAAGCACCCAAAGGTTTATTTTAGATGAGAACTGATCTGCTTTTACCCACTGAAAGATTATAAAGTCTGTTTATACACCCTTAAATTTTATTTATGTATTTACTTGTGACTTTGACTGCCTGTAGTTTTCTTGGCCAGGTTTTGGGAGGGGTTTGCCCTTGCTTGCTTGCTTCCCAGGGTTGAGAGAAGGTGACTGGCCATAGATCACCCAGGTGCCTTCATGCCTAAGTGAAGCTAGAACTCACAGTCTCCTGGTTTCTAGCCCTCTGCCTTTCACCACTATGCCAAACTGCCCCTAAATTTTATTGGGATGTTATTTTATTGAATATATTCAGTACGTTGTTCCTTGCCTTACACTTGCTTGCAATATCTCGGTAATAGATTCATCCACTCAAATTACAATCTTGGAGCGCTTAGAAAAATTTAGCATTGAAAACAAGGCAGTTTCCTCTCCTAATGGCATCTGCTTTCCTCCAGATGATTTACCCTCCCCCACTCAAATATTAGTTTCAACTTGGTTTTTCTATTTCTGTGATGTTTTCCCTCCTTTCCTGTTGGGTCTCGTTTTTAGATCAGGAGCTTGCAAATGGAAAGTCTTCCTTTTCGACATTGGCAAGGGTAGGCACTTCAGGCCCTTCGTTTTAATTTTATCTCTGAAGGAGAGGAGCAGCTTCAGAAGTTGATGGGTGCTCCCAACCCTGGAGGCTTTTAAGAAGAGACTCGACAGCCACTTGTCTGGAATGGTATAAGGTCTCCTGTTTAAGCAGGGGGCTGGACTAGAAGACCTCCGAGGTCCCTTCCAACTCTGTTCTTTTGTGCTTTTTTGTTAGCTCCAAATGTTAGGTTTAATAATGCACTAAATTGGCAAGTGGTTGGCCACCTAATGCTTTAAAAGGGTGAGGGGCTTTGGGTCAGACCTGAGGTTGTGTGGAGGCTGTACGTCTTTCTGATGCTTCAGGAATTGTCTGTCCTCCACCAGGTCACGCCAAGGATTCCCTATTCTGACATGTCCTCAGTTCCTTAGCGAGGAACCTGGAAGGAATAGGACTCCGTTCTTACTGGGCAGCTCTCTTTTGTTTATTTAAAAAAATAGTTTGTTTCTTTAACTCAGGAAGTGATCAAGGACTGTAATGAAACCATGTTCCCCTATGATCCTTTTCCTTCTGGGTAACCAACTTACTTCTGCTTCTGAAGGACTTTGCTTGAGAACTTCATCTCATGATAATGCAGAATCCATTCCCAGGAAGGAAAGTTCTGGAACTGAGTGAGCAGTTTAAGAGGATGGTTGGTTGGGTGGCATTCCTTGTCCAAAAAGCCCTTGGATATTATCCTACCAGCCCTTTCAAATAATTGTGGTGTCAGGTTTCCAAGTAAGACCCCCAACAAGAGAAGACTCCAAGGCTTGAGTTTCCTCAAAGTTCCACTTTATTAGAGCTGTCACATTGGCACATCTGGGAAAACCTGAATCTGAAAACTTTCAGGTTTTACCCACCCAAAGGAAAATCCAAGTCCCTGCCCAGCATCCACAAGTCCATCACATGGTCTAATCCAAGCACCGTCCCAACCGGAGAGGCCTCCCAGTTCCAGCCTTCTAGGTGCAGGGCAAGATGACCTTGACTCTCAGAGAAAGGAATGTTATTATGATTGTATATCACCCATGCTCCATACAATCCCCCCTCCCAGTTTCCCACAGTAGGAAAGATGGCAGGTCTGAAGGCCCAATACAATAGATGGCTTCTAGGCCTAATACGTGATTAGTGTATCTCCAGTATGAACTATCATAGACATCTTATATATTATCTTTAAAAAATCGTAAAAAAATGTTTCAAGTTGGGATCAGGCTTTGCCCCAAATCAGGGCCCCCTCAGCCTCATAGAAAAATATTAGATTCTGTAGTTTGTAATCTGGCAATATCCCTCTCTTAAGTTATAGTTTTGTTGTACAAGGTGCAATGACAATAAAGTAAGCTTAAACTTATCTCGCTGAGCTGTTTTAAAATCATATTGCAACTGGGTGCTTCTTACACTATAAGCATATAGCCGCTTCCCTGAGAATATGCCTCATTTAATTGGGTGATATTTACTGAGATGTAAAGGCAACATTGATTACTTGCAGCAATTTTAATCCTAAAATCTCTGTGCTTTTTCTGGTCGTCATCTATTTTGTAACCTACCAGAAATCTTACGTTTCTAATAGAATTGCAAAAAAAGTCTTCTGTACAGACTTAAGGCCATTCGTTTTGCAACTGCTCAGAGTTATAACAGCAGTGAAAAAAGTAACACAATTGTTTTTCACGCAACCACTGCAGCATTCCTTCGGTCGTATGATAAAAATGAGGCAACTGGCATGCAACTATGACAGTTGTGATGTCCTTGTGGGATCACGTGATCACAATTTGTGACCTCCCAGCTGACTTCCAACCAGCAAAGTCAAGGAGGGAAGCAGGACTCCCTTAACCACTGCCTCGCTTAGCGACAAAAATGTTGGGCTCAGTCATGGCCATACGTCGAGGTCTGCCTGTAGCTCATTGGGTGTCCAGTTGACTTTCCAAAAGCTGTTCGAGAGACGGCTTTGTCGTCTCAGTGTGAAACACATCATCTCTTTGTCGGAGTTTGTTGCAAGACACACAATCAGACAATTCAGCAGTATTCAAAACTTCTTTATATATATATATATATAAAATAACACATAAGGCAAATGTATAATACCCATGCTGGTTTTTCCAACATGGTAGAGAGAAGAGATTGTAAATAGGTACAAACACAGGCCGGTCACAGCAGAGACAAAACTTCTCCTATATACAGAACAGTTGAGCTAAGCCACACACAGGCTCCAAACGGTTTCAGTCACCAAACAGCCCTCATTGTCTGACCTGTTGCTATGCCTATTCCAGTTCATGAATATATCTACACTGACACTCTTTTTTTCCTCTGCTTCCTTCCTGAAGGGATCGCCGTTTGCAACGTCCCAGCTGCGTCGGTGGAAGAGACGGCGGATTCGACGATGTGCCACATCTTGAACCTCTACAGACGAACTACCTGGCTGCACCAGGCTTTGCGAGAAGGCACGAGGGTGCAGAGCGTGGAACAGATTCGGGAAGTGGCTTCTGGAGCGGCCAGAATTAGAGGAGAGACACTGGGCATTATTGGGCTAGGTGGGTCAAAATGTCTTGGTGTACAGCCACAGATGCTTCTGTTGGTCAGTCGCTAAGTCTTGTCCGATTCTTTGCAACCCCATGGACCTTAATATGCCCCCCCCCCCGGTCCTCCACTGTCTCTCAGAGTTTGCCCAGATTTCATGTTCATGGCATCAATGACACCATCTAGCCATCTCCTCCTCTGATGTCCCCTTCTCTTTTCACCTTCCATCTTTCCCAACATCAGGCTCTCCTCCAAGGACTCCTCTCTTCTCACTTGGTGGCCAGTGGAGGACGGGTCTCCTGTCCTCCATTGTCTCCCAGAGTTTTGCCATTGCATTGATGACACCATCTGACCTCCTCTACTGCCTTCTTCTCTTTTTGTCTTCCATCTTTCCCAAGATCAGGGTGTTCTCCAAGGAGTCCTCTCTTCTCACTTGGTGGCCAAAGTGTTTGAGCTTCAGCTTCAGGATCTGTCCTTCCAAAGAACAATCAGGGTTTATTTACTTCAAGATCGACTGATTGGATCTCCCTGCACTCCAGGGGACTCTCAAGGGTCTTCTCCAACACCACAGTTCGAAAGCATCAATTCTTCAGGGCTCAGCCTTCCTTGGGTCCAACTCTCACAGCCATACATGGTTGTTGTTCAATTGCTAGGCCATGTCTGACTCTACACAACCCCATGGACCATAGCATGCTAAGCCCCTCTGTCCTCCACTGTCTCTCGGAGTTTGCCCAAATTTCATGTTCATTACATCGATGTCCCTATCTACCATCTTCTCTTCTGCCATCCCCTTCTCTTTTCTCCTTCCATCTTTCCCAACATCAGGGTCTCTTCCAAGGAGTCCTCTCTTCTCATTAGGTGGCCAAAGTATTTGAGCTTCAACTTCTGCATCTGTCCTTCCAAAGGACAAAGAGAGTTGATTTCCTTCAGGATTGACTGATTTGATCAGTTGCCTGGGGAATTCTGTGAATTGAAGCCCACACATCCTAAGGCTACCCAGGTTGAGACACACTGTTCTAAACAGCAATAGCAACAGCACTTAGACTTATATCCCACTTCACAATGCCTTACCGCCCCTTCTAAGTGGTTTACAGAGTCAGCATCCTGCCCTCAGCAATCTGGGTTCTCATTTTAGAGACCTGGGAAGGATGGAAGGCCGAGTCAACCTTGAACTGGTCAGGATCAAACTCCTGGCAGTGGGCAGAGTTAGCTTGCAATACTGCAGTTTGACCGCTGCACCACCACGGCTCCAGTGGAAGCTACTCAGAAGCCAAGGGCAATCCATACGGAGCCTGCAATACAGGTGTCTCATGTCCTCATTGGCAAGTGCTGGGAAGCTTCTGGGCTCCTGTATTTGGTAACCAACTGAAGCTTCCCAAAGGTTCTTCAAGGCAGCCCCACAAAAAGTACATTGCAGTAGTCTAGCAATAGCACTTCTTGGACTTTTATACCACTCTATAGTCCTTTACAAAGTCCACATGTATTGCCCCTAACAATCTAGGTCCTCATTTTACCCACCTTGGAAGGATGGAAGGCTGAGTCAACCTTGAGCCTGTCAGGATCAAACTGCTAGCAGTCGGCAGAATCAGCCTAAAATACTGCATTCTAACTACTGTGCCACCATGGCCCGATAGATAGACAGATAGATAGAAATAACGAAAGCACTTAGACTTATCTACCGCTTCACAGTGCTTTCCAGCCCCTCTCTAAGCGGTTTACAGAGTCCGCCTCTTGCCCCCAACAATCTGGGTCCCCATTTCACCCACCTCGGAAGGACGGAAGACTGAGTCAACTTTGAGCCGGTCGGAATCAAACTGCTGGCAGTGGGAATGCAGAGTCAGCCTGCAATACTGCATTCTGACAACTGTGCCACCCCATACAGTTTAGCACCCCCGTACAATCCAGATTCCCCAAAGGGGGCAGTAACGCTGCATGCATTGTCTGAAAACCACCTTCCTTCCTCCCTCCCTTGCAGGACGAGTGGGCCAAGCCGTTGCGCTGCGTGCCAAAGCCTTTGGCTTCAACGTCATTTTCTATGACCCGTATCTCTCGGACGGCATCGAACGGGCTCTTGGTCTTCAACGGGTCAGCACCCTGCAAGATTTGTTGTTCCACAGCGATTGTGTCACCCTGCACTGCAGCCTCAATGAGCACAATCATCACCTGATTAATGACTTCACCATTAAACAGGTAAAGGACCTGTGAGGATCATAACTCTTGGTGTTGCAATTGTGATTGTCCAGAGGACGTTACCTGTAGCAGGAGTTGTAGAGGCCTTGGGGAAGCAGGGTCGTTTTGCTACTGTACCCCCTTTATTGAAGCTGCATTATCAATAAAGGAGAATATTTGTAGCTCAGGGTTGACAGGAGGGGTCCTTGGTCCTCTCTGAGCTTGCTGGTTTTCTTGCAGACATTTCATGACCCAACTAGGGAACGTCTTCAGTGTTAGAAGAGTGCAGTGTTTGTGGAGAGGAAGAGGAGGAGGTCCTTAGTGCTCACTGAGCTTTTCTTGCAGACGTTTCATTACCCAACTAAATAGCATCATCAGTACTAGAAGGGAGTGGGGATTGCTTCCTATTTATACTTAATGGCTAGGATTCCCTACTGGCACTGAAGATGTTACCTACTTTGGGTATTGAAACGTCTGCAAGAAAACAACTGTGCAGCTGTATTATTATGGTCTGCACGAGCAGGGGAAGCATTCTGCTGGGCACCTACGCTACATCCCTGCTCACTTCGGTGTGTGGTGTGCCGTTGATCTGTCACCAGGTTCTTTTGTGGGAGATGACCTCCCGTAATGCAATCACTCACCTTGCATTGATCTTTATTTACTTCTGCAGTTAAAAGTTAAGAGTTGCCACATCTGGATATTTCTGCACTGTGATCATTTCATCAGCATTTGGTTGTGGTGAGGGACTGGCGCCCCCTTGTGTTCCAAGGGAGTAATTGGAACTCTCTTGTTTTATTCTATATAAATTTATACAGAAAATGACTTGTGGGGAAGAATAAAACAAGAAAAGTTTCAGCAATGACTGGAATCTCTTAATTTCCCTAGAATATTTTACCCAGCTAATCCTCATGCAAAGACTTCTCATTGAGCAACTGTTGTAAGTTACAACACGACTGAATGAGGGAGTCTTGCAACTGGTCCTTGAAGATACAACCTTGCAGTTTATGTAATTCGTGCAAATGTCTCTCAGTTACGACCGTCCCAACACCCTGTGGCCATGTTTGTGACCTCTGCTGCTGACTTCCCACCCAAACTCAGTGGGCAAGCCAGCGAGAAGTTGCAAACGGTGATGACACTTAGCAACTTCATGGGGTTCATTTAATGGCTGCAGCTGCTGTCCTAAGTAGGCACGGTCACTTGACATTGTGATTTAGGAGTGTGTTGGTTAGTGACAGATTTGCTGGTTCCAATAACCGTCCTTAAGTGAGGACTACCTGCAATCACTCACTTATACTTCATGGTTAGGAACGGATGTTGGTTTTATTTATCTTTTCCTGTAGAGTGAAATAAAGGATCTTGCAGATTTTTCTACAGAGGTTCCTCTGAATATGCTTATCAAACTGCACAATAGGCAAAAGGTGTGATGGTTCAGGACGCCTTAGCCAAACTTTTTAAGGCTCTGCTGCTTCTGTCTGATTTTGTCCGAGCGTTCGGCTTGCCCTCCGCACCATGACGAGTGCAAGTCAAGAGTTTGTGTCCTCTGATAGCCCAGATTGTAGAAACTCTGTGTCTTTGAACCCTACGGGTTTTAAAATTAGATTCTGAACCCCTGGGGTACAGGATGCTTCTCTAAAGCCTGTGGAATAGGAAATAAATAAGCCTCGGTGAATTTTAATCGGCTGCCTTGTTGCTACAGGATTTATATAATTTTTATATCCTTTTTTATTTTGGCGAGGACCGTAGAAATGGGGGATTGTTAAGTCAGAATAGATAAAAACTTACACATCAAAAGGAGGTAGATTGGATCGGGCTTCCGTTTCTCTTTGAATATTTTTTGGAGCCCTGCTCCTCTCATCTGACGCTGAATTTTCTGAACTTTGAATCAGATGAGTCTGAACAAGCACTGAGTCTCGACATGGAAGGTCTAGCCACTTGTAGAACAAGATTAACATAATTTGCAAGTGAAATTCATAATGTGTTTCGAAATGGGTATTATATTAGACAGAGAATTAAAGATAAAAGGATACCATTTCTTGCACACTTAGAAAAGCTTAAACAGTCCTTGTTGAAATAGGTTTGATTATAAAATAAGCATGTTAATGAAAGTTTCTTTTGTCAGAAGCCTTCACTGGATGAATGTCAAACAGAAAGGTGTTTTCAATTGCTTTTATGTTCCCAGCTTTGTGTAATGTTGGACAACTCTAAATAAGGTTTTTTTATTGGTCTGATTGACACGTTAAAAAGTAAAAGAGAATTGCAGCTTTGCATTGTTAGGTGCTTTTGCTCATGATTCTAACTAATTAATGAAAAAAAAGCACAAGGATCCTAGTTAAGCTGCTGAATAGGTCACGAGAAACCATCTGTGGTTCTTTTTGCTGGAAGACTGAACGGATCTATCACCATTGCTCTGCCTGATAAGCCAGGCTACTAAAAGGGTGGGGCCCTTGTTTAAATGACATACGGAGTGATGTTTCTTCCCATTTGTTCAGGAGATAGTTAAGTGTGTTCCATAATCTTTTTCATATACATAATTGTATATTTTCTTCAGAGAACTCTGTAAGGACTAGGGGTGACATAATAGCAGTCTTCCAATTGTTTAGGGGATAACACAGAGAAGAGGGGGTCAAGCTATTCTCCAAAGCACCAGAAGGCAAAACAAGAAGTAATGGATGGAAACTAATCAAGGAGAGAAGCCACATGGAATTATGGAGATTGCCAGTCATCCAGGCCATGGTTTTTCCAAAGGTGCTTTTTCAAGAAGCAACTGGACTTCCTGGTTTTTCTTTGATGTTTCTCTTCTCATCTAAAAATCTGGAGAGCTGAAGAAGCTTCTTGGAGGAGAAACGAAACGTCTTCAAAGAAAAACCAGAAAGTCCAGTTGCTTCTTGAAAAAGCACCTTTGGAACAACCTAGAACTAAGGAGAATTATCCTGACAATTCTGACTTCTGGAATGGCTTGCCTCCAGAAGTTCTGGGTGCTCCATCACTGGAGGTTTTCAAGAATAGACTAGACAACCATTTGACTGTGTTAGATTTGCAAATGGAAGCTTTGTTGCAGCTGTGTTACTGGCCATTTTCTTTTATTCTGTTGCAGTCTTTTTTGTTGTTGTTGTTGTTGTTGCTGTATCTTGCACTTATTTGTTGTAGCCTGGTATGACTGAAGGAAAAATGACCAGAAAAGCCTCTCCAAAGCAGAGTGGTGCAGTGGAAGCATGCTGGGCCCTTAACCTGTTAGAAATTCTATATACAGCCCTACAGAATAAGCGGTGCACAGTCCACATGTACTTTCCTGCTTCCTTGTCACAGTTAAGCAGAAAAGCACATGTTGACTGTGCACTGTTTGTTCTGTAGAGCAACATACAGAATTCCTAACAGACCGGGATGGTATAGGGTCTCTTGCTTGAGTAGTGGGTTAGACTAGAAGATCTCCAAGGTCCTTTCCAACCCAAATATTCTATTAATTGCATGTTGCTTCATCTTTTCACTCCAACAGATGCGACAAGGGGCATTCCTTGTGAACACGGCTCGCGGAGGACTGGTGGACGAGAAGGCCCTCGCACAAGCGCTGAAGGAAGGCAGAATACGGGGAGCAGCCTTAGATGTCCATGAATCAGAACCGTTCAGGTAACTGGACTTCTCGTCCTTTAAAACCAGAGCTTGAAGGCCCTTGAAATAATAGCGCCATCTCCACTTTGTGAAAATGCTTAGTATTTTCAAACCAGACTGATTTGAAAATCAGCATCCCAAATACTTTGTTTTAGAGCATTTGTGATGTTTGCATCAAAACCTAATGGAAGAAGGTCCATAATATATATATGAAAATTCAAAAATATATAGAGAAACTGGGAGATGACCTTGAACTGGACTGTTCACAGATAAAACATATTTTATTTTAGAATAAGAATAAAATATGTAGGCTTGGAAGTTAAAAGAAAGGGGGGAAAAAAGGAACAGATCCTTAAAAAAAAAATAAAGCTATCTTATTTTACTCCATTTCATCATTTGTGGAATTCTGTAGGGGAAAATTAGCTCTTTCATCAAAGCCTGACATTCCCAGATCTTTTAAAATCAGGCTAAAGGTTTATTTTATTTTATTTTATTTTATTTTAAGAAAAGGAGTTGTCTTCCAGTCAAGCTTGACTCCCAGTAAATTGTATGGACTTGTCTAGGCAATTTTCTTGGCAATATTACACAAAAGGTTGGCCCTATCATGTGTGTATATAGGATTATTATTTTTTTATCTCGTCTAGCCTCCAGCTTGGGGATCCCTGATCATCTCTCTTCTAAGTACAAGTAGAAACCAAACTTCTAATAACTATTTGAAATCAGCCCAATCTGCTTACAAATTAATTGTGAAAATAGACGGTTGGGCTGAACTACGCAACTCTTTGTGTTGTTGTGTTGCAACAAAGTTAGTCTACTTGAGTGGCTGGTGGTTTTCTTAATCACTTTTTTAAGCCCATGGAAGGTTTCTGAGTCTTTCATCTAATACGGATACAGTCCTCAATTTACAACAGTTCATTTAGTGACCGTTTGAAGTTGCAATGGCACTGAAAAAAAGGGACTTATGACTGTTTTTCACACTTACGACTGTTGCGGCAACCCCCGTGGTGATCAAAATTCAGACAGTTGGCAACCGACTCACATTTATGACGGTCGCAGTGTCCCGGGTGTGTGTGTGTCACGTGATTCCCTTTTGCGACCTTCTGATGAGCCAAGTCAATGGGCTTGTTTAACGACCGTGTTCCTAATTTAACACAGGCAGTGATTCACTTAACGGTGGCAAGAAAAGTCGTAAAATGGGGGTAAGGCTCACTTAGCAACATAAATTCTGGGCTCCATTGGGGTCGTAAGTCGAGGACCATCTGTGTTTCCAACTGGTACCCTCCCACTGTGTGGGATACCTATTCCCATAACTCCTTAGCCAGAAGGAGAGGACATCTAAAGATAAGGAGCTTGGGGAAAGTTGTCTTGGAGCTACTAGAGATGTGTCGTTCTCGGTGCTCACGATGGTATAGTGCCCTGTTTAGCGACTGATTGAAATTCCGGTCCCAACGTTGGGCGTAAGTTGAGGAGTACCTGTTTAAAAGCTGACATGGAAGTCAGATCACTCTGGTTGAATTTTTAACTGGCCACCAATCGGAGCTTGAGCGTTAGATGAGCTAAGTTTCAGAAGAGTTGCAGACGGGAGGAATTTTATTCAAGAAGATCTAATATTTGGGGGGTTTCATTCCTCAGCTTTAGCCAAGGGCCCTTGAAGGACGCCCCGAATCTCATCTGCACGCCCCACGCGGCCTGGTACAGCGAACAAGCCTCGATAGAGATGCGAGAGGAAGCAGCGAGGGAGATCCGGAGAGCCATCACAGGTTAGCATCCATGTTCTTTTCATGTCTGTGGAGATCCTCCACCATCCAGGTCATGGTTGTCCCAAAGGTGCTTTTTTCAAGAGGCAACTGGACTGGTTTTTTTTCTTTGAAGACGTTTCGCTTCTCATCCAAGAAGCTTCTTTAGTTCTTCTTCTTCAGCATTGAAGAAGCTACTTGGATAAGAAGCAAAACATTTTCAAAGGAGGTGTCCATAGAGATTCTCAGTCCTCCAGGTCATGGTTGTCCCAAAGGTGCTTTTTCAAGAGGCAACTGGACTTCCTTGATTTTTCTTTGAAGACGTTTTGCCTCTCATCCCAGTAGCCAATTCTGAAGAAGAGCTGAAGAAGCTTCCTGGATGAGAAGCGAAACCTCTTCAAGGAAAAATCAAGGACGTCCAGTTGCCTCTTGAAAAAGTACCTGTGGGACATGTCCTTTTAAGGGACTTCCTTAGCCTAATGTCCTGACTGGTTCTTCTGTCTTCAGCAACTCCGAACAAACCTAGGTTAACTAAAGAACCACACTTAGGGTTCTTTAAACCTAGGAACATGTAGGTTCAATTCTAGTGTGCAAGGAGAGCTATAACCTGTCCCAAGTTTTTTTTATTTTGCCCAGCCATCACATCACTTATTCTAAGAAAGAAAATTAGAGGGGAACTTGGTGTCCTAGGGATTTATACAAGTTTTTGTGCCAAAGGTTCCTTGGTCCGAAAGCCTTGAGTAGGGCAGGGGTCAAGCACACAAATTTTGAAATCCATCAATATTCTGGAAATTGCTCAAAATTATCCTTCATAAAGAAGGTCCCTCAGATGCTATCTGCCAGGTTTCGATGCTATCTCAAAATAAATGAATTTCCAAACTGCCAATCTTTGAGGAAATTTTCTCTTTATTGAGCACAGCGATCTGATCCTGGCTCTTCCGCGGTCAGTACTGACCTTTACCCCCCAATCCCTCCCTTTCTGATCCCCAATTCTCTGCTTCTCATTGGCTATCTTTCAAGCCACTTTCCTCATCTCTTCTTCATCAGATCACAGGAATGTCTCTCCCCCTCCCATCTCCGAGGAGACAGAATCTTCAAAGGGATTTAGTAGGCAAAAGTTCAAGCTTCTCCTCTCTTTATATATGTCAGTGCTGGGACGCTGACACTATGGAGGGTTGCCCCATATGAATATTGTGAAGACTCCATAAGCACAACACCAGGCGTGCCAATGGAATAAGACCATTTCTTTATTTAATAATTACCCCTCCTGTCATAATTGGACAGAAATAATTGGAGCTTCCAACTGTGGACCTCCATGAAGAAGGAATGGAGGTCTAGTTCACTGGGGTAGGAGAAGACCTCTAGTACGCCTTGCTGGCAATAGGGAATATAAAAGGCCATGTCAGTGTAGGTAGAGGAATTCCTTCAGCCTACAGACCACTGTTTCTGAGCCATGTCAACTTTTAAGACACGTGGATTTCAACTCCCAGAATTTATGGGTGGCTGGGGAATTCTGGGAGTTGAAGTCCACATGGCTTAAAGTTGACAAGGTTCAGAAACACCACTCTGTAGGATCTGAAGTTCTTGTACATCCCTCTGGTGAGTGAGGACAACACTGTCAGCCTTGAAGCTCTCAGAGCTAATGTCCTTCGATTGAAAGACCAGGAAGAAACTTTGTCAAGACTCAACCAAGGAGAAGACCAGAAACCCAGAAGAAAAGGGCCACAGGAAACGATTGTGACTTTATATAGAAGATCTGCCATCTGCCCTCCTTGGGTTACTCTGTTGATCCATTGCTTTCACTGCCATGATGAGCAAAAGGTTGGGTGGTTTTAGAAGGAAGTGAAGCTACTGAGATGAGCTTCAGGTTTCTTTTGCTGATGAGACTAGATAGGCTCTTCATCTGAAGCCCAGTCAGAGAATGCCAAGACTGGTCTATTCTCCAACACTTCTTGTGTTTATGACACATTTTGTTTCCATAAAGACATTGTGAGAAATGTGACAGCCCTTCTCCCATCCAGAGAGAACGGAACTTTGCAGGTCTAATATTTTGAAGAGGGAGAAATAAGAATGTCAGCTTTAAAAAAATCTCAGCACAAGTTGTGTAGGACAATTGCAGCAAATCGAAACGAACACCAAAGGTCTTGCAAGATAATCTGGATAGCTCGTCTCTTAATGGAGATGACAAAAGAGGAGACATTTTTAGCAAGCTTTGGAAAACACAAGAGATTTGTGTGCCACAATAATGATGGTGTCAGCGGTGGCCAAAAGGTGTTGACTGTGCTTTTGTTACACACACTTTCCCCCTAGCACCAGCTGCAATGTTCATGTGGTTGATCTTTTCCTCCCCCCTAGGTCGTATTCCAGACAGCCTGAAAAACTGTGTCAACAAAGAACATTTGACCACCGCTACACACTGGGCGAGCATGGACCCCGGAGTTGTTCACCCGGAGCTTAATGGTGCTACTTACAGGTAGGACAACTTCAACCCCATTTCCATCACCTCCCATGGAGTCCAAAACGGGAAACACCCCAAAGTTCTACCATGTCCCAAAGACCTTAGATCAATGGTGAAGTCCTTCCGGTTCGTGACAGTTTGGGCGAACCGGTAGTGATAAAATCTACTGGTTCGGGTGAAACGGTAATAAAAAAAAAAAGCTACCGGTTGGTCCAAACCAGTATTTTTGACGATTGGCTGTGCTGCGCGATTTATATTTATATTTATAGCAGGAAATTCTGCTTTCTAGTGAATCTAAATCAACACAGCTGTTCTTCCCTTCGCTGTTCTACTTACCTTTAAACGGCTCCTTTTTCAGCGTGAAGCGTGTGTCTGGTGCGCACTGCACATGCACACACATGCAGCATGCATCTGGCACACACCACACATGCACGGGCAAGTGAACTGGTAGCGACCCGCGAAGGATTTCACCCCTGCCTTAGCTGTCCTGGCAGTAGACGACTAGGTGAGACAATAGAGGAGAATACTTGTAGCTCAGGTTTGAACTTGGTGCTCTCTGAGCTTGGCTGCTTTCTTCTAGACTTTTCATTACCAAACGAGGTAGTATTATCAGTGCTAGCTGGTTGAAAGGTGTCTACATGCAAATTCCTCCCATTTGTGTGCTCAGTGAAATCCAGATGTGGTACCAGTGGGAGAGAATATTTGCAGCTCAGGGTTGAACTGTGGGGTCCTTGATGCTCTCTGATCTAAGTGGTTTTCTTCCAGATGTTTCATTACCAAACTAGACAACTTCATCATGAAGTTCCCTAGTTTGGGTAATGAAAAGTTTGCAAGAAAACAAACCCAGCTCAGAGAGAAATCCTCCTCCTCCTCCTCCTCTCTAAAACTGATGACGTTCCCTAGTTGGGTCATGAAACGCCTGCAAGAAAACCACAAAGCTCAGAGAACACCAAGGACCTCATAGTCCTCCTCCTCCTCCTCCTTTCTAACACTGATGATGTTCCCTAGTAAGGTCATGAAACATGTGCAGGAAAACCACCAAGCTCAGAGAGCCCCAAGGACCTCACAGTCCTCCTCCTCCTCCTCCTCCTCCTCCTCCTCCTCCTCCTCCTCCTCCTCCTCCTCCTCCTCCTCCTCCTCCTCCTCCTCCTCTCCATTCCCTTCTAGCACTGATGATATTACCTAGTTGGGTAACAAAACATCTGCAAGAAAACAAACCAAGCTCAGAGTCCACCAAGGAACCCCCAGGGGACACGGCCTCAGGGTTCTTCAGAAGCGTTTTAGCTCGGTGAAAGCCACGGTTCCCCGTAGGTCTAACGGCCCTGCCTTTCCTCCTCTTTCAGCAGGTACCCTCCTGGTGTAGTGAGCGTGGCTCCCCCTGGAATCCCCACCGCTGTGGAAGGCATTGTCCCTAACGCCATGCCCTTATCGCATGGCCTTCCTCCCGTAGCTCATCCCCCCCACGCTCCTTCTCCCGGCCAGACGGTGAAACCGGAAGCGGATCGAGACCATCCCAGCGACCAATTGTAGCCTACGAGAAGATCATTCCCAGTGTAGATGGTTGCAACTTTTGGAAAGCCCGTGGTGAAACATTCGGACAGATGCTGAACCACAAGGAGAGCCTGGAGAGCAGGTCCCTCACGTTTTTAAGGAACTGGTCCAAGATGCAGCATCCTCAAGAGCAGCGGTGGGAGAGATGATGGAACGAAGGTCTGAAAACTTTATTCCTCCATATAAAATGTAGTTTGTCCCTGTCCAGTGACCTGAATCACAAGTTTTCTGTATTCCTGTGGGTTCTTTGTTAAGCCAGAGAAGTTAGTAGTTAATTATATCATGAATGTACTTGTCTGTGTACAGTTTTTAGAACATTAACCAAGGTTTGTTTGCTCCGTGGTCAACAACAACAACAACAACAAAAACACACAAAGAGAGGCATTTGACAAACCACTTTAAAAAGTTGAAAACTTTTTTTGTTTTGTTTTTATATGTTTAAAAAAAAATGCCCCAAAATTGAGGCAGTTGATGAAACTTCTCAGGATAATGACTCCCACCCACTTATCTTTTTTTCCTTTCTTTCTATGCCATACAGTGCATTGTTTTTTCTACCTTCTTGTCTTATTATTTCATTATTTTTTTTAAAAAAAAGAATAATTTAATAAAACGCAAAACACTTTTTCTCCTGATTTTTGGCATCAATTCCCCACATTTCAGAATGAAGATGTTTGAAAGAGATTTTTGAGGTGCAAATAAAAAGTTTTTGTATAAACAAAGGTCATGCTTTTTGTTTTTGTCACCAGTTAAAGTATATATTATTGCTGAGATGCAGAGCGAGAAAGAGAGAGAGAGAGAGAGAAAGAAAGAAAGAGAGAAAGAAAGAAAGAGAAGAGAGATTGGCTGAGAAAGGCGAACTAGAGTTACTGAAAAGTAGAAAAAATATTTCATTGCCTACATGGAACTCCTTCCCAGTAATGTAGTAGGCTAGCAATATTTTGCGTTAAATCATGTTTGTGACTGTATCCATTTGTATGAATTATTTTAAAGAAATAAAAATTCCAAACAAACCATATGCGACTCTCTTAATTCCTTTTTTTGACGTCATTTATTTCATAGGCGCATTTTATTTTGGCGTGGCTTTCCTAGAAATTAAACAGTATAAAAAAAACAGGATTTTTTTTTCTCCCCTAATGCAGGCTGGAAAGAATTCGTGTCCTTGCCAATTTCTAACAGAGAAAATTGGAAGGAGATTGGAAACATCGCAAGCGGGAGTCAATTTTTAATGAACAACAATGTCAGTAGAAATTTTAGTTTAAATAAATAAAAGCAAATAAGAATTTTAGCCGCCTTTTTTCTATATATTTTGCCTCTAGATATGTGGGTTGAAAATATGTTATTTGAAGTATAAGCCGGATTTCCTTATGGAATTTAATTTTCCACCAAATTTCTCCAACGAAACAAAAATGCTTCCTTTTTTTCCCCATAAACACTACCCAGCTTAGATTCACACGATCCAAGTGAAGATTGATCCAGGCAAGATTCTTGGCAAACCAAGTTTGCTTCCTTCAGCAGTTGGAGGGCTTCAGGTTGCCTTTGTGTGTGACAGGTACAGGGTCCTCAAGATTATCTTGACATTATGGTCACCAACAATGACCATCTCAGGACCTCAGAACTTCTTTCTCCTCCCTCAACACTTCTTCCTCCCAATGTCCTACGGACATTGTCCTTCAGCCGAGTCCCTCAGTTACCACACCATTGATTTGATTTCCCTCCAAACCAACTCAAGTGGAAGGTTCTGGAATTAATCAATTTCTTGAGCTGTAGCCCAGCCGGTTATTAACTCCACTAAAAAGATTGATTCTGTTCAGCCATAATGTTCAGGAACTCTTTATATTGGCTGAAATTTTAATCATCTGGAATTTTATAGACGGGTAAGTATAAAACTCTTTCAGCTGGCACATGCTGAATTTTCTGCACAATGCTTGAATCCAACATTGTATTGTAACTATGGATTGGAGGTCACTGGGAGCAAATTTGGGGGTTTTGCTTCAGAGATTGTAGTAGAGACAAAAGTTAGCCATGCTTTTGTTCTTCATGAGACAACTTCACAGTTTTGCTTTAGAGATGTGGTAGTTTCATGAAGAGACAAAAGTTGGCCATGCTTTTGTTCTTCATGAGACAACTTCACAATGGGCTTTTGAAACTTTTTTCCACAAGTGGTGTCTTAATAACTAGATGGCTGGCTAGCAGTGTCCACACTATCTACTATAACCTAGTAAAAGCCTGAATCTTGAGGATACTTCCCTGAGCTTCCTCAGTAGAGGTCCTCTACTCCAATCCCCTACCCAAGGCAGGAATCCTTATCCTTCCTTCCTTCCTTCCTTCCTTCCTTCCTTCCTTCCTTCCTTCCTTCCTTCCTTCCTTCCTTCCTTCCTTCCTTCCTTCCTTCCTTCCTTCCTCTTCCCAGTTAAATGGCTGTCCAATCTTTTCTTGAAGACCTCCTCCAGTGATGGAGGAGCCACAAGTCTGGGAGACAAACTTCACTGGTAGTCAGCACCTGTTTCCCTCAAGCAGAGGGTCTTCTGAATCTGGACTAAGTGTAGAAGTAAATTTTCAAGCTGCTCAATCTAATTCTAGAATGGCTGGACCCTAATTTTGAGTAGGCCATCATGGCATGTTCTCATGCTTCTCCATTAAGGCATTACGTACCAGTCCCAGTTACCTAGCCCAAAATAAACTAGGCCCAAAATATTGCAGTTACGCATTGTTTGAGGTAGGATCTGGGGCTGCAGAAGGATAGAATAATTCACTGAAAGATAACTTTTTCATGATTGTCCTAATTATATATTTCTGGGAAAGATCTTGTCATTTTATTTGAAACGTGTGATAACTTCCCTTAATAACTGTCATTTTATGTCCTCAGTTTTTTTCCACATTTACCACAGAGATCATGTTGGAAAAAGCTTGAGCTGATTTGTGCTGTCACACTAAGTTGCTAATTTGCAAAATTACGGTTTTTCAGCACTGGGCAAAACTATTTTTTTAAAAAAAGCTGCATTAAAAAGACCTATGGATAGTGAAAGTAATATGGAAAATTATTTGGTGTAGGCCTAGATTTGGCCAGCGTGAGGAGTTTGTTCCTGAGAGTCCCAACAGAGAAGACAGGTAAGAATTCACACCTAGTGCAATAATATTTAACCCAAACAGTATGCAAAAAGGATACAATCAATTATGAAATATGTTATCTACTGTAAAATAACAACAACAACCCTTTCTTTCTCTCATATCAGTTCTGGGAGTTGAGAATAAGTGGAATCAGTCAATTCTCAACATAAACCTTCCTTTCCTCCCTCCCTTCTTCCTCCCCTCCCCTCCCCTCCTTCCTTCCTTCTTTTCTACTTCTTTTCTTCTTTCCTCCTTCCTCCCTCCCTTCCTTAGCCTTCCGTCCTTCCTTCTTTCCATCCTTCCTCCCTCCTTCTTTCCTATTTCTTTTCTTCTTTCCTACTTCTTTCCTTTCTTCCTTTCACCCTCCCTCCCTCCCTCCTTCCTTTCCTTTCCTTTCCTTTCCTTTCCTTTCCTTTCCTTTCCTTTCCTTTCCTTTCCTTTCCTTTCCTTTCCTTTCCTTTCCTTTCCTTTCCTTTCCTTTCCTTTCCTTCCCTTCCCTTCCCTTCCCTTCCCTTCCCTTCCCTTCCCTTCCCTTCCCATCCCATCCCTTCCCTTCCCTCCTTCCTTTCCTTTCCTTTCCTTTCCTTTCCTTTCCTTTCCTTTCCTTTCCTTTCCTTTCCTTTCCTTTCCTTTCCTTTCCTTTCCTTTCCTTTCCTTTCCTTTCCTTTCCTTCCTTCCATCTGTCCTTCCTTCTTTCCTCCTTCCTTCTTTCCTACTTCTTTCCTTCTTTCCTACTTTCTTTTCTTCCTTCTACCCACCCTCCCTCCCTCCCTTTTCCTTCCTTCCTTCCTTCCTTCCTTCCTTCCTTCCTTCCTTCCTTCCTTCCTTCCTTCCCAATATTTCTATTATGCGATATCTTCTATAGAAGAGCCATCCCAGGGCTCCACTACCTGGGTTTCTCTTTCCTGTGACTTCTTCCTGCAGGGCATCCTAATCAACCCTCCCGTTTTCTCAGAACTCTCCATCTTGGCCTTTTCTTTGTATTTTCCATGGCCCGAGAAGTGCACTCAGGAGTGGAAGCTCCTTGCTCTCGCTCTCAACTTCACTGGCATCTGGAGAGCTCCCCCGGGGGACTCTGAGACCATCCGCCTTGACTGCAGAAATAATTCTGGGATGAATCTTACTTTGGAAACCTACTCAAGCCGTGTGTGCCAGATGGCCTCTCATGCTTCAGCTTGACACGGTCTCCTCCCTCGGACCTGATTAGAAAAACAGACCATGGCTTCCTAACATATCATATCTGACTCACAAAAGCTTCTCCTAAACTTTACATTTATCTAAAAATTCACAATGAAGCTGCCACACCATTTGCAAAATCTGACATAGGACAGAGTCATAGGGCTGGAAGAGACCTTGGAGGTCTTCTAGTCCAACCTCCTGCTTGACTAGGATACCTTATACCATTCCAGACAAGTGGTTGTCCAATCTCTTCTTAAAAACCTCCAGCTTCTGAATAACTTCTGAAGGCAAGTCATTCCACTCGTTGATTGTCCTCACTGGTAGGAAGTTTCTCCTCAATTCCAGGTTGCTTCTCTCCTTGATTAGTTTCCATCCATTGTTTCTTGTCTGCCTTCAGGTGCTTTGGAGAATAAGCTGACACCCCTCTTCTCTGTGACAGCCCCACAAATATTGAAAGATGCTATCATGTCTCCCCAGTCCTTCTCTTCCTTAAACTAGACCTACCCAATTCCTGCAAATGTTCTTCATATGGTTTAGCCTCCAGGCCTTTAATCATCTTAATAGCTCTTCTCTGTGTTCTTTCTGGGGTCTCAACATCTTCTTTGTATCATGTTGACCACAACCGGACTCAGTATTTCACGTACGGCCTCACTAGTGCAGTGTAAAACAGGACTATCACTTCATGTGATCTTGAAACAATCCATCCGTTGATGCAGAGCGTGTTAGATCAATTAGATGACGTCCAACTTTTCATTGAATTATACAAATCCATCATATTGCCCGAAACGTCTCCAATAACATTCCCAAAGGACAACATCAAGGAGATTGAAATGGAAGGCAATGGCGACAGCTGGAAGATGTCAACAAAAATTGTCAGAAGTCCCCGCAACATGGGCAGAGACAAAGTTTAGTCTTCTCACCCCAAGCCAGCTTTCATTTGAAGGAATTCCTTCCACTGAACTACAGACTTCTGATGTTACCAAACAGTGTGGGAAAGCATCAAACCGCCTTCATTCCCATGATAGCAAAGACCATCGTAGAAGAGATTGAAGACATTCCTTCCTCAAAGGGGTAAAAGAAAAAAAAAATCGAGCAATGATTGAAAACTTTGCAACAACTTCATTCCGAAAAAGAGTCATCTGACAAGGCATGTGACAGATTTACAATGGGTCCTACACTGCAAGATTTTCGTCCCTCTATTCAGCTCTAGAAATGCGTTCTATCTCCTAAAAAAAATATAAACAGAAAAACAGAAATACAGAAAAATCTGAACAGAACACATCTGCCATGTTACAATTTTTTTTCTTTTTCGTTGGAAAAAAAAACCTGTGAAGTTAAAGCAGAATTATTTATACCTAAATGCAATATATAGAGCCCTCTCTCTGAAAATTAGCTTTAGCAAAGCAGGCAGGCTAACCTACAATTTAAATCAAAATATCGGGCAACCTAGTAATGCAATTAGAAGTACTATACATTAGAATAATTTTTATAAAACTATAATGTAGCAACTAGCTCGTTGGAATCAACAAATGCAAATAATGCTTTTTTTTTTAATACTCTGGTTTCTCTTCAGATCGTATAGATTTTTTTTCAGAACCAGATCAGCATAATAAATGCTGGGTGCCCTAAAATCATTTTTAAGAAGGCTCTCAGCTGCTTTTAATAAGTAGGGACCTCACCTTGGTTACAGAACCAAATCAGACCTCTTTGGACCAGCCAAAATGTTTTCCTTAATAATTGGGGTTTCACCTGAGCTCTACATGAAAAATTTATGCTTTGTTTTTTCTAAATAACCTTATGCGTGAGTCTGTGTTTAGGTAGTCCTTATGACCACAATTGAGCCCAAAATTTCTCTTGCTAAGTGAGACCGTTGTTAAGTGAGTTTTGCCCCATTTTATGACCTTTCTTGCCACAGTTGGTAAGTGAATCAATGCAGCTGTGAAGTTAGTAACATGGTTGTTAAGTACATCTGACTTCCCCGTTGACTATGCTTGTCAAAAAATGTCAAAAGGGGATCACGTGACCCCGAGACTCTACAACCGTCATAAGTACATGCCAGTTTCCAAGCCTCTGAATTTTGATCACGTCACCTGGGGATGCTGCAACAGATATTAAGTCATAAGTCGCTTTTTTAAGTGCTGTAACTTCAAATGGTCACTAAATGAGTAGTTGTAAATTGAGGACCCCCTGTACTCTTTCTTTACTTTGTGATCTAGAGCAAAAGTTTGAGGAAGATTAAAAATGCATTTTCCGAAGCCGTTTTTGCTCTGTAGATTTCTGCTGCCTGCTCTTCTGCACTTAAATAAAATCCAGATTGTCCATCTTTGC
This sequence comes from Pituophis catenifer annectens, assembly GCF_029215685.1. Classification (NCBI taxonomy): domain Eukaryota; kingdom Metazoa; phylum Chordata; class Lepidosauria; order Squamata; family Colubridae; genus Pituophis; species Pituophis catenifer. The sequence goes on from NW_027256884.1 coordinate 1,392,606, forward strand.
CAAAGATGTTTCTCTTGAATCGGCCCCAGAGAAACTTTTTCTTGCTTTCTTCCAGCTAAATTGGATTACAGCTCTAAGCCATCATGCTCAAGAAGGAATAAATTAAGAGTTTGTCAGTCTTGGAGAATCGTACAAGACCTCCTATTCTCAGAAGCCAGGATTTCTGATTTTTAAACACCACACAAGCCAGGAACGACACTTATCAGTAAATTTCCAAGACTTATCTCCAAGTCTTACCCATTTTTCAGTTCTTTCCGTTCAGTTGCTGTTAAAGACTCTTGCTTCTCAGTTTACAGCCAATGTAATAATTACTTTGTTATGCTGGGAGACACTTCTTCTCCAACCATTGGGCCAGGGGTCAAAAAAGTCAAGAGGGCAGCTGCAGCCATGTGGCCAAAGCCTCCCAATTTTTACATGCTTCAGAGAGGCCCAATTACTTTCTTTGCCTGATCTGTCCGATCCTAAAAATCCATTTCTTCTGCAACCGGCAAGGCTTTCCTGAAGGCCTCTGTAGCTGATAACAGAGCTCTGGATTGATCAACTATCCGAAGCTGAAGAAGTTCCTAAAGGACTCTGACAGCGAAAAGGAGGCCAGGGGTGAGGCATGCAAGTGAGGTGAGTCAGTGGACATCCTCACCCCCAAAATAAGACCTGGTGCCTTTTTTGGTGACAAAAAATATAAGGCAGGGTCTTATTTTGGGGAAAACATGGTAGAAACAATCAACATAATCATAAGATACAACCAAATCATAGGATACTAAATAGAAACAATCAACATAATTGTAAGATACAACCAAATCACAGGATGCTAAATAGAAACAATCAACATAATCGTAAAATACAACCAAATCATATGATGCTAAATAGAAACAATCAACATAATAGTAAAATACAACCAAATCATATGATACTAAATAGAAACAATCAACATAATCATAAGATACAAACAAATCATAAGATACGAAGATACTAAATAGAAACCACATTGTCATAAGATACCAACAAATCATAAGACAGTAAATAGAAACAATCCACATAAATCATAAGATACAAACAACAAAGTGAGAGTCATAAGAAGCTAAGGACATAGGAAAGATGAGAAGGATACTAGTAACACTATTTTCCTACTAGGTGGTTTGACATCCCAGGGCATAAGACAGTGTTGTGGGAATTAGTTGTTCAGCAGAGTAATAGCATGTGGCAAAAAACTGTCTGGTTATTGTAGGCTCTTATTGTATGTATTTCTATTTTTCACCAGTTTCATCCTGTTCCATTAATAAAGCATCCAGATCTATGCACATAGTCTGGTTTATTGAAGGATAAATAGATTTAGCTGCACATCCACAGAGTAACATGTAGCAAGGACAGAACAATAGGCTTCCTCCAACCTTTGGAGCAGGAACAATCTCCACAGAACATGAAAACCTTATGGTATGAAATTAGCTGGGGACCTTGGGTCAGGGATATACTGTAGAAAAAGGCAAGGCCAACTCCAAAAAATAAAATTAAAAATGTCGAGAAGAAAGCTTCATGGACTTGTGTCATCAAGAACCAACAGAGTCAACTCAAAGAACCTCAATGAATGTGGAACCTCAAACTCAATGAATGTGGAAAGAAACTCTTAACAGTCATTCAAGATTCTGTTATTAACAATAATTAAGTTGTGAGTGCTCCATCCCTGGAGTTTCTCAAGAAGAGACTGGACAGCCACTTGTCCAGGGTCTCCTGCTTGAGCAGGTGGTTAGACTAGAAGACCTCCAAGGTCCCTTCCAACTCTGTTAATCTGTGTCTGTATCTGTATAGCGTCTCCTACTTGAGCAAGCTAGAAGACCTTCCAACTTGGTTATTCTGTAATTATCTAAGGTTGAATTAAAATGACTCAACAAATATAGCTTCCGTGGGCCTTTCGTTCTCTCAACACAAGTTACAAACTCCATTTGCTGTCGGTTGTCATCTCTTCATTGCATTGGGGCATGAAAAAATATATATTTTATTGTGTTAGACAATAGTATGTCTCTTTCCAGAGGGACATAAATGGTCAGGTTGCCTTAACTTTTGCCAGAGAAGGTATTAGCTCTTGTTCTTCCAGCTACCATAAATCTGTCTGCATTGCACCATTGCTAAAATTCCTTGTCGTTTATGTCACAGCTTATCAAATATTTTGAACTATTTTCTTTTGCGAACAACATGGATTTTTTTCTCCAAAAAAAAAAAAAAGAAAGAAAAGAAAAACCCAGCTTTTTAATAATTGCTTTGTTTTGGTTGCATGGTTCTTCCTTTGGGATTATTATTCCCTATTATTCTTTTCTTTGACCTGATACATATGTTAAAAAAAAAAACCCACTGCAAAAATTAAGGCTGACATATTGACTAAGATTGAAGTTGCCTCTGATTCTTTCTCGTGAGATAAATGCATAAATAAAAAAGAAAAAAGTTGCTTACTTACAAAGGACAAAAGAGGAATGAAGGCATCTTCTGAATGAGTCCCAGAGAGCTTTCAAATTCATCATTTTCCATCAGCAAAATTGTTGTGTATTCAGTTAAGTCCTTTGCCTACTTTCTTCGTTTACCATCAGAATAGTTTTCCAAAAAGGGAATGAGTATTTATTTATGATATATGTATATGATAGCATTTAATATGCTATCTGTCAATTGTCTGTTGATCAATTATCTTACTTAAGGAATGTTTTACTTCACAAAACATATGAAGAACAGTTGCAGGAATTGGCCAGGTCTAATCTAGAGAAAAGAAGGACTAGGGGAGACATGATAGCAGTCTTCCAGTATTTGAGGGATTGCCACAAAAAAGAGGGGGGTCAAGCTATTTTCCAAGATACAAGAAGGCATGACAAGAAGCAACAGATTGAAACTAATCAAGGAGAGAAGCAACCTAGAATTATGGAGAAATTTCCTGACAGTGAGATCAATTAACCAGTGGAACAGAAGTTGTGGGTGCTTTATCACTGGAGGTTTTTAAGAAGAGATTGGAGATCCATTTGTCTGGAACGGGATAGGGCTTCTTGCCTGAGCAGGGAGTGGGACTAGAAGACCTCCAAGGTCCCTTCCAACTCCTTCGTTCTGTTAAAGATACTGAGTGAGGTGTAACAACATTCAGTTCTGGGCCCTTCAAAATTTTATTGAAGGAGTGGAGAAAGAGAGGGAGGGAGCTCTTATTGAATTCAATACAAAACAGGTTGAGACAGCTAATACCCTAGAAGATAGAAAATAAATATTCAAAGAAGAGTAGATAAATAAGCTGGATGGAGCACATAAGCTGAAGAGCCTTGGTAGTACAGTGGTCTAAAGCACCCTGTTATTAAGACCAGCTGCCTGCAATTACTGCAGGTTCGAATCTTGCCAGGCTCAAGGTTGACTCAGCCTTCCATCCTTTCAAAGGTAGGTGAAATGAGGACCCTGTTTGTGGGGGCAATAAGCTGACTTTGTATAAATATACAAAAAGGATGAAGGCTATTGCTTAGCGCATTGTAAGCCACCCTGAGTCTCCGGAGAAGGGCGGCATATAAATCAAATTAATATATATATATATATAAAAATAAAATTTAACAGAAACAAATCAAAGAGATTCACTTAGGGGACCAAACCAAAATAGCAGGTTAGAACAGATATAGAAAATGACAAATTACCAGGGGGACTACGGGAAATTTAGGTGGGAGGAGAGATTGAAGAAACTGGGAGTGTTTGACTGTGAGAAGAAGAAACTGAAAAGTAAACCTGAAATATGTCACACAGAAGAAGATCAAGCCCAGTGGTTATCTTTATTTATTAGTGTTTACATTCTGTCTTTTGTTTGGGACCAAAACATGTTTTCTATCACTCCAGATTACAAGAGATGGATTAAAATGATGGAGAGATCCTGATAAGAAGGGAAAAAAACACCCTTATTAACAATAAGATAATTTTACAATGGAAGTAATTACTCCAGAAAGAGGTGGAATCTCTTCATTGGATGTGTTTAAATGAGATGACTGGATAATCATAGATTCTAAAATAATAATTCCTCCCACCTGCTTGTTTTAGAAGGAATTCCTTCCTTCCTTCCTTCCTTCCTTCCTTCCTTCCTTCCTTCCTTCCTTCCTTCCTTCCTTCCTTCCTTCCTTCCTTCCTTCATCATATCTCTCTCATCTATCTATCTATCTATCTATCTATCTATCTATCTATCTATCTATCATCTATCTATCTATCTATCTATCTATCTATCTATCTATCTATCTATCTATCTTCCTTCTCCTCCTCCTCCTCTCTCTCTCTCTCTGTCTCTCTCTCTGTGTCTTTTGAACTTTTGCATGAGAAATCGTGAAACAGAGCTGTCCTTGAAGGATTCTCATTGTCTCTTCAGTCACATGCCAAAACATAAAAGCTCTTTTAATGAAGCAGTTTTAATGAATTGGCATCCAGAGGTTTTTTTTTTTTTAGTGCTAATTGAGGATTTGATCTGAATAGCATTCTTCTTCTTATTTTTTCCCCATCTGCTCTTCTGCCAGTTAGCATTGGGCAAAGCACATATTTTAAAACTGCCCGTGTCCAATGAAACCTTTAACGAGTGAATGAATGCAAGAAAGAGGATGGATGGGCCTTCCAAAAGACAGACAGACAGATGGTGCTTGATGAATTTGCTGCTGTCTCTCTAACAGAAAATGGTTGCTCCCTCTGACGTTCAACCCACCATAACAACGGCAAATTTATTATGTCGGGAAAAATCGTTCTTAGGAAAAAGGTCGACTGCGTGCAAAGCTATCGGTCAAAGCTCCCTGGCAAATCTCTGAAAAGCAAAATTATAATCAGAAAGCTAAAGAGGCGTTAAAGCCAGATGAATTCCATCTCATGGACTAGCTGCCCTGTACGGTTTCCAGAAACTCTTGCTGCAACAAGAAACTGGGTGAGACATGAAGAAAAGGCCTGGTTGAGCCAAAATTGTACCTCTTTTCATTTTCCAGATGGCTTTTATAGATCCACTGTAGTGGTGGGTTTCAAATTTTTTTACTTGGCTTGGTGGGCGCGGCTTGGTGGGCGTGGCAGGGGAAGGATACTGCAAAATTTCCATTCCCACCCCACTCCAAGGGGAAGGATATTGCAAAATATCCTGGTGGCTCAGCAGACTGATAGCATTATGATTAACACCAGCTGTCTGCAATTAAAGTAAGTTCGAATCTTGCCAGGCTCAAGGTTGACTCAGCCTTCCATCCTTTCTAAGGTAGTTTAAATTTGTGGGGGCAATAAGCTGACTTTGTATAAATATACAAAAGTATGAAGGCTATTGCTTAACGCACTGTAAGCCGCCCTGAGTGTCCGGAGAAGGGCGGCATATAAATCAAAGTAAAAAAAAAAATCCCCATTTCCTCCCGATCAGCTGGGACTCGGGAGGCAGAGAATAGATGGGGGCAGGGCCAGCCAGAGGTGGTATTTACTGGTTCTCCGAACTACTCAAAATTTCCGCTGCTGGTTCTCCAGAACTGGCCAGAACCTGTTGAAACCCACCTCTGATCCAGTGCCTTCTGCAGAATATTGGAAACTAAATGCTGTTGTACAATTGTTTGCCTGGAATTTTAGTTGGACAAGTTGCCACAATCACCTCTTGAAAATATAATATAATATAATACTGTCTGCGGAGGTTCCCAGTTGTCTCAAGGGTGCTTTTTCAAAAAAAAAAAGAAATGGGCTGTTTTTTTTCCCTTGAGGAAGAAGAAAAAGACATTTTGCTTCTCATCCAAGAAGCTTCCGATGAAGCTTCTTGTATGAGAAGCGAAAAGTCTTCCATTCTGAAGTTTGAGTTTAATTCCACAGCAAAGCACAGATATAAAATACCATTTTGGATAAGCGAGGGCCCTTGGCTCGAGTACTTAATATATCTTCCTGCTGATACGTAAGCAATTTTTGAAAATAAAATACTGCCCTGGAGAAGAAAAGAATTTAATGTCAGCTCTACAGAAGTTTTTTTAGGAAATAAAATATACCCTGGCTGGGGAAAATGTTGGCTTGGAGTCCTGATGCAATTTGTGGAAATAAAATATTAGGCCTAAGGAGCAGCTCTTAACTTCAGTCCTTGGCTATTAACCACCGTTTTCTCCATCTTCTCTAGGAGTTTTAAAGTGTGTTGCTTTGCTGACCATCGAAATCCTCTTTCTCCCAACAAAATGGTTTTTTTTTTTATAGAAACTTTATTGAGGTTTTTTTACAAAACAAAAAAAATAAAAAATAGAAAAAAGAAAAAAAGGAAAAACAAACATTCAAACAGAAACATAAAACATAAAACACATAAGTATGATAACATTTTCAATTAGTATCGGATGTGCAGTGTTTTAACTATTTACATAAATAGTACTTGGTGACATTTCAACTCACTTTTAACCAATATTTAACACACCTTTAGATCTTTCTTTCATTTTGTCATGCAACCACTTGTACCACCTTTCCCATACCATATAGTAAACTGACTTCTCATCATTTAATTCATAAGTTAATTTAGTCATCTCTGCGCACTCGAGTATTTTCTTAATTGTAAGCTCTTCTGGTGGTTGAGTTTTCTCTTTCCAGTACTGTGCGTATGCCAATCTAGCGGCTGTAATTATGTGGATCATTAAATGTATCATTTCCTTTCTATATGGTTTCTTTATTATTCCCAGGAGGAAAATCTCTGGTGTTAGTTCAATATCTTCGTCAATTATTTCTTGTAACTACCTCCTAATTTTATTCCAGTATCCTTTCGCTTCCGGGCATGTCCACCACATGTGAAAGAAGGTGCCTTGACCATGGCCACATTTCCAACAGTTGGGATGTATATTGGGATATATCTTTGCTAGTCTGGCCATGTTGCATAGATGGTACCAACAAAATGTTACCTCTGTTTTCCTCTTAGGTTTTCTTACTGCTTTTTTAAAAATTGTTTTAACCTGTAAAAATGAAGTGTTTATAATATTGTGTGTGACCAGCCATACGCTAAATAAATAAATAAATCCCAACAAAATGTGTGACAATAGGAAAAAAAAACTTTGCAGTATAGAAGAAAGCTTTATTGCTATCTCCATCTGGGTAGAGATGGAGAGTAGAGGTGAGGCTCAGGTATGGTCTGTTGTTGTGGGGACTAGCAGAGGTCTTCTAGTCCAACCCCCTGCTCGAGCAGGACACCCTATACCAGGGGTGGGCTATTGTGGCTCTTTTACAACCTGTGGACTTCAACTCCCAGAATTCCTGAGCCAGTCTCAGGAATTCTGGGAGTTGAAGTCCACAGGTTGTAAAAGAGCCACAATTGCCCACCCCTGCCCTATACCATTCCAGACAAGTTGGGGCTCAGATTAAACACTCCTTAAACCAGGTATGTTTACTCTAACAAAGGGAAGGACTAGGGGGTGATAGCAGTCTTCCAATATTTGAGGAAAGAAGAAGGGATCAACTTACTTTCCAAGGCACTTGAAGGCAGGACAGGAAGCAATGGATGGAAACTAACTAAGGAGAGAAGCAACCTAGAACTGAGAAATTTCTTGACAATGAAAACAATCAATGGAACGACTTACCTTCAGAAGTTATGGGGATTTTCAAGAAGAGATTGGAGAACCATTTGTCTGAAGTGGTGTAGGGACTCCTACACCAGCAGAGGGTTGGACTAGAAGACCTCCGAGGTCCCTTCCAATCTGTTATTCTGTTATATCCATCCCATATCCAGTCTCAGTTATACCTACACTATCATATTTCCTCTTTGTACTAAATCTTCTGCTTGTTTCCTCTACTCTACAGATTAGTCTACAAACACCCAAACCTTACTACTTCCCTTCTGAAGTTTCAAAGCTGCAGTTCTCAGTGTATTCTTGAGTACTCCTCTCTTCTTATTACTTCTTTGAATTGGGATTAGGTTTGTAGGTTTGGGATTGTGTTTTAGGTGTGATTTTAAGAAATAGTCTCCCTTACATCCTCATTTAGTTGGAAGCCCTCCAGAATCTGGAGTCCAGATGATCTTAGATGACCTGAACTTGAATGACACGGCAAGTCAAGTCAGAACACAGCACAGGATGTGAAGTAAGCAGAGACTCTGTGTAAACAACATTGTAAATACTTTAAGCACCAGTTTTGAGATAATCATCACCTTACGACCAGTTCTAAATGATTTGTAACTGTATTTTTTTTTGTTATTCTCAGAGCTTTTTTGCATCCAGTGGAATGACTCTTCCTTTATTTACTGCAGCTCTGGATAAACCATCATCATTCATTTTGGAGAGTTGTATCCCAGTTCTAGGATGATGGACAATTCCATTGGTTGACCTTTCTTTTAAGGGCAAGAAATTTGGAATTGAACAACTTCTAGAATGTGGCTAAAACCACAGGGATTCACTGAATTTAAGAGTGGAGAGCAAAGTTTCTTTAATATTTTGTTGGAATACATGTTGCAATGTATATTGTATTGCAGTAACTACAGAAGTTGCAGGATCTAATCTGGGTCGGTTACTGGGACCAGAGGTTCTGTCTTCCGAGCTTTCGGACTCACGCTGGAGCTCATCTTCAGGGAACTTCTCTCTACACACTCTGCTAGAGAAACTCCTTGAGGATGGGGTCCTTCTGAAAGCTCGGAAAACAAAATTTCTGGTCCCGGTGGACTGACCCAGATTGGATCCTACAACATTATCCTGGGACATGTAGATTCTCCTTCATTCGTAACCACAGAAGTATTCAGTCAGTAGATGACAGTATTTAGTTTGCAGTTGAGCTGCAGTGGTGCAGTGGTTAGAGTGCAGTTCTGCAGGCTATTTCTGCTGACTGCCGACTGCCTACAATTTGGCAGTTTGAATCTCACCAGGCTCAAGGTTGACTCAGCCTTCCAGCCTTCCGAGGTCGGTAAAATGAGGACCCAGATTGTTGGGGGCAAGAGGCTGACTCTGTAAACCGCTTAGAGAGGGCTGTAAAGCAGTGGTCACCAACTGGTGGTCCATGGACCACTGGTGGTCCATGTGGAAATTTTGGTGGTGTGCAGAAAAATTATTTTCATTTTTTATATTGCACTAAATACTATTTATCTTTTTAAAAAATTCATATTAGTGGTCCACAGGATTTAAAATTATGAATTTAGTGGTCCCTGAGGTCCGAAAGGTTGGTGACCCCTGCTGTAAAGCACTATGAAGCAATATATAAGTCTAAGTCAGTGTTTCTCAACCTTGGCCGCTGGACGATGTGTGGACTTCAACTCCCAGAATTCCCCAGCCAGAGGCTGGGGAATTCTGGGAGTTGAAGTCCACACATCGTCCAGCGGCCAAGGTTGAGAAACACTGATCTAAGTGCTATTGCTATCTATGGTTATACTCTATGGTCTTTTTGTTCTGAGGAGACATCCCTGTGAAAGTTAAAACCATTAAGCACCAAGGCGACTGTACCCTATACACTTTATTTGATCTGTATGGCTAAATATTAACTCTCTGCTACCATTTCTATATAATAAAACAGAATTTCTAACAGATTCTGGGCCCAGGAGCAGGAATGAGTTTAATGCGCCCTTCTGGAGGGCTGCCAAAGCTTTGAGCTCCATTTCATCTTCCAGGACCAAAGTCCCATTGTCCCGGTTCTTTTCTGCTTCACAACGACAATCTTCCCAGCCGGCCAGTTTCTTTTCCCAACAACCACACTGCTTGTTCCCACAGCAGCCTCGGCAGATGCACCTTAAAATGCTCTTCCTGACTCGGGCCAATATTGGTTGGGGTCCCCTCATCTTCTAAAGCTTCCTGTAATGGCTCCTCTGATTCAGAGATGAGGGTTTTCAAGAGCTCATTTTTGATGTAGGCTTTTTTGAAATCTACCTGTCCATTTTAGTTCAGGAAGAAGTGCGACTCATATAAACACAACATTTTTCTCCCTTTCTTTTGCTCCAAAAATATTTACAATCTGGATTAAGGAACAATCTGGATTAAGTGATGGTTTTCCCCTTCTCCTGAACTGAGGAATTCATACCTTTTGCACGTAACACTTGGTGGAAATCTTTGTTGTCCTTCAGCTTCATTTGACTTAGAACTTTTCTTACCTGGAAATGAGGAATAAATCTTACCTCTGGATTTATTCTAAAAGATTGTGCTGCTAACAGGATTGAGGAAGCCTAAGAATGCTCAGTGTTTATGTCTGATTTATTTTTTTAAGGCAAGCTAGGGAAAAAAAAAATCTGCCAAGGAAGTTTTAATCTTTTTAAAAGATGCTGCTTCTTCTCGGAATGGGATTAACAGAAGAGAAAAATGAAGACCTACTTTTCGCTCTTGCAAAATAAGAAGCGGGTCAGCCAAACTGTAATCATCTTCCATGGTTTTTATTTTGGTTAGTAGCCTCTTAGTCTAGATGAATCACAAGCTGGAGTTAAGATTGCCGGGAGAAATATCAACAACCTCAGAGATGCAGATGAAACCACTCTAATGGCAGAAAGCAAAGAGGAACTAAAGAGCCTCTTGATGCAGATGAAGAAGGAGAGTGCAAAAGTTGGCTTGGAACTCAACATTAAGAAAACTAAGATCATGGCATTTGGCCCTCTCAATTCCTGGCAAATAGATGAGGAAGAAATGGCGGTAGTGATAGATTTTATTTTCCTGGGCTCCAAGATCACCACAGATGGGGACGGCAGCCAAGAAATTGAAAGAGGCTTGCTCCTGGGGAGGAAAGCTATGGCAAATCTAGACAGCGTACTAAAAAGCAGAGACATCACCCTGCCAACAAAAGTGTGTATAGTCAAGGCGATGGTTTTCCCAGTTGCAATGTCTGGCTGTGAAAGTTGGACCATAAGAAAGTCTGAGCGCCAAAGAATTGAGGCCTTTGAACTATGGTACTGGAGAAGACTCCTGGGAATCCCTTGGACTGCAAGGCGATTCAACCGGTCAGTCCTAGAGGAGATCAACCCTGACTGCTCTTTAGAAGGTCAGATCCGGAAGATGAAACTCAAATTCTTTGGCCACCTAATGAGAAGGAAGGAAGGACTCCCCGGAGAAGAGCCTAATGCTGGGAAAGATTGAGGGCAAAAGAAGAAGGGGACGGCAGAGAACGAGGTGGCTGGATGGAGTCACTGAAGCAGTCGGCGTGAGCTTAAATGGACTCCAGAGGATGGTAGAAGACAGGAAGGCCTGGAGGAACATTGTGCATGGGGTCGCAATGGGTCGGACACATCTTCGCAGCTAACAACAACAAGCCTCTTAGTCAGATGTATGCAACGGAGAAGCAAAAGAAATTTGCTCCTTTTTTCTGTCGTATCGCAACATAACTAAAAATGTATGTACAAAGAAAACTTAATGCTGAAACTTAATGCTAAATGAATTAATGCTTAATGCTAAAAAATGCATTATTGTTCCTGCTTTGCATCCAAAGGTCTTGTACAATGGGTCGCCTTCATGAAACATCTTAAAGCCAAGAATTTAAGGAGACCTGGGAAGAGTCATTGTCCCAAAAGTTGGTAGCTGTCCAACTTGTCTCCAATATTGGTAGCTCAGCCTTCCTGATGGAGGATACCAAGCAACAGGTACATAACTGGGCCACAATCTCTAGAAGTTGCAAATAATGATTGTTTTTGTGACTCTTTGCTGTCCTATTTAAGCCTTTTGGATTTTTGCCACCAAGTTTGGCTTCCCTAATCCTGAAGGCTTCCAAGTTCGGAATTCCTTAAAAATGGATCGTTATAGCTCCTGAGTCTCCTTGCATCTGGAGATTATAATCCTGCATAGATCCTTGATATACACATTCAGAGAGCCAATTTACCTTGGCAAACTCTTAATCTCTATGGAGTGCCAATAACTAGTAGGTGCTCATAACTAGTCTAAGAAAGAGCAGGATTAGAGAGTGCCACGGTAACCATCTTCCAATACTTGAAGGGCTGTCACCAGGAAGAGAGGGTTGACCTATTCTCCAAACCACTTGAGGGTAAGACAAGAGGTAACAGGTGGAAGCTTATCAAGGAGAGGTCCAAGCTTGAATTAAGGAGAAATTTCCTGACAGTACAATGAAATCAGTGGAATGGCTTGTCTTCAGAAGTTCTGGATGCTCCATCACTGGAGGTTTTTAAGAAGAGATTGGACAACCATTTGTCCAATGGTTGGTAGACCCCAACGATATTATAGGGTCTTCCACTTGAGATTGGAAGACTCCAAGGTCACCTCCAACTCTGTTGTTCTGATATTGGTGTTGAAAAGAAGGAAGGGGAGAACATTGATGTTCCTCAGAGAAGGTGGAGGTGGTAACTGCAACTGTGGGCATGCAAGACACCTGAAAACAATGAGTGGTCTTTTGGTTATGTGGCCTTCATTTTCACTTTTGGGACATTCCTTCCTCCCCCAATGAATACTCCTCTTCAAGGGTTGCCTTTTGCTCCTCCTCCTTCAGAATATCTGGAATAACCAACTTTTGCTATTCTTGGCAGAAAGCAAATGTAGGTGAAAGATTGCGAAGACGATGGAAGCCAAGATAGATAACCTCATGAAATGGAAAGAAAAGAATGGAGCGAAACCCAGAATGCACAAACTGTAACCAATCTTTATGTTTAATCACAAACATATTTGCGATTTTCTGGGGCTTTTCAGCTGGAAAATGCTGGCGGAGGCCATAATGACTCATCATTGTGATGTAGCTACAGAAAGACATACTCATTTCTTGTTTGTTTTCTATCAAGAAAATATTCCACCTCATAAGTTAAATATCTGGCACAGAGAGATGAAATTTAGAACATTTGTAACCAACACTAAACCCTTTGTATTATATACTGGAAATGGCTGCCTTAACATAAATTGTTTGGGGCTTTTAACATTAACATATTAACAGAGTTGGATCTTGTAGGTCATCTAATCCAACCCCCCCCCCCCCAAAAGCAGGAGACACTAAACCATTTCCAACAGATGGCAGTCCGGCCCCTTCTTGAAAGCTTCCAGGGATGAAGCTCCCACAACTTCCGAAGGCAACTTCTCTTCCATCGGTTGATTGTTCTCACTGTCAGAAAATTTCTCTTCAGGTTGAATCTCTCCTTGTTCAGTTTCCATCCATTATTCCTTATCTGGCCTAGAGGGGCTTTGGAGAATAGCTTGACCCCCTTCCTCCTCTCTGTGGCAGCCTCTCAAATATATTGGAAGATGGCTATCCTGTCTCCCCTGGTCCTTCTCTTACCTAGACTAGCCAGGCCTGGTTCCTGCAACTGTTCATTGTATGTTTTAGCCTCCAGTCCCCTCATCATCCTGGTTGCTCTTCTCTGCACCCTTTCTAGAGCCTTAGTTCTGCTGAGTTGAATTCTGCTATTCATTTTCTGAACACTCCATAAAGATATTTTTTTCTGCTGGATAAGGAACTTCAGCTGGTGGGGTCCAGTAGAAGTGGAAATGGTCCAGTGGGCTCCCTTCCTGCTATGGCCCTCCTCACCTTCTGGTACCTTGTGTCCCTGAAGCTGAGATCTGCCTCCATCCCCTTGGTCTTCCGGAAAGGCCTGAAAACCTGCCTCTCTTAGTTGGCCTGGAGTCTGTCCTGATGGGGGCAAGGCATTCTGAAGATGCTTAGTAGACTGACAAGAGGTTCCCATCTTCACCCAGTTTATGTATTGATTCCTGTTTTATCCAATTTTTGTTAATTTTAATGCTCTTGTTTTAATGTTTTAACATGTTCATATTGTATATTATTGTTTTTATGATATTGAGAGCTGGCCTGAGTGAGCTTGGAGGTGAGACTAGCAGCCTATAAATTGAAATAATAATAATAATAATAATAATAATAATAATAATAATAATAATAATAACAACAACAACAACATTCAAAAATGCATCACAAATACCAATCAATGATATCTCTGATGCATTTTTCAATATTCAGTTGACTGAGTTTCATGTTTAATGAATAATGTATAATAGTAATAATAGTAATAGTAATAATAATAATAATAATAATAATAATAATAATAATAATCCATTCTATATTCAGGACAATGATAAGTGAACATGCTTTTGCTGGATCTGGCTGGGTTGATCCAAAGACAAAGAGGTGAAGCTAGCTGGCATCTCTTGAGGCTTGCTACTCATTCAGAAACGAGTGGCGCTTAGTCTCACTGTTTATTCCCACAGCAGATTCCTCTGCCTTGTTGTTTAGATAATCCTCCTCCTTGCTTAATTGAAGCCAAACCATGCTGCAGCCTGGAAGGAGCTTTTCAAAGGAGAGTTTCTACTTCTGGAACATGTTAAATTCTGCTTAAACTGATTTACGTGATAAAAAAAGAATGTTAACGTGAAGAGTGTTAGGAGCAAAAGATAAATATACAAACACATGCGCACTCCTCCTGAGTTCCATGGAGCCCACGCCGCAGGAGTTGTGCAACAAGAATTCTGGTTTATTTTACAAAACACGATGGAGAGGGGCGGTAGCAGTGGTGGGATTCAGCCGGTTCGCACCACTTCGGGAGAACCGCTTGTTAACTTTCTGAGCAGTTTGGCAAACTGGTTGTTGGAAGAAATCATTAGGTTGTTAAATTACTTGAATCCCACCACTGGGCGGTAGGTCTGGTTTGGGCAGCATTAAGCTGATAGGAGAGCCAGTTTGGTCTACTTAAAGGCACTAGGTTAGAAACCAGGAGGCTGGGAGTTCTAGTCCTGCCTTAAGCACAAAAGCCAGCCAGAGGTGACTTTTGGCCAATCACCAGGAGACGGGGAGTTCTGTTCTTGTTGTTGTTGTTGTTTTGCAAAGCAGAAGTCAGGGTGCCCCCCAAAAAAGTCAAGTTGGCCCTAATGGTGGGATCAAAGATCTCATGTCTATATGTGATTGTCTTTCTGTCTCTGTCATCCATCAATCCATCCATCCATCCATCCATCCATCCATCCATCCATCCATCATCCTATCTATGTCTATCTTTCTGTCTGTCTATCAACTCTGTCCATCTATCTATCTATCTATCTATCTATCTATCTATCTATCTATCTATCTATCTATCTCTACATTATCTATATCTCTACATTATCTATCTATCTATCTATCTATCTATCTATCTATCTATCTATCTATCTATTTCTACATTATCTATCTATCTATCTATCTATCTATCTATCTATCTATCATCTATCTATCTATTTATCTATCTATCTATACATTATCTATATCTATACATTATCTATCTATCTATCTATCTATCTATCTATCTATCTATCTATCTATCTATCTATCTATCTATCTATCTATTCCAACTCTGTTATTCTGAATTCTGTAAGTCAAACTGAGTTTAACTAGCATCAAGAATAACAACAAAGCCTCAGAGTTCTACACACACACACAGAGACACACACACACAGAGTTTGCTCCATGTTTCCCACCCTTCCCCCAGATACAACTCAGGAGTGAAATGACATGTATATTGCAGCCTTTTTCCATAACAGCCCCCAATTTCTCTGGAGGTTTCCCTTTCCTAACTCAGAGATAAGCTCTCAGATCCATCCGAGGGAGGGATTTTTATCAGTTTTTGGGAAAGGCATAAAACTTAACAGGACAATATGCGTACAAGAAAGGTTTTGTGCCTGAAGCAGCTTTTTTTCTGCAACTTATGGGCAGTGTGGAGAAATGCCATCCATCAAAAAACCCTTGAAGGCGGAGGGGGCAAACTTGTAGGCTAGCAAAAGTTGAAATGTAGTTCATTCCTGCAGGTTTTTTTTTTCCACAGCTGGCACACCATTCACAGCCACAAAGCATACAGATGTTTCCAGCAGCACAAGATGTGTTCAGGGAATCGAGGGGAAAAAAACCAACCACTGCCCCGCTTGGACTAAAGGGACTTTTGCAGGCATAAATAGCAAGATTTCCTCTCTTCCCCTTGCAGATTTTCCAGCTGGGAGACAAAGCAAGTTCTTCTCCTAACAACCTCACAGCCACCGGAACACCCGTAAGTGAAAATGGTCTGTATTAATGATTAATGTACAGCGGTTGCAGCTGAGCCCTTGTGTATTTATGCCCTGCTCTTAAAGCAGAAAAGCTTTTTTTAAAGGAAGGTTAAACTTTAGTGTTTTATCTTAGCAGTGCAGGTTTCTTTGCCTTTATTCAGTTCTGGGTGTTTTTCTAAAACATTTCCCTGCCATTAGGTGATGAATTCAAGTTGGAATGGTTTAAGTGAGCGTTCGGTGTTTCTTTATATTATCTTTAAATAAATATGTCTTGGACAGAAAAGTTAAAAAGGAGGCAGCTACAGTATATATACATCCTACATATTTGTACTGAAAGAGTGGTGACCAGAATTAAACCACATTTATGATTCTAATAAGATAAGAAAATCAAACCAGCCTATTATCAATTATTATTATTATAATCAAGGACAGAAGCAGAACTAAGGAGAAATTTCCTAACAGTGAGAACGACAATTAATAAGTAGAACAATTTGCCTCCAGAAATTGTAAATGCTCCAACACTGGAGGCTCTTAAGAAGAGACTGGGCAACCACTTGTCTGAAGTGATGGAGGGTTTCCTGCCTGGGCTGGACTAGAAGACCTCCAAGGTCCCTTCCAACTCTGTTATTATTTAACTCTCTTAAATAATGAAAGTAACCTTTCCCCTTTTGCTTGGATTTTTTTTTTTAAAAAAAGTATTCTGGGTCTCAAGTGATCTCTGTTGATTTCATGGAGTACAGGTAGAGATGCCGCATTTACTCATGGAATCCACTAATTGTGGTTCTTTTTCATTTGTGTGTTTGTTTTAACCCCCGTTGGCAAGGAAATGGGAAACTCACTACCTATGTCTGGTTCTGACAAGACAATCGCAGCACTGCTGGTTGCACTCTTGAGTTGCGTGGATTGTGTTCCCCTTGAGGGAGAGACCTTGTGTGGTGCAGAGGAACCAACGACCTACAGCATCTTCTTCACGGGGAAATGGAGCCAAACAGCTTTTCCAAAGCAGTACCCGCTGTACAGACCCCCAGCGCAGTGGTCCTCCCTCCTAGGTAAGAAAAATCCCCTGACTTCTCCCAAGAAGAGTGTCCACATGGGGGTGAGGATGAGGATGATATCCATTCAGTTTTGTCCGATTCTTGGTGATCCTATGGACCAGGTCTCTCCACATCTTCTCATCTCGCACTCCTTTGAGTTGTTCTATGCTCTGGCTGGGGTCAGCTTTGATGGTGTCCAACCACCATCTTCTTTGATGGCCTAGTTTCCTTTTACAGATGATAGATGGATGGATGGATGGATGGATGGATGGATGGATGGATGATAGATTGGATAGATATAGATGATAGATGATAGTGATATACAGAGATGATAGAGATGGGTGGATAGGTAGGTAGGTAGGTAGGTAGGTAGGTAGATAGATAGATAGATAGATAGATAGATAGATAGATAGATAGATAGATAGAAAGAAATCAGAGATAGAAATCAGAGGTAGGTAGGTAGGTAGATAGATAGGTAGAAAGAAATCAGAGATAGAAATCAGAGGTAGGTAGGTAGATAAGTAGAGACATAAGATAGAGAAGATAGATAAATAAATGGATGGATGGATGGATGATAGATGAATAGATATAGATGATAGATGATAGTGATATATAGAGATGGATGGATGGATAGACAGACAGACAGACAGATGGATGGATGATAGATATGATATATGAATGGATGGATGGATGGATGGATGGATAGATAGATGAATAAATATAGATATAGATATAGATATAGATATAGATATAGATATAGATATAGATATAGATATAGATGATATAGATATAGATATAGATAGTAGATGGTAGATGATAGAGATAGAGATACTGTAGAGATAGTGATAGTGATATAAAGATAGAGATGATAGAGATAGATAGATGATAGATAGATAGACAGACAGACAGACAGACATAAAATCATGATGATGATGATGATGATAATGATGATGATGATGATGATGATGATGATGTTATTCATTCAGTTGAGTCCAACTCTTGTGATTCTGTGGGCCAGGTCTTTCCACATCTTCCAATCTTGCCCAATGCTTTGAGTTGTCCTATGCTCTGCCTGGGGTCATCTTTGATGGCGTTCAGCCACCATGTTCTTTGGAGGCCTGGTTTCCTTTTACGCTACCTCTTCCAAGCATAATTGCTTTCTCCAATGAATTCCCTCACACAACACAGCCAAAGTAAGTGAGACACCATTTGTGATTTTTCCTCCAGTGACATATCTGTTGTCATGTGTTTCAGTACTTGCTTGTTGGTCACTTTTGCTGTCGGGAAACACGAAGAAGGCTTCTCCAGCACCACAGCTCAAACAAGTCAATTATCTTCCTGACTTGCTTTTTTAAGGTCCAACTTTCACAAGGTAGCTATGGGGAACAAGATGGAGCAGACTAACTTGCATTTGATGTGCTCGTTTTTCCATGTTCAGCTCACGTTCATCACTGCTGTGGGACCCAGCGCAATCCCAACATGCTATTTCTGGGCTGCATTCACCACTTTGAATGTCCTCTCCCAAGAGTGTCCTGCTACAGGGCAGTAACAAAAATCAATATGGCAGGCATGACCGCTGTATCAAAACTCCAATCTTTCTGAATGGTAGTTGAGGCTGCCATCTTGACTTTTTGGCCCCTCCTGGGGGACATCCTTACCTCCTCCTCCTTCTCCTGCTGGTTCTTCAGCTACATCCAAATTCACATCTCTGAGGGACAGCACCAAATGCACAAACCTGGAGGGCATTTACGTCTGGTTCTCCTTTTCTGCAGCAGAAGTCAACCCCACGGTTCGAGTCACTAAGGACCTCCCTTCCAGGAAGAGAAGACAGAGCCAGCACAACTTTATGAAGGAAGCAATTCCAAATCTGCCTTTTGTGTGTCTCCTCTTCGACAGGTGTGGCCCACAACTCGGACTACGTCATGTGGAAGGCCAGCGGCTATGCCAGCAATGGCATGCGTGAGTTGGTGGAGAAGGGGGAGCCCTGGATGCTGATGAAGGAAATTGAAGCAGCTGGAGAGAAAATGCAAAGCGTTTATGGAATCTTCTCCGCTTCTCCTGTGGTTACCGGAACAGGACAAACCTCAACTCTCTTTGAAGTTGACCCGGGTCATCCCTTAGTAAGTTGGAAGTATCTCCTGGCCTTTGCTTTTTAAGGAGCAGTAAAGCTGCAAACGAACTAAAGAATTATTTGTCCATTATACTTAAGATGGGCAGTTATTATTCTTTAATTACGGTTGCATAAATTTGCAAGCAATTAAATCAGCAGAGGATTCAAAGCACGGATATATCTCGTCTTGGCATTTTCTCCTGTAGTTGAAGATTAAAGACCGTGCCTATCTCCCACGTGTTTTATTACCATAAAATGGCCGGATTATTTGGGGAAACCTTTTAATTCATTGAGAAGGTCGTCAGTGAAATATAACTCATTACTAAGACCGCAGCTCTCAGATTCGTGCGGCAATGAATTCAACTTTATTAAAATAATGCTTCACTTTATATTACTTATAGTCTGGGAAGTTTAATCTATCACACCCTGCTGAGCATCTCTCTGTTTTTATTGCCAACTTGCTTTGAACTTCTCGGGGAAGTAATATTTTTTTTTATTGATTTGAAAATAACTTGAAATAACTTGAAAATAATTAATGTCTTGATTGTCCTCATTCTAGCACATGGTTTATTAAAATGATCTTAATTAGAGAGAATTGTGCTCACTCTATTCAGTTTGTTGAAGCAAAGGATATTTTCCCTAAATATCCAGGTATCCCTTGCAGTACGAATTGTGCCCAGCCCTGACTGGTTTGTGGGGATTGAGAATTTTAATTTGTGCGACAAGAATGGCTGGAAGCGCCACGTCTCCATAGATTTATTTCCATATGATGCTGGAACGGACAGCGGCTTTACGTTTTCCGCACCCAACTTCGCCACGATCCCTCGCGATACGATCACGGAAGTAAGTTTCTTTACTTTATCAACTTTTGGGCTGATCTATTGCATGTCATCAGCTCAACTGTCACCTGGAGATCTTCAAGAAAATATTGGGACAGCCATTTGTCCATGATGGAATCAGGTCTCCTGCTTTGGAGCTGGACTAGAAGACCTCCAAGGTCCATTCCAGCCAGGGGTGGGCTTGAAAAATTTTAGCAAGGGGTTTAGCAGTTGCTGGGTGGGTGTGGCCTAGTTGGCCTCCTGCACCATGGGGGGGGGGCATTTTTGCCCTCCCCGGGCTCCAGAGTTTTTCCTCGAACCTCCGGGAGGGTGAAAATGGCCTCCCCAGGCTCCAGAGGCCCTCTGGAGGCTTTCTGAACTTCCGGTAGGCCCTTTTTTCGCCCTCTCCGAGTCTCTGTGCATGCCCTGCAATTACCTGTCTCCAAAATGGGCTGTGTGGGGACTCCTGGGAGGGGAGGGGTGGGGTTAGGGTGGGTTAGCCAGGAGTGGGATTTGGGGGTTCTCTGAACTGCACAGAATCTTAGCTAGAGGTTCTCCCGAACCAGGGGTGAAATCCAGCAGGTTCTGACAGGTTCTGCTGAACTCACCTCCTTTTCCCACCTGCTTGATTTCACAGATCACCTGTTCCTCCCCGAGTCATCCCGCCAACTCATTTTATTACCCCAAGCTTAAGACTCTGCCACCGATTGCCCGGGTGACCATGGCAAAACTCAAAAGAAAGAAATTGGGCTTTCTCATCTCTCAGCCAAACGTCACAACCACCCATAACGAAGTGGAGGATTCAGTCTCGGGTAAGGGTTTCATTCCTGGATAAAGAGAAAGTTTTGTTTTAATTATTCAGCCGTGGAAGACATGCCCACCTTGGAGGGCAAACGGAACGTATTTTACCAATCAAGATCCTCAAAGCTTCTCTTTAGGGAATACAGGAAGAAATTAGGGAGTGAAGAACTCAAAGTTAAGGGGAGAAATACTTGAGAAATTGGTAAAATCTTTTGATAGTTCCTCTGTTTTGCCAGTCCTTAGATTGGCAGAAGTTGTGGGTGCTCCATCACTGGGGTTTTTTAAGAAGATACTGGGCAGCATTTGTCTGGAATGGTGTAGGGCAGGGGTCTCCCACCTTGGCAACTTTAAGCCTGGAGGACTTCAACTCCCAGAATCCCCTGCAAAGCTGGTTGGGGAATTCCGGGAGTTGAAGTCCTCCAGGCTTAAAGTTGCCAAGGTTGGAGACCCCTGGTGTAGGGTCTATGTTTAAGCAGGGGGGTTGGACTAGAAGACCTCCAAGGTCCCTTCCAGTCCTGTGATTCCCTTGATTTTATATCTCCCAATGTCTGGATCAATTCTTGATAGCTTCTGTGGTGAGCTTTCTCAATTGATGGGAAAGCTGGATGTAAAATTTCACACCAAAGGTTTTGTAGAATTTAGCTATCCCAATACAATTTTATTAGGAACGATGGGTTTCCAGCTGTTTAAATGGATTGTCTTGAAGACACAGAACAGGGACTGAAAGGATGGAAGGGACCTTGGAGGTCTTCTAGTCTGACTCCAACCCCAGGATCAAGCAGGAAACCCCATATTATTCTGGTTAAATGCCCCCCCCCCAGTTTCTTCTTAAAACTCCCCAGTGTTTTCCAGCGATCCAAACCACATGTCCTTTATCACTTATTGGCAAACACGGTGAACAAGATTTCAGAGTTTTGGGTTATAACCACATGAAGTTTCCTCAACAGAATTTGCTTTCTCAAAAAAAGAAAAAAGTGGAGATCTCTTTCCCTTATTAGATTTCTTTCATGAATGGGATCCACAATTGGATCTGATTTGGCCTGTCTGGCACACACCTCCTTTTCACGCATCCCCTCATCTGGTTATGCGCACCTGGCCAAAATTACTTATTTATTAAATTTTATATATTTATTGAATTTATACGCCACCCATCCCACTGCTGAGTGGCTGTTCTGCCCCAGCTACGGACCCCAAAGAACGCAACACACACAAAGTCCGTTCAAACCTTAGTTTACTGAATAAACCAGTCTTTTACAACAACGGCTGTTAATTAATTGCATTAACAGCCACCAAGAATTCAAAGAATAATAACTGAAAACTTACTATGGTTGGCAGAATGCCCAGAAGCAATTTGCAGGAAGCTGATAAGATAAGCAAGACAAGACACGAAGGAGAGTGAATGAAGTTGTTCCCTGCAAATTGCTTCAGTCAGGCGTTCCTCCTTAAATAGGCTAAGGGAGTGGCCAATTAGCCCCAAGCCTTACTCTCGAGGAGACCTCCTCCTGAGGAGCCACTCCTGCCTTTTGGCAGCTCTGTGTGCCCGTGCATTGAGAAGAGGCTCCTCCTCTTCTTCCTCTTCACCCATGGAAGCTTCTGGAGGTTCTGAAGGCCCTGGCTGAATCCCTGCCTCTGGCACTGCATCTTCTCCAGCCTCCTCATTGTCCGATTCGAGTGTCAGCTGCATAGGCTGCTGACGCACCACACCAGCCTCCTCGCTGTCTGAATCAGCTACTAACTGCACAGGCCGTGAACAGGCCACAATAGTGGCTTACGAAAGTGATTGATCCTATTGACTTTGCTCCCTCTTCTTTCAGAAGCTTTTACAGGGTTTTGTTCTGCAACTCCACACATTTATCCCACCGGTTTGTCTTGGAGAAAATTAAATCAGTTGACTGTCCAAAACAAAGCTCTATCTTGTAGTCGTGTAAAACAACTCGAAACCGCTTCTCTCTTGCAGAAACACCCTTGGATTGTGAGACCTCTCTGTGGTCTTCATGGGGCCTTTGCCGTGGCACCTGTGGAAATTTAGGAACGAAAAGACGGACTCGGTACATACTACTTCAGCCAGCCAATCATGGGACCCCCTGTCCAGATCTGAACGAAGAAACACACTGCGAACCAGATAATTGTGTCTGAGATAATTTCTTTGGACCATCGTTTACCTCATGTAATTTGGGGGATATTTAAGGTATCTCTGCGTTGATATTTTTTATAGCTCAAGAGCTGTCCATCTATCCATCTAACCATCCATCCATCCATCCATCCAATAGATAGATCTACTTAAGGGATCTGAGCTTTCTACACATTTATTGTGAACGCCTACAGTGCCACCTAGCGGTCAGAAATAGTAGTAATAGTAATAAACTCGAATAGTAAACCTAGTGTTACCAACATCTGCACGGAGAAAAGAGGCAGGCGAGAATCTTTTCATTTCTGCTACTTCTGGAATGTATTTAATGCATCTGAGGAATAATGAGCTAGTTTCTACTGACTTACGAAATGCTGGAGAATTAAACGTATAAGTTTTGAGGGAGAATCAACTTGAAGGAAAAAGAAAACCAAGTTTTTCTCAAGAGTACGAGAAAAAAGCCGAGATTTATTTGGGTGTGTGTATGTAATTCTAGAATTTTTAAGCTGTCGTTTGAAAACTCTTGGGCTGGCTATGGTGAAAGTTGGCAAGTTCTATCTTTTATGCAGATTTCTATGAGTTTTGTCCCGTTCTGTAAAGAGCTAAGAAGGCCTAAAAGGAGAACTGTAATAATAATTTGCTAAAAAAAATTGTGTACCAAGGCGTAGAGTATATACGTCCTTTACTTACAGTGTTCTATATTTCTGGAATTTTTTTTTTCTAATTAAAAACAAACATTTTCCCTCAGGTTAAATAATAGAATGGCGGAGATTGTGTGTGTTTTTTTTCCAATTCACACCTTGTAATTCGGTGGGTTATATATATTAAACATGCATGTGCAACATTTCAACCTAAGGAGCAATTTTCACGATGGCTTTTTATTAAGTCAAAATATAGCACCTCCTGGTACTGAGTGTTAATCATCTGAATCTGCAGTCTTGAGCTGATTTCCTTGGGAGCCACATCGGCCGCAGCAGGAGGGGAGTTTCTAATAAAGTCACACATTATAAAAGTGTCAAACAAAAGCGTGATTACATTCCTTCCTTCTCGATACGTATCTGAGTTCAGATAAAATCCCAGGGTGGTGATTCAGCAGAGGGCAGCACAAGGCCTGGGTCCTTTCTCTTTAGAGCAGAAATCTCTGCTGGAGCTTGCCTGGGAAGGCAACGCGGACAGGACTCTCTGCATTCTGAAGTTCTACAATCAAGTTTCTTCTAAGCGTTAGGAGAGATGGTCTCCTCAGAGTTCAGAGTTTTATTATCATTTTATTAGCACTCTACCTCAGTAATGTTTCTCTCTCTATCATTCTCTCTCTCTCTCTAATATCTATGTATAATTATCTATCATCTATTTAACATCTCTCATATCTAACTTTTTATTTATCTCTATTATCTATCCATCCATCCATCCATCTTTCTCTCTATCATCTCTGTCTGTCTGTCTGTCTGTCTGTCTGTCTGTCTGTCTATCTATCTATCTCATCATCCTATCTATGTCTATCAATCTGTCTCTCTCTCTCTCCATCCCACCCTCTCTCTCTGTCTATCTATCTATCTATCTATCTATCTATCTATCTATCTATCTACCTATCATCTATCTATCTATCATCCCTATCTATGTCTATCAATCTGTCTGTCTGTCTATCTATCTATCTATCTATCTATCTATCTATCTATCTATCTCTCTCTATCATCTGTCTCTCTGTCTATCATCCTATCTCTCTCATCATCCTATCTGTCTATCAATCTGTCTGTCTATCTCTCTATCCATCCATTCATCCATCCATCCATCCATCCATCCATCCATCCATCCATCCATCCATCCATCCATCTATCTATCTATCTATCTATCTATCTATCTATCTATCTATCTATCTATCTATCTATCTATCATCCTATCTTTCTCTCGCTCTCTATCATTGTTTGTCTGTCTGTCTATCATCCTATTTCTCTCATCATCCTATCTGTCTATCAATCTGTCTGTCTGTCCATCCATCCATCCATCCATCCATCCATCCATCCATCCATCCATCCATCCATCCATCCATCCATCTATCTATCTATCTATCTATCTATCTATCTATCTATCTATCTATCTATCTAATCTATCATCTGTCTATCTTCTCTCTCTCTCCCTCCCTCCCTCCCTCCCTCCCTCCCTCCCTCTCTCTTTCTCTCTCTTTCTCAATCTGTCACCACAAATTTTAGGAGTTCCCAAAGGTAAAAAAACAGAATATAAACCTCATGAACAAATAAACATGTCACACATGTGAAATAGGATTGTAATCAAGGCTTGGGGAAAGCTTTCCCTGAACTTCTTCCTTAATTCTGAAGCGTTCCTCATCAGAATGCCTGCAAATAAACCCCTGAACAAAACAGACACACTTCCTTAACATCCTATTGGAAAAAGTCTTGGATCAAGAAATCAAGACTGGAAGCGGTTTTCCAACCACTCGCCATAGAGTAGTTCCCAGGCTCCCTTTGAAAAGTGGAGAGACGCTTCTAAATTTAGGCGTTTCAATCTCCTTTCATACCTGTGGCATTTCCAGAAGCATCTGAGGGGCTGAAGCCAACATTATCAAGATGGCGGCCATGCCCCTCCCCGCCCCCATGGAAGCCTTGCCCTTCCTTCACAGACATCGTACAACACTCACAAAAAGGGGGGCAGAGCTTCATCTGTAGGCCATGATCCTCATCTTGGCCTCTTTTTTATTTAAACCCCCTTGAGTCTTTACTTCACACTGTTTTTGAAGATTAAAGGACTATTATGTCCTCCTAAATGTTTTCCTGAGAAATTGGGAGGTTGAGATGAGAGACACATGGAAAGACATCAGTGGCTGAAGTAAAAAAAAAATCCTCAGAAGAGCCCTATTCATTGAATTGAATTGAATTTTAATTAATTCAATTCAATTAATAACCCTTCCTATTTTTAAAACTCACTCCGGTGGTAACCTGACCCCCCCGATGGATTGCGAATTGTAAAGCTTCTTTTGCCTCCAGTAATAAATAAATACATAAAACAAAGCAGCCAGTTGTACAAATTTGGATTAAGACATCATCGTCGCTTCAGGGAAAGTTTATTCAGCAGACTAATCCTTTCTTTCTTGGAGGGCCAGACAGAAAACGGGTCTGTTTTTCTCTGCCTTCTCTTTCCTTTTACAATAATTCCATATATGGCATTTATTTATTAGATGAAAGCACACGGGAGAGAAACGATAGGCAAATATTTAGTCTGATAGGAGCCCTCTGGAGAGTCAAAATGCCGCTTTCCGCTTCTATCAATTCAAATCGCTCCATTTCTAACAAAGCCTTCACTACGAGGGTAACAAAAACCAGGAACTTTATTCAAAGGTTGGACTGAATTTCTAATCCCTTTTCCTTTGTAATAAGAGCGTTTAGAATTACAGCTACAGGTACTTTTGTTAAAACTGCGCCATGCTAATGCTGTCCTCTTTGTCTACTATTGCTCTTATTTAAATCGTCTCAGATCTCAAGAAAATAAAGCCCAGCGGTTTGCGAACGCCTCCAAAGCAGTTATGAACATGGAAGACATTTTATTGGGATAGAATTGTTCTGGCCATCACAATGCTAAAAAAGATGATGAGATTCTAAAAAAGTGCAGAGGAGAGCAACAAAGAGGATTAGGGGGCTGGAGGCTAAAACGTATGAAGAACGGTTGCAGGAACTGGGTATGTCTAGTTTAATGAAAAGACGGACTAGGGGAGACATGAGAGCAGTCTTCCAATATCTCAGGGGCTGCCCCAAAGAAGAGGGAGTCAAGCTATTCTCCAAAGCACCTGAAGGCAGGACAAGAAGCAATGGATGGAAACTCATCAAGGAGGGAAGCAACCTGGAATTCAGGAGAAACTTCCCAACAGTGAGAACAATTAACCAGTGGAACAGCTTGCCATCAGAAGTTGTGAATGCTCCAACACTGGGAATTTTTAAAGAAGAGATTGGACAACCATTTGTTTCAAATGGTATAAGGTCTCCTGCTTAAGCAGGGGGTTGGACTAGAAGACCTCCAAGGTCCCTTCCAACTCTGTGATTTTGTTTAATAAAAAGGAGTGACATGATAGCAGTCTTCCAATATTTCAACGGTTGAGATAGGAGTCAACCTATTCTCCAAACCTCCTGAGGGCAGGACAAGAAGCAATGGGTGGGAACTAACCAAGGAGAGAAGCAACCTAGAATTAAGGAGAAATTTCCTAGCAGTGAGAACCATTCACCAGCGGAACAACTTGCCTTGTTGGTGCTCCATCACTGGAGGCTTTTAAGAAGAGACTGGACTGGACAACCATTTGTCTGAAATGATACAAGGGTCTCCTGCTCGAGCAGGGGGTTGGACTAGAAGACCTCCGAGGTCCCTTCCAACTCTGATTTATTCTATTTTCTATGATTACTCTGAGGATTGTGCCTTTGAGTTATTGGAGACTACCTGGAAAACTGCAGTTTTCCTTGCAAGATTTCAGAAGTGGTTTGCCATTGCCTCCTTCACAGGGCTAGGAGAAAGCGACTGGCCCCAAGTCACCCAGATGGCTTTGTGCCTAAGGCAGAACTACAACTCACAGTCACCCACTACACTAAACTGGCTTTAGGAACATTACACCTGGGAGACCCCCCCACCCCATCCTAGCATATTCATTAGGAGTTTCAAAGAGATATAAAAAGGTGATTCATTGACTGGATTCAGGGAAAGGGTGAATGTTTTTCAGGGCAAATTGTTCTGAGTTGGAAGCCTCAAATGTCTTTTTTGTTTTACAAGAAAGAGCCAAGGAAAAAAAGGGGGAATTTTGACACAGGACACCCTTTCCCTTGGCCTCCTGCCAACCCATTGAACGTATTTAACCTGCATCTGAGAAACCTGAGCCCCTCACCTACCTCAATATACAACTGGCAAGACGAGTCCAAGGGAGAGAACTCGATAATTAATCAAACCTCTGTCAGATATTTTTTATACCAGCAAAGTCAACAAAGTGACTTTTAGCTCTAGGAGCCAGGAGCACATATCTGGGAGGCTTTTAAACACTTTTGAAAGGGTTATTTCTCTGTTCTGATGTCCTCGATTGAACCTTTCAAAACAGAATGCAGGCGTATTATCCGATTCTACGACTCTTTTGAAGTTGTGTTCGCAGAACAGGCAGAAGTTCAACAGGGACAAATGCTGTGCTCTCTGTCTGCCTCCCTCTCTAGCTCTGAGCCTCATAGCTGTTCAAAAGCTTAATTTGATTCCCCATCCACCACCTTTACGGAAGACAGAATCCCAACGTTGGAAGGGACCTTGGAGGTCTTCTAGTCCGACCCTCCATCTTTGACCTCTGCCTTCACCATCACAATCCACAGCACTGTCAAAATGACCACAGGTGGGCCATGATGGTGGGAACCATAGCAGATGTCACGACTTCTGACATCTGACTTGCATCACTTGCAGGATGATGTCATCACAAGCATGTCTTCTTCTGCATCCCTCATCTGCCCTGCTCCATTCTCTCCTGGCTGAAGAGCAACTACACATTCACCTTTCTCTTTTCCTGAATCTCAAACTTTGGTCAGATCCCACAGAGGAGGATCAAGCAACAATGACATGGAAGTCACCACAAAAGCAGGGTTGAATTTATATTTTATAGACAAAGAAATAAAGAGAGAGTAGTATATATCTATATATCTCTATAATTGTCAGGTTTGGCTCTGCAACCCAACAAGACAGATACAAACTTCAGAGGATAATTAGAACTGCAGAAAAAACAATTACTACCAACCTGCCTTCCATGGAGGACCTGGATACTGCACGAGTCAAAAAGAGGGCTGGGAAAATATTTACAGACCCCTCGCATCCTGGACATGAACTGTTTCAACTCCTACCCTCAAAACGACGCTATAGAGCACTGCACACCAGAACAACTAGACACAAGAACAGTTTTTTCCCGAACGCCATCACTCTGCTAAACAAATAATTCCCTCAACACGGTCAAACTATTCTGCACTACTATTAATCTTCTCATCGTTCCCACCACCCATCTCCTCCCACTTATGACTGTATGACTATAACTTTGTTGCTGTATCCTTATGATTTATATTCTTTGTTTCCTAGTATTTGATTTGAGCCTTCCCTGAGTCTTCGGAGAGGGGCAGCATATAAACTGAATTAAATTGAAATTAAATTGAAATTGATTGTTTATTTGTGCCCTATGACTATCATTACGTGTTGTACCTTATGATTCTTAATGAATGTACCTTTTCTTTGTATGTACACTGAAAGCGTATGCACCAAAGACAAATCACACTTGGCCAATAAAGAATTCTAATCTAATCTAATCTAATCTAATCTAATCTAATCTAATCTAATCTAATCTAATCTAATCTAATCTAATCTAATCTAATCTAATCTAATCTAATCTAATTTCAAACTATTCAGTTAGCCATATCCTTTCTGGGATTCAAACCTGGGCTACTTGCATATTAGGTAGATGTATTAACCTCTAAGCCATGGGCTCTCCCCTCCTCACAAGAACAGTGGTGACTTTTGCAGGGATTGTGAGATTCTGGTATTCTTTTTGTCACTGAAAGATGTGGAAGAGGACTTCTGCCCTTCTCCTTGCCCACTGTCCTCTACAGACCCAGATAGCCTGTCCTTCCTCCTGTCTCCCATGAGTGTCTCTGGAGATTCTCGGCATCCAGGTCATGGTTGTCTCAAAGGTGCTTTTTAAAGAGGCAACTGGACTTTTCTTTGAAGACGTTTTCACTTCTCCTCCAAGAAGCTTCTTCAGCTCTGATTGGATGGTGGGGAATGGAAGGATCATCCAGTCAGAGCTGAAGAAGCTTCCTGGAGGAGAAGTGAAACGTCTTCAAAGAAAAACCAGAAAGTCTAGTTGCCTCTTGAAAAAGCACATTTGGGTGTATCCTATGACAGGGGTCTCCAATCTTGGCAACTCTAAGCTGGGCGGACTTCAACTCTGGGCGTTGAAGTCCACCAAGGCTTAAAGTTGCCAAGGTTGGAGACCCCTGTCATAGGAGACATGTCTTCCTGGACTTTGAAGGATTTGGACTTCATTCAAGGTGACCACAGGATGGCAGCAAAGAGATACAGCAACCTTCCTGATTTCATCAGCCCAAATTCAGTAACCCCTTTTAAAAAAATGAACCAAAACAAATCTCAGCCTCACGTAGGTGTGGGGAAGGAGCAGAACAGGGAGAAAACAAGCAGAGAAAATGATATATGTTGCAAAAGAAAAGGAGGTGCAGAAGAGAAAAGAAAAGAAGCAAAAGAAATGGCATCAGTCAGAAATGCTGAGTACCTTCTCTCCTAACATTGTCCTTCTGGTCTTCCAACAACTCATTGCCATGTAACGGAGTCCATCCATCTTAATGCTGATCTTTTCTTTCCTCCTACCTTTTCCAACCTTCTCCAGAGAGCTGGGTCTTTGCATCAGGTGCTTGAAGTAGAATAATTTCTGTGATCCAGGAACTCGGGGTCAATTTTTGGTTAACCATTTGTCACTTTAGCTCTCCATGATATTCACCAGGGTCTTCTCCAACCCCAGAGTTCAAAGGCTTCAATAGTCTTTCTATCTGCTTCTTCAAAGCTTAACTTCCACTTCAATAAATGTCACAGGTAATACATTTGCCTGCATTATTCTGATTTTTGTAGGAATCACAGCATCTGAAAAATATTTCCAAGTTCTTCACAGCTATTCTACCAAGTGATGTATTTCTTGACTGGTTGTTCCTTTGATGGTTAATCTAAATGGTAGAAGTTATCCATCATTTCTCCATTGGGCTGGTCTCATTAGTTTTACTTTATGTTTAATTTTGCTCCCGTTTTTCACTGCATTCCTTGACTTCTCTTACTTAGAGTTTACAGGTACTTTGCATCTTCATCTATCAGAGAAATGCCACCAGCATAGCACGGGTTATTGATGTTTCTTCCTCCAGCTTTGAAACCACACTCATCTTCTTCCAATCTCGCATCCTTTGATATATATATTCACCCGATACGTTGAATAAATAAGGGGGAAAATATTCAGCCTTGTCAGATTCCTTTGCAAAGCCAAAGGCAATCTATCTCACCTCTTCTGCCCTACTGTGGCTTCCTTTATCTAGGTTTTGCATGAAGACTATGGAGGCTTTCAGTCATCCAGGTCATGGTTAGTTTTTGCTTGAAAATGTTTCGCTTCTTGTACAAGAAGAAGAACTGAAAAAGTTTCTTGAGTAAGGAGCAAAATGTTTTCAAGCAAAAGCAAAAAAAAGTCCAGTTGCCTTTGGAAAAAGCACCTTTGGGAGCACAATGAGATGTTCTGAGATTCTCATTTTTTAAGGCACCTTCCATAGTTCGAATCCCTAGTACAGTTCTCCTGCGTGAGCAGAGGGTTGGACTAAATGACCTCCAAGGTCCCTTCCAACCAGGGCTGAAATTCAAAATTTTTCCTTACCAGTTCTGTGGGCATGGCTTGGTGGGCGTGGTAGGGGAAGGATACTGCAAAATCCCCATTCCCACCCCACTCCAGGGGAAGGATATTGCAAAATCTCCATTCCCACCCCACTCTGGGGCCAGCCAGAGGTGGTATTTGCCGGTTCTCCGAACTGCTCACAATTTCCGCTACCGGTTAGTTAGTTAGTTAGTTAGTTAGTTAGTTAGTTAGTTAGTTAGTTTATTATATTTGTATACCGCCCTTCTCCCGAGGACTCAGGGCAGTGAACAGCCATGGTAAAAACAATGTACAACAAAAATTAAAAGCTTATTAAAATAATTCAATCATTTGGCCAAATTTAAAACATCCAACTAATATCATTTTAAAACCCCTATCAAAACCCAATTTATAAACCTTTATCCTGTCAATCCAGCTTGTCAATCTCCAGAACCTGTCAGACCCTGCTGGATTCCACCCCTGCTTCCAACTCTGTTACTGTTACCCATATAGTTGGATGTAATGGACACAAGAGAAGGCCTTTCCATAAACAATGAAGGATTTCCTGACCTATTTTTTGGTATTCTTCAGGCTTCTCAGAACTGAAGAAGCTTCTTGGAATGAGAAGCGAAACTTTTTCAAGGAAAAAAAAAATCCAAGAAAATCCAGTTGCCTTTTGAGGGAAAAAAAGCACTTTGGAGATCATCTTTTCTGGAAAACCTTCAGTGAAATTGAAATGAGAGAGATGGCTGCTGATTTGCTTTCCCTGTTGAGAAAGACAAGAGTGTGGGGTACTTGGTGTGGGGCATTTCTAGTTATAAGGCCTTGAGGGAAGACACCCTCCCCTTTCCTAGAAGAATGAAATGTTTTAGGAAATATTAAAAAGACAGAATATTATATTTCCCTGGATGACAAAAGAAGAAACATGTTTTAAAGACAGAAAGCAGCTCCCTGCCCCAGCAGATATTTGGTGCCCATTAAGAACAACTGGGCCAGCCTATCTACAAGACAAAAGACCTCCAGCTCCAGGGTGATGGGATTAAGACATGACCCTCCAGAACATAATAGGATTAACCCATTTAGCAGCAGAGCTCACCACATGGCACAATCACCCGGGGGCATTGCATCACCCAGCAAACTTCAACCAAATCTGGGACTCCTACAGGTGTAGACAACCTACAGAGCCAGCTATGACCCCCACAACAGCCAAGAGAATACATGTTCTTGCACAGGAACAGGAAGCTCAAGTGCAAAGCCCAAGGGAGGGTATAAATACCCCCCTCTCTCAACTCCAGGTGGTCAGCTGCCCAGAATCACCCATGTGCTTCTGCTTCATCATTAAACCATCTTTCCAATCAGCCTCTGTTAGGAAACGAAATGACTATTACTTAACTTGTTGGGTTGGCAATATATAAACCATCAATGTAGCTTTAATACTGCTGTATTGCATCATACTGTGTCCTGATTGGTTAGCTCTGTAGCCAATGTCCTTAAGAGGGAGCTAGAAACATGGTTGCAAATCCAGAAGAACTGTTTATTGTGAATGACTATGACGACTGGTAAGAAGACTTTGTTATTGGATTATCCCTGGACTCCTGCTTTATATGTGTATGACCTGGACTGTTTATTGGCCTTACTATTTCCTAAAAGTAAACACAACTCAGTGTATCTGTGTGTTGACTGTGTTTATTCGTAACTACTCTCAGTCCTAACAGCCTCCATGTTTTCAGTGTCTTTCTCCCACCTTGGAACTGAAGCAGATGGATATTTCTCCCAACAGCCCCAGCAGCAGCATTTTAAGGGGAGTGAGTAAATATATTTCTAAAGCAGGAATGGTAGACAATTGTCTACAGCCCCAGAATTGTCATCCTGATGCTATCTGGCAGCACATTTCTTGCTGAACGCTCTCCTTCCTGAATGCGGCCACTCACAAACAGCAACACTTAAACTCTCCAGAAATACACCGTTGTTTCCTACAGAGCTCCACCCCCCATTTCAAGGGTTGATCAAAGATAGGACAGACAAGGGTTGCTCCTGTCTGCAGTCCTGGGCAGATCGGAGCCACGAGTGCGAACTTAATGAACCGTTCCAAAAGCAGCAATCCATCTTGGATGGAAAAGACACGAACCTGCTATTCATTCATTCATTCAGCTGAAGGACGCTCCTTTCCCAAAGATGGTTCTGGAGGAAGAAGGGGGCCGCTGAGAGGATGAGTTCTTACTGAAATAAGGAACCACTTTTTCTCTCAAAACCTGCCATTGTTTTTGCTTGCCCTCTAACTCTGCAAGAAAATTTAAACGACGGCTTTATTGAAGAGGCAAGTCTTCCAGTTATTTTCTTTCTAACAGTTTATTCCCCAGTTCTTGAAGTGAGGGAGAAAGATGGGGTGAGAGTGAGAGAGAAAGACAGAGAAAGAAAGTTTGAGAGAGAAAGAGAGAAGAGAGA
The DNA here is from genome assembly GCF_029215685.1 of Pituophis catenifer annectens. Classification (NCBI taxonomy): domain Eukaryota; kingdom Metazoa; phylum Chordata; class Lepidosauria; order Squamata; family Colubridae; genus Pituophis; species Pituophis catenifer. The sequence continues at coordinate 1,426,200 of NW_027256884.1, forward strand.
GAGAGAGAAAGAAAAAGAGAGAAAGAGAGGGTGAGAGAGAGGGAAAGAGAGAGGGAGAAAGAGAGAAAGAAAGAGAAAGGAGAGAGAACAAAAGATTGAGAGAACGATGAGAGAGGGAGAGAAAGAGAGATGAAGAAGGAGGCAGAGGGAAAAATGAAGGAAGGAAGAAAAACAAAGAAAAGGGGAGAGAAAGAGAGAGTGAGAAAAAGAAAGAAAAAGAGAGGGAGAAAGGAGAGAGAACAAAAGATTGAGAGAAAGAATTAGAGAAAAAGGAGAGGGAGAGAAAGAAAGAAAGAAAGAAAGAAAGAAAGAAAGAAAGAAAGAAAGAAAAAGAAAAAGAAAAAAGAAAAAAAGGGGAGAGGGAGAGAGCTCGAGCTTTTTATCATAGGAAGTGGACCATGAGATAAGATTGTCTTTGCAGAAGAGGTCTACCCTCCTTTGATGCTTGCAGGGGGGAAATAAACGTTTTCTCTGCTTTTGATCTCTTGGAAAAAAAAAAGAGGCTACAAGAGCCGAAGGAACAATGTATGATTATGTAGCCAGGTGACTCTCAAATGCTCCGCTGCTAATGAAAAGGCACACCTGGGTTTCCATCAGGTTCACACACAAGCATGGATCATGCATGGGAGGTGCTGCTAGATTTGCAAGTCATGTAAATACTGGGCTCGTCGTCACGTGAAGCCATGGTTTATTCAGTAAGCCACAGTAGCCTGGGGGGTCACACAGCATGCTGGGCCAAAGCCAAGCAAACCACAGTCTGCAAAGCATGTTGGAGAGCTTCCAGGCCATAATGTAATTAACCAAGATCGGTCCTTGTCTCTCATCTACACATTAATTGTCAAGAACAGTCCAGGTTCAACCTTTGATCCAGTTGGCAACTGTCATGGTCCACACAGCTGGAGATGCCCGATGGTTGATGTACGTGTGTTGAGTGTTAGCTGGGTCAGTGTCTTCAGTCATCATGTATTTTGTGGCCACAAGTGTTTGTTTTCTCCCACAGTGTACTGGAAAAGAAATCTTCTGTCACATTGTCTTTGGATCTACTCATGGTAGAGAAGACCATCAAGATATTATTGGAGACGTTCCAGGAAGAAACTGTATGAAGGTTGCCAAGATTCTGGAGCCAGGTCTGGAGTGAAGACCTTGGTGGAATTATAGTCCCAGTCTCTCTGCTCGTGTCCAACCTTCCCTTCCACCCCCATTGTACCATGCTGGGCTTGCCACGGCTGTGCCAAGAATGCTAGCCCAGCCAAGCACCAGGAATCTGGCATTTATGGTCCAGCAACCTCATCCATCTCCTTCCAGTCTTGACAAATGGGAAAGTTCTTGGCTGAAGGACCATCGTGCTTTTCCTATGTTGGCAAGAAGCTAAGAAGCCATTACACCTCAGGGAATCCCTTAAACTGCCAAGAACTCTTTCAGTGACCCTGGTCAACCCACACACACTCTCTATGTAATACAAGGAGCAATCCTGTTGTAAGGTTGCTTATATATTGTTGTTTTAAGAATGCCAAGTAGGAAGTGGTTGGCTAATTGTAAGCATGGCCATTGCTCCCTGGGATGAAATGGGAGCTCTCCTACGGCCTCAGTTCATCAAAAGAGTCTTCATCCAGAAAGCAAGTCATAATAAGAATTAGCACATGTGGACAGTGGAAATTACCCACTGTGGGAGTTCTGGATGGACGTGTGGTCCCTTGGCATTGATTTCTGATAGGAACTCAGTACAAACCCAACAGCAGATGCTCCAAAAATCTGCCTATTTGTGGATGAACCAGCTCTTCCATGTAAGAAAGAATAGGATGATCCTTGGATTAGACCACTTTATAAGGCCTTGGCAAGGCCACACTTGAAATATTGCATCCAATTTTGGTCACCACGATGTAAAAAAAGATATTGAAACCCTTGAAAGACTGCAGAGAAGAGCAACCAAGATGATTAGGTGACTGGAGGCTAAAACATACAATGAACGGTTGCAGGAACTGGGCCTGGCTAGTTTAATGAAGAGAAGGACCAGGGGAGGCATGACAGCAGTGTTCCAATATCTATGGGGCTGCCCCAAAGAAGAGGGAGTCAAGCTATTCTCCAAAGCACCAGAAGGCAGGACAAGAAGCAATGGGTGGAAACTAATCAAGGAGAGAAGCAATTTAGAACTAAGGAGAAATTTCCTGACAGTTAGAACAATTAATCAGTGGAACAACTTGCCTCCAGAAGTTGTGAATGCAAATGCTCCAACACAGGAAGTTTTTAAGAAGAGATTGGATAACCATTCGTCTGAAATGGTGTAGGTTTTCCTGCCTAAGCAGGGGGTTGGACTAGAAGACCTCTAAGGTCCCTTCCAACTCTTCTCTTCTCTTCTCTTCTCTTCTCTTCTCTTCTCTTCTCTTCTCTTCTCTTCTCTTCTCTTCTCTTCTCTTCTCTTCTCTTCTCTTCTCTTCTCTTCTCAAAGGTCCTTCCAGCTCTATTCTGATTGATGGTTTGATTGTCTACCTGCAGTGACCCCAAAAGACTACAACAACCATGCTGCCATCCCTCCCTTGTGAATTGGAACTGAACTGAAGACTGAAGGTCCACCAAGCAACTGGCTGCCTCTCTGAGGAAGGATGACAATCGAGGGTTGTTGTCAGTTGACCAGGGCGTCCCCCGATGCTTGATAAGGGGCTCCGCTTCTGATCTCCGTGCATCCTTTCCCAGCCCTGCAGCTGCAGAATCACAAAGGGAGCTGCAGAGAAAAGATGTTGAGAGAAGATTTCAACCCAGCTTTGGAAGAAGATGGGCTCTAAAATTAAAAAAAAAAAAAAGAAGGCCAACAAAAACACGGGGGTTGGGTGGCTATTGTTTCAGCTCTGCGGAAATCTTTAAAGTCTTGGCCACTAGCCAAGGCAGAATTCTGGTTGTGGGAAACCTATCTTCTCTTTGCACCGATGCATGATGGGAAAGCATCATCACATCAATGCAAAAAAGCACAATGTCAGCAAAAGGAGTTGCCTTTTTCCTTTTCTTGCAAATGATATCAGTTTCCAAACAAGACCTGTGGATAATTCTGGCCAGGAACCCTTCGGTTCTTAAAAAGATTTCTGTGGGACCCTCAAGGATGTTTGAGGTTGCTTGTCTCTGTCTCAGGTGTTGCTTGGAGCATTTTCTGTCCTGGGTTCAAACACCTTTGTTTCTTCTCTGGTCTGAAAGGTCAGTTGGCCTGGGCCAGGCTGGGCTTCCTTAAAGCATCCATCAGGCTGATTAACTTGCATTATCTGCAGCCCTTTAATCTTCCTTTCTCTTTCATCTAGGAAGCACCATTGTTTATCTCAGTTGCTATACGTTCTCCACTCATGTTTATACAGTACATAGACCAGGTTTTTCCCAGGATTGTGATGTCCCTCACACAGCTTTATGTATTTTGTTTCAACAACAGTGGACAACAGTCTCTAGACTGGGGGAAACTACTGATCTTTTGGCAGTCAATGTGTGATAGTTGAAGGATTGGGGTGATTTGATCAGAAAAAGGGAAAATGCCCTTTCATCCAGCTGATGACGGCTTTAACTCTGAATTTCCGGATCCCCCAATTTCTGAGGACTTCCCAACCACATATAATTTCTCTTCCGAGTTCAAATAAATTGGAAGAATGAACATTTTAAAAGGCAATATTGTTTGAGAGCACAGTGTTGATGACATCATGATGTCTCGCCTATCAAAGGAATTCTTGGTTCCAAAGATTTTATGTATTAGAGTTTATGTATTAGAAATGTTTACAGGTGCCAAGATAAGGAATAAGTCATGCTCCCCATTGGCAAAGGAAGCAATGATGAAGATAACCCTTCATCTTTGATATTCTTTAGAAAGAGATATCAGACTTGGACCATGGATGATGTAGGCAAGATAATACTTTCAGCTTCTTTTTAATTTTGGAGATGTCCCAAAGGTACTTTTTCAGGAGGCAACTGGAATTTCTGGTTTTTCTTTGAAGACGTTTCATTTCTCATCGAAGAAGCTTCTTCAGTTCTGACTGGAAGGTGTGGAATGGATTTATGAATAAATAGAAGCAAAAGTCCTGCAAGTCCCTTGGAGTTGGCGATCCAACCAGTCAGTCCTAGAGGAGATCAACCCTGACTGCTCTTCAGAAGGCCAGATCCTGAAGAGGAAACTCAAATTCTTTGGCCACCTAGTGAGAAGGAAGGACTCCCTGGAGAAGAGCCTCATGCTGGGAACGATGGAGGGCAAAAGAAGAAGGGGACGGCAGAGAACGAGGTGGCTGGATGGAGTCACTGAAGCAGTTGGTGTCAGCTTAAATAGACTCCAGAGGATGGTAGAGGACAGGAAGGCCTGGAGGAATGTTGTCCATGGGGTTGTGATGGGCTGGACACAACTTTGCAACTAACAACAACAAAGAAGCGAAAGAAGCAAAACATCTTCAGCAAAGTCCAGTTGTCTCTTGACCTGGATGACGGAGAATCTCCATAGAAATTTTGGAAATGGGTTGTGATAAAACAAAGAAGTCAGTTCACTCTAAAACATGTGCAAACTTATTCATTTAGCGCTCTCTAAATCTAAGCCAACATTTACAACTATTAGAGGAAGAAGGTTGTTTCTGAAACACTGATATAATGAATTCTTGATGACTGGTTTTCATTCAAAAATATTTTCTACATTCTGGCCAGTTTTCTAAACAGAAGAGCTGAACTGTATATATACAGTAGGTAAGGAAGACGACCGAGTAAAAGAGAATTATTCAAGTTCCTTTATTTAAGTGTATGCCTTTTGGTCATTGCTGGTTGAAATCCACTCTTTGCCTTCCCCTGGCTATGCTTCACATTTATTATTATTTATTTATTTTATTTATTTTATTTCTATACCGCCCTTCTCCTGCGGGACTCAGGGCGGTGTACAGCCAAGATAAAACATTGCATATAAAATTTAGAAACAATTTAAAAAACAATTAAATAATTTTGGCCCAAGAAATTATTTAATAATAAGCAACATAACGCTAGGAACAAATGAAGTTGTGTGTGGAAATTTGGAATTCTTATGAGAATGTAGTTATTGTTGTGGCTTGGTGTGTGAGCCAAGTTATCACATTAAATCATAATATGGTTTGTTTAGTCAGGGCCCAGCATGTTTGTTCTTTGATAAAGAATTGCAGCTCAGGGTTGAAAGGCGGGATCCTTGGTGCTCTCTGAGCTTGGTTGTTTTCTTCCAGATGTTTCATTACCCAACTAGGTAATATCATCAGTGCCGGTAGGGACTGGGGCTTGCTCTCAAATTATATTCTAATGGCTTGTTGGTGGGAGTGTTCTTGATGTTCTTTGGTTGGACTGTTTACTGTTAGCTTGTTTGGCAGTTATTTATTGGGGCATGGTTTATTTCTTGATTGTTGGTCTAGTGTTAATCTTAGTGTTAATCTATGCTTATCTGGGTGCTGATTGCTGGTGGGGGGGTGTTGTGGTCTTTTTGTTTCCTTTGTTGATTGTCTCTTTTGCATAGTATGTAGATATCTTTTATGTCTATGTCTCTGTTGATGGCCGATTTATCAGAGTGCCAGGCTTCTAGAAATTCCCTGGCATTTTTGGATTAAGATGGTCATTGTTTCCCAGTTGAAACTATGGTTAAGTCTCTCCATCTTCTTCTTCTTCTTCCTAGCGTATTCCTGCAAGTGCAGGGTTTGCTTTTCGGATCATTGAAAGCCACTTTGTACAGTCAGCTGCGTCTCCAGGGCACAAGCCCTTGCTTGCATGTCTTTGTTGATGGTGTCTTGGCATCTCTGTTTTGGATATCCACGAGGTCACCAGCCATGGACTTCTACTTGGTAGGCAAGTCTTGGCCACGGTGGAAGCTGCTGCTCTCTGGACATGTCTATGCCAGTGGAGTCGGCCTTCTCTCATCTTCTCTATAGATGGTGCTACATCAAAATGTCATTGTCGAATGGTGTCATTTGTGAGGTGGTCAAGAAGGGAGATGCCCTTCGCATTTCCATGGCATGGAGAGAGCTTTTGGTCCCTGTTGTTGCTGCCCAGCATTCAGTGCCATACAGTTGTCTTGTAAATCTTGGATTTAAGACAGGTTGGCATTCATATGTGCCATAACACACCAGTGAGTTCTCACCAACGCATCCAGGCTGCATTCACCCTTGCTCGCACCTCACCATTGATGTCGCCATTGCCTTGGAGGTGGGATCCCAGATACCGAAAAATATGGTTAAATCTGTTCATATGTTGTGAAATTAAAGGTTTTACATCATAGTTGGTGTCCATTATGCATAAATTGTCTTATTTGGGGATTAGCTTCTAGTGAAGTGGTTATTAAATTCTGTCTACTATACCCATTCAATCTCCTAAATATCTATTTAAAATGTTTTGCTTGGATTAAAATTCTATGTCTGTATATTTCCCAGCTCTGAAATCTCAAAAATATCAAGTTTCCATTTTGTTTTCTCAAGAACATTTTTTAAAAATGTTCCATATTTAAAAATGTGAGAAGTGCCATAGAGGTAATATGAAAGAACTCTAAATATTTTCTGAAACTTTTGTGGATTCTGGTCAGTGGTTTTTGGATAGTGGGCTGGCGTCTACACATGAATGCATTTTCCCCTTTCTATTTTAGAAACAAAGGATCTCTTTATGGAACTCATCAGATAGCTGAAACCTTGTCTTTTTACATTTTATTATAGAGCTATTTTTAGATATTATTACAGTATTTAATTTATATTGGTCTTTGCCCAGCATAAGGTAAAAGCATAGGGTAAAAATTAACTTCAAAATTTACAGTTATTGAAGCAAATGGTTGTTCTAGAACTAGAAAATAGTGGCATAGTGTAAAAACTATGAAGTTATACACTAAAACATATAATTAATTTATTAAAACATAGACCCAACCCTTTAATCTAGAGCAGGGATCCCCAACCTTGGCAACTTTAAGACTTGGGGACTTCAACTCCCAGAATTCCTCAGCCAACCATGCTGGCTAGGGAATTCTGGGAGTTAAAATCCCCAAGTCTTAAAATTGCCAAGGTTGGAGTTTTCCTGCTCTAGAACTTCTCTGTAAGTTCTCAAAGGTAGATTTGCATATGGAAAGAGGTCCTGTAAGAAACTTCAAATATATCTCCCCAGACACCTCCAATTGAGTTAGATGTCTGATTTTCTTTCTATATAACCCTTGTCACAATAACCATGCATTTGTATTTGGAGCAGTGGCAGCAAGAAAAAGCAGCTGGACCCAAGTGTGAGTCCAAAGTTTACTCCATGAAGAGGAGGTGATGCAGTAGTGAAATCCAGCTGGATCTATTTGGTTTGTGCGAACTGGTAGCACTGGCAGCGGGAGGCTCCACCCCCCCACTGGGACGTCATTATGTCCTGTTTTTGACCCTGTGCGCATGCGCAGAAGGGTCACGGGTGCTCACACTCCCAAACCGGTAGCAAAGGTAAGTGCATTTCACGGCTGAGGTGATGTAACACTGAACTGCAGGGGTACAAGCAGTGAAAGGGATTGAAAAAGCCTTTAGTCCAACTGAAATGTTTTCAACCTAGTCAGAAGGGAGTTGAATGTCTAACTGGGATGGGACAGGCTGAGGTAGGGATCCTAAGGACACAGAAACATCTTTGCTTGGTAATGTGTAGGCTGATAGGACTCTACATTCTGCAGAGAGTGGGCTATTTCCAATGTGAGAGGTGCTCTCAGAGCATGGTTGTGTTCTTGTAGACCTTTCATTACCCAACTAGCTAACATCATCAGTGCTAGAAAGGAGAGGGGTTTGTTTTCCATTTTTATTCTAGTGGCTTGCCCTGTCAGTGAGGTTGATCTTAGAGATTCTTTGGTTGAGCTGTTTACTGTTGGCTTCTTTGGCCGTTTCTTGGTTGAGGTGTCTATGGAGATTCTCCGTCATCCAGGTCCTGGTTGTCCCAAAGGTGCTTTTTCATGTGAGAAGCTTCTTCAGCTCTGACTGAAGAACTGAAGAAGCTTCTTGGAGGAGAAGTGAAACCTAGAAAGTCCAGTTGCCTCTTGAAAAACCACCTTTGGGACATCTTGGTTGGGATATTGCTTACTTGATTGTTGCTCTGATATTAATTTTGGAGTTGATCTCTTGGAGCAGTGCTGGGGTCTCTTTCTTCTCTTTTGGGCTGGTTGATTGTCTCTTTCGCATAGTCTACAGATGTTGTTTATGTCTATGTGCCTATTGATGGCTGATTTGTCAGAGTCTTCTAGGGTTCTAGAAATTCCCTAGCGTTTTTTAGACTTGGCTTGGTCTAGGATGGCCACCGTTTCCCAGTTGAGTGTTCCAGTGTTCCCAATATAGCCCAGCACAAATGATTGGTTTGGAGAACTTCCTGCCATCTCAACCCACCGATTCTTTTGAAGTCCTGGCCAATTTAAAGGTGGAGAGGATTATGTTATGTAGCCCTTCTACCTTCCCCAAGTATGTTTCGCAGTATTGATGTTGCACATGCTAATGTATGGAACATTTGCACAGCCCTTCTTGCCAAAACTTCAGAGGCTGAGCTGCCGTCCATATATGCTTGCCCACCATTGTGAGTTCAAGAACACAAGACTGCATTTATGGAAAGTCAACGACTAGAATAACATTTTTGTCCAACTCAGGTTTATGCTTTCAAGTCCAGTTGAATTAAATGCGTGTCGTGTTCTTTTAATGCAAAATTGGAAACTTTCCTTTTACGGAAGGCATGTCAAAATCTCCCTGCCTGTCTTCGGAAGTGAAGAATTCAATCTTATATATTCAGCCATTTTGTTTGAAAAAGTGATTCCTTTATTCCCCAAAACTGTGTGAATTCAACCGTAATTTCAAATTCTATGCAAAATGTCTTCCGTAGAGTGATTCAATAAAGCTATTCAGGGGGTTTTATTTACTTATTAATTTATTATTGCGATTTATATGCCGCCATTCTCCCGAGGGACTCAGCGCGGCTTACAAAAACAATATCCAATACAAATCACAATAAAATTAAAATCAACAACCCAATTAAAACAATTTAAAATTATAACAATGTACACCCTTAACGGATCAGTTAAGTTGACGAAAGACCACGTCTTCAACTCACGACGGAAGGAAAGGAGGTCGGGGGCTGTCCTGAGCTCGGTGGGCAAATCATTCCAGAGGGTCGGGGCTCCCACAGAGAACACTCTCCTCCTGGGGGCCGTCAGCCGACATTGTTTGGCTGAAGGCACCCTGAGGAGGCCCACTCTGTGAGAGCGCACAGGACGGTGGGAGAGCAGCTGGAGATGGTCCTGCAAGTACCCCGGGCCTAAGCCATGAACTCAGAAATCAGCAGTATCTTACTGGGGAATTCACATATTTGGTCTCGAGGCTTGAAGAATTATATAGATAAATTCAAAGCGTAAACTAATATAAATGTACGTAAACTTGGTTGTCCATTTAACTGACATTGAATTTCTTTTCCTCCAGAGATGCAGAAGGTGCAACAACATCCTTTGAATTTCTTCCTCATGTTCATAACCCACCAGAGAACTGAGATCACACTTCTTCAGTGACAGAGCTCATAAAACAGCCCATCAATTGCGGGTCCTCATAGCAGAGAGTGCCAGGAAATAAATCAGTGTTACTACATATTTCTTCATGGTTAGCAACGTTAGTTTTCCCAGCCACGAATTGACATTTTCCAGGTTCTACAGGCAAAGGAAAGCAACGCTTAAAAAATTTAATGCACCATAAATAATGCAGAGGAGATTGATAATTGGTTGTTGCTTTCTTTTGTTCTCTGGACTCCCGTATTAATTTCAATTCCCTTGTGAAAGCAAACACTGTACAGGTGTGCGTGTGTGTTGCACGCACACACACACACACACACACACACACACACACACACACACACACACATTGTATGCTCTTTGATTTTCCAGACATGTCCTGGTCAATGTTACCTCAGGACTCTACAACTTATTCTATAGGTGGCTCCTATATCCTCAGATCCAGGTGGGTGGAAGAAATGTGTTTGGCCATGAACGTTTCAGGGTTGACAATGGCCTTTGATACAATGCTGGTTTATTTTAACAGACACTGTAATGTTGTGCGTTCATCACCGGACTGTTTGTATTGTATTTCAAAGCCCAGCTGGTATCCATATGACATCATGAGAAAAATGATGTGAGCCATTCTGGTAATTTTGTCTGAGCTAATCCTACTTCCCTTGATGTTAGAAAGAAGATAGTAGGAACTTCTACCTTTAAAAAAAAAAAAAATAACAACAATGCTTCGGAGTATTCATTCACCATTGAAGAAATCCAGATAGTAAGGCTGAGTTCCAAAAACTCAATGTGTTTGCACAATAGGAGTTTCCCTTGTGTTAGCCATGGGCTGGGGGGAAAAAGGGAGCCTTGTGTGCTGGTGGCTTAAAATAAGAATGAGTTCTGAGAATGTCCAACATGCAGTCCTTGAATAGAGACCTCCTCAGGAAATCTAGACCTCCGTTCCTTTGCTATTCTTGCTATATAGTGGACAATGATGTTGGGATTTAGGAGGAGGAATTCAAATTCCTTCTTGGTCATAACATCCATTGGATGAACTTGAAAGGAATTCTCTTCTAGTCCTACCAGGATGGAAATAAAAAAAATGCATCATATAAGATCATCGAATCAATCATCGAATCATATCATAGACAGATAGATGATAGATATAGATAGAAAGATAAATAGATAAATAGACAGACAGATAGATAGAAAGATGATAGGTAGATAGATAGATAGATAGACAGACAGACAGACAGACAGACAGACAGACAGACATGATAGGTAGGTAGATAGGTAGACAACCAGACAGACAGACATATAGATAGATGATTGGTAGGTAGGTAGGTAGGTAGGTAGGTAGGTAGATAGATAGATGATAGATAGATAGATAGATAGATAGATAGATAGATAGATAGATAGATGATAGATATAGATAGAAAGAAAGATAAATAGATAGACAGACAGACAGATAGAAAGATGATAGGTAGGTAAGTAGGTAGATAGACAGACAGACAGATAGATAGACAGATGATTGTTAGGTAGGTAGGTAGATAGATAGATAGATAGATAATATCCTCATCCCTCTGGGTGGTCTATGTCTCAGTTTCTCTTCCGGAGACCTGTGAATTGGGAGGCTCTGTGGAAGGACGTAGCTTTTTCCTAGCCCTGAGCTCTTCTGAACACGAAGCTCCAATTCCACAGAAGAGAAAATATTCTTTCCTTGTGGTCCTCCTGACACGGGTAGGAGGGCAACCATGATACCAGCCTGGGTTGAGTCTCCACATGATTGTGCTGGAATAGCTAAAAGGTGGAGGAAGGGGGCGCCACCTATGATATAACTGAACATAAAATGCCATTTGCTCCTTGGCGCTCATTGGAAGGTCATTCATTCCGTGTGGCTGTGGGGGCTTCACCACGTCCTGAACATTTGAGCTGCATTAAGAACTGAAGGAAGGGCATCAATCCATGGATGGAAACCAAACCCCATTCATTACTTTCCTGAGCTGAGAAATATATCCCCAACCTACTTCCACGGAAAATAAATCAGCTGCCAGATTTGGAGCTTAATAAGCCTTTGAAATCCTTTCTGTTTTCCTTCGTTTCTCCCCTCCTCAAACCAGGGTTTTAATTTCTCTGTTTGGATTATCCTTTTATTTTATTTTCCCCCCATTTTTTTCAGTTACATCTGAGTGCGGGAGAAAGCTTTGAGGGAAACTCCTTGAGGGGAAAGATTGTGAGAAGAGAAGGCGAAGGGACTCTCCTTTCTCCTACACGTCTCTTGGTCTGGTTCAGCCTGAAAAGTTTTAAATGATTTGTGTCTAAATTGTGTACAGGTTACAATCATTCTTTTAGGGACCAATCAAAGTTACAACAGCACTGAAAAAAAGAAGATTTACAACCGTTCCTCCTATATACTACCTTCAAGCATCCCCGAGATCATGTGTTCTGCTCCAGCTACGGACCCCAAAGAACGCAGCACACACAAGTCCGTACAAACCTTAGTTTACTAATTAAGGACTACTAATGAGTTTTCTTAGTAGTTATTCGAACACAAGTACAGTTTAAATCAGTCTTTTCTGAACAAGGACTGTTAATTTAACTTCATTAACAGCCAACAAGAATCCAAAGAATAATAACTCAATTCTGAAGCACAGTAAGGTTGGCAGAATGCCCAGAAGCAATTTGCAGGAAAACTGACAAGAAAGGAGCAAGAGTCAATCAGACGTTTCTGGAATCGAGATTCAAAGGAATATGAACGAAGTTGTTTCCTGTAAATTGCCTCAGTCCATCCTTAAATAGGCTAAGGGAGTGGCCAATTAGCCCCAAGCCTTACTCTCGAGGAGACCTCCTGAGGAGCCACTCCTGCCTTTTGGCAGCTCTGTGTGCCCGTGCACTGAGAAGATGCTCCTTCTCTTCATCCTCTTCACTTAAGGGAGCTTCTGGAGGTTCTGAAGGCCCTGGCTGAATCCCTGCCTCTGGCACCACATCTTCTCCAGTCTCCTCATTGTCTGACTCGAGTGCCAGCTGCACAGGCTGCTGGCACAGCACCACACCAGCCTCCTCGCTGTCGGAATCAGCTTCTAGCTGCACAGGCCTCTGATGGGCCACAACACCAATGGAAACTCTAGCCCTAAAAAAACCCTTAACTTTTGTTAGCTGAAAAAGGGTGTTTGTAACATTCACGGTTATAAAAGAAATAGGAATAGATGTTTAAATGTGTTGACTGAACGCTCAGAAATAAAAAAGACTAGAAGGAAGTGGGAAGTTGGAAGAAAAAGGAACTCCTGGCTTTGGCTACTGTCTCTCTTGCCATCCATTGTTTCGCGTTTCCCTTCTCGCCTTGTTGAGCCATTCCCTTCCCATTCCTTCTAGGAATCGATCAGATTTGTAGCTAATATTGCACAATGAAGAACTTGGCCATCGCTGAAAGAGAATCAGGCAGCGCAGCTCTCAGAATAGTTTCATGTTTCTTGAAAATCCATTTGTCATTCCATGAACGAGTTCCACCATGAAATTTGAACAGCGTCACTCTGGCTGCCGAATCTCCAATCTCCATATTTTCTGACTTGAATGAATAGTGTGGCTTGGTAAGCCTAAAATATATATTGCCAAACTATGTAGAACTAAGATTCCTTCAGGAAAAGTTACCAAGGCGTAAATATGCCTGTGAGTATCACCTTTCTGTGTTTCAGGAAAATAGAAGACATGTGAGCCTCGACTTACGACAGTTCATTTAGTGACTGTTCAGAGAGCACTGGCAAAAGTGATTTATGACCATTTTTCACACTTGCGACCATTGCAGCGTGCAGTGGGTTTCAGCAGGTTATGACCAGTTCTGGAGAACCGGTAGCGGAAATTTTGACTAGTTCAGAAAACCGGTAGTAAAAATTCTGACTGGCCCCGCCCTCATCTATTCTCTGCCTCCCAAATGTCCCAGCTGATCAGGAGGAAATGTTTGGTAACAGTAACAGAGTTGGAAGGGACCTTGGAGATCATCTAGTCCAACCCCCTGCTCACACAGGAGACCTACACTAGGAATTCAAACTGCTGAACTGCCGACCTTTCTGATCGACAAGCTCAGCGTCTTAGCCAGTAACCTTCCCCTGGAGTGGGGAGGGAATGGAGATTTTATAGTGTCCTTCCCCCAGGAGTGGGGAGGAAATGGGGATTTTGCAGTAACCTTCTCCTGGAGTGGGGTGGGAATGGAGATTTTACAGTATCCTTCCCCCAGGAGTGGGGAGGAAATGGGGATTTTGCAGTAACCTTCCCCTGCCACGCCCACCAAGCCACACCCACCACGCCACACCCACAGAACCGGTAGTAAAAAAAATTGAAACCCACCACTGTTGCAGTGATCAAAATTCAGACGCTTGGCTGGTGTTTATGACGGTTGCAATGTCCCGGGGTCACATGACCCCCCCCTTTTGTGACCTTCTGACGAGGAAAGTCAACAGGGAAGCCAGATTCATTTAACAGCCGAGTGACCAACTTAAACAAACACAATGATTCACTTAACAACTCTGGCAAGAAAGGTCGTCAAATGAGGCAAAGCTCATTTAACTAGCGTCTCGCTTAGCAACATAAACGTTGGGTTCAATTGTGGTCATAAGTTGAGGGGTTTCCTGCAATAAGGCTGAAGAATAGTATTTCCCATTGAGCCCTTGATGCCTCCAGGTTAGGAAAAAGCTGAAAGAGGACATTGGGGTCGATTAAATTCTCTATCCCAATTTGAAGCTGCCCAATAGGTGTCCATGAACGCTGCCTTCTCACCACAGTGCCACATGCAACACACCGGAAATGACAAAAATTAGATAAGCAGAATCCTTTCCATGACGTTTTCACCTGCTGTTCAGGAGTGAGAGGGAGAGCCACGTGCTTTTTTTTAATTATTATTTGATTTATATGCCGCCCTTCTCCGGAGACTCAGGGCGGCTTACAATGCGCTAAGCAATAGCCTTCATACTTTTGTATATTTTATACAAAGTCAGCTTATTGCCCCCACAAACCGGGTCCTCATTTCACCTACCTTAGAAAGGATGGAAGGCTGAGTCGACCTTGAGCCTTGGAGAGATTCGATCTTACTTTAATTGCAGACAGCTGGTGTTAAATTACAGTGCTTCTGTCTGTTGAGCTATCCAGGCTTTTCCCACTTGTGATGGTGGGTGGACAATTTTCCAACCAGCAAAGAAGAGGTCTTGCAAAGCGCCAGAAGGCAGGACAAGAAGCAATCAAGGAGAGAAGCAACCTAGTTCTTCCTAACTGGAAGAAATATTCATCAGTGGAACAACTTGCCACCAGAAGTTGTGGTTGCTCCATCACCGGAGTCCCAAAGGTGCTTTTTCATGAGGCAACTGGACTTCCTTGTTTTTTTCTGTCAAGTATTTGCAAGCCATTGGCACATATATCATACAGACACTAGTGGAGGCAGGAAATGCCCCCACCCCTATGTGGAGAGGAGGGGCTTACACTGAGTATAAAACCCCCTCTAACCTTTCCACCTCGCTCTCTTTTACGTTTGTTCTCCATGAGACATGATCTTTGATAGGGGTGGTCACACACGCTGTGTGCCCCCTATCCTAATGGATATTAAGACAGCCTTTGTATATAGTTAATATGTTTTGTTATATGAATAAATACATTTATCACATTTATTCATGCATCTGCCTTTGGACTCTTCTATGCTCCTGGGTGTTTTCTACGATCCCAATTTCCACATTTTCTTTTGAAGACGTTTTGCTTCTCATCCAAGAAACCTCTTCAGCATTGACAGGGGAATGGAAGGATTTATACTCCTTGCAGACAGATGGTCATCTGCATCCTTTGAGAGGGCCTTTGAAGCACTTGGAGCTTTATCTGTGTCCTCAGGGTCACCTGAGTGGTGCAAATGGTTCCTGTAGTCTGCAATTTTCCCCTCTGGAAATCCGTTCCTCCAAGAAGCTTCTTGGATGAGAAGTGAAACGTCTTCAAAAGAAAAAAGAAAAACCCAAGGAAATCCAGTTGCCTCCTGAAAAAGCACCTTTGGGAGAACCCTGACCTGGAGGACTGAGGATCTCTACAGACTTCCATCACTGGAGGTTTTCAAGAAGAGATTGGACTGCCTCATGTCTAGAGAAGACCTCCAAGTTCCCTTTTGACTCTATTATTCTGTCAATCTCATTCCCCTGGTTGCGAAAGAGCTCCCCATTCCCTTGATCAGAACCACAGATCCCCCCTGATGCTCCAGAGGCCTCGCACTGTGCAACTGGTTTGCTTCACTGTCAAATACCCTGGGGCTGTGATCATGTCCAGGGCCCTGAGGCCAAAGGTCTGAGCCGATCCCGGATAAATAGGCACACCATCCTTTCAAAGGGTCTGTATTCTTTGAATGTATTCCTGCAGCTCTCGGCTTCCATCGTCTAACATAAATCAACCCAGGACTTTGTGGAACTTTCTGTTTACACTGTCCCCTTTGCTTAAAAGCCTCCGCATTCTTCCTCATTTTTCCTTTCCGGAAAATCAAACCACGTGATGTGTAGCTGAAGGCTTCTATTTTCATAAGTTATATGATTTATTTTATTTTATTTTATTTCGAATTTATATACCGCACCTTCTCCCGAGGGACTCAGGGCGGTGTACAGCCAGATAAAAACATACAATACAAACATTAAAAAACAATTAAAAGGATATATATTAATTTGGCCCCAATTTAAGATAACAAACCAATTAAAAATTAAAAATATGTTAAAAAATATGTTAAGCCAGCCCGCCTTGCTGAAAAAAGAAAGTTTTAAGGGCACGGCGGAAGGCACCGAGGTCTTGGATTCTCCTTATCTCTGGGGGCAGCTGATTCCAGAGGATAGGTGCCCCCACAGAGAAGGCCCTCCCCCTGGGGGTCACCAGCCTACATTGTTTGTAGGAGGAGGAGGCCCTCTCTGTGGGAGCACACAGGTCGGTGGGAGGTCGTTGGTAGCAGCAGGCGGTCTCAAAGATAGCTAGACCCTATGCCATGGAGCGCTTTAAAGGTGGTAACCAACACCTTGAAGCGCACCCGGAAGGCCACTGGGAGCCAGTGCAGCTCATGCAGGAGAGGTGTTATGTGGGAGCGCCAGGCGGCTCCTGTAATTACCCGCGCGGCCGCATTCTGGACCAGTTGGAGCCTCCGGATTGATGTGTCTCTGGATCGTGGTTGTCTTCTTGGCCAAGGGGTGAACCATTAGTTTGCAAAATTGAGGTGAGGAACGGTTAGGATGAGGTTGCAACCTCTTCAGGCCCCCGATGAAGCTTGGAGGAGAGGTTGATGAAGGAATCCACCAGGATCAAACCATGAGAAAGAGCTATGCCGCTCAAGGCCCCTTCCTCCTATCACAGAGCATGCAAGGCACTGGTGGGTTGCTACCGGTTCGCCCTGGTTTGGGTAGCAGTGGCGGTGAGAGACTCCGCCCATCCGCCCGGACATCATCAAATACGCTCTGTGCATGCACAGATGCTTCTGCGGATACGCAGAAGTGCGCGTGCGAGCGAAGTGGTAGCAAAGGTAAGTGAAACCCACCACTGATGCAAGTAAGCCACTAGACCCTCCCCTGTCTTCCATTTCTCTTCTAATACATGGGGGGCAGCCCCCATTCTATGGTGGAAGAGGCTGCCCCAGTGCAGAAGGTGAAGGAGCTTCTAAGAGCAGAGGAACATGTTCAGCTGACAATGGTGAGTGGGGAAGCAGGATGACAAATTAGAAATGGTTGCTGAAAGGTCTTGGCAGTCAATCAATTTCAATCAATATAGTCCCACCATATCAGAGAGAGAAGGTCTGATGGCCATCATCCATGTCCTCACCAGAACAGAACAGAATAACAGAGTTCAAAGGGACCTTGGAGGTCTTCTAGTCCAACCCCTTGCTCAAGCAGGAGACCCTACACCATTTCAGAAAAGTGGTTGTCCAATCTCTTCTTAAATACCTCCAGTGATGGAGCCCCCACAACTTCTGGAGGCAAGCAGTTCCACTGATTAATTGTCCTCACGTTCTTAGGAAGTTTCTTCTTAGTTCTAGGTTGCTTGTCTCCTTGATTAGCTTCCAACTGTTGCTTCTTGTCCTTCCCTCAGGTGCTTTGGAGAATAGCTTGACTCCTCTCTTCTTTGGGGCAGCTCCATAGATATTGGAACACTGCTATCATGTTACCCCTAATCTGTCTTTTCATTAAACTAGACATATCCAATTCCTGCAATCATTCTTCATACGTTTTAGCCTCCAGTCCCCTGATCATCTTGGTTGCTCTTCTCTGCACTCTTTCTAAGAGTGATTTGATTTAAGATTGCCTTAAATCAAAATGAGGTTGATTAGGAAGTAAGCCCTCCTAATGAAGAGTTGCTGAATTTGTTTAGAGTTTCTTCATTTCTCCCAAGGGTTCTTTAAAAACTTGGAAGCGGGAAAATAGCCTTTATAACAGACTTATGTAAACTCTTATGAATTGAACTTCTCTTTTGTTAAAAAGAAAAAAGAGAGAAAAAACCAAACATTTCTTGTTTTCCTTTTTTTTTTAAACAGAAGATTCTGTTTCTGATTACAGAAGCAAGAAATATACTGTGCAGACATAACTTTTCTCTCATTTTTATTTATTTATTTGGAGACATAATAAGGCTTAGGAACATGTCATTTTGAGTTATGTTGTTAGACCTCCCAAGGCCTCCATTTAGAAGGGCGAAAATGTTGCCAATCCTTCTTGGAGGATGTCTTTACTGACTCCCAGAGCTGGTTACTGTACTTCTGGAACTTTCCACGAAGGAACCTGGATTCTCCTTTTCCACCAACACAATTTGTACTTTTTTAGGTTTGCCAAATCCAGTGTCTCTCGCAAGCTGGAATCAACTTCTTGTGTAAGCATGATCCATAATTTATTCTTCTTCTTGTTGTTTCCATCAACCTTCTCAAGCATCTAGAAAGGGAGGTACCTGAGATACCAACCTCAAGGAAGGGCCGAAAAGTTAAGGTAGCAGCCATGATTGAATAATCACATGATTGAACTGCCCAATTTTTATTTGTGTCACTACAGTAGTGGTCAAAATGGTGGAAACCTTTTGGGAAAGGTGTATTTTCTAAAACTAGCTAATAACACCACTTTTTTGGGGAGTAATACCATAAAATTATATATCAATGGAAAGATAATTTAATCAAGAATGTAATGCAATAACTTTTATGAAGGATTTGCTCTTAGAATGGCAGTTACAGTATAAAGAAGAAAAGTGAAACACGTAGAAAAAAAACGAGATATACAAAAATGATCACTATGTCAGTTAATACTTAAGGTTAATACTTAACCTTTAGCATGAATTCTGGCCCTACAACGTCTTCCCATGGAGGGAACCAAGTCTTTGAGTTCTGCAGCTTTTATCATGTGAAACCAAGAATGAAGGATTGCTTCAATTAACTGGGTTTTATTGCTGGGTCGCTTCTGACTAACAAGTTTCTTTAGTCGGCTCCATAGATTTTCCATTGGGTGAAGATCTGGGCTATTCCCAGGCCATTCCAGCAGTGGAATAGGATTATCTTGAAATTCCAAAAAAAAGTGGTGTTATTAGCCATCAAACCTTAAAAATACACTTTTCCCAAAAAGGTTTCCACAATTTTGGCCACTACTGTACATTAAAAAGGGCCAGGGCTTCAATTATGGGGTCATGGAGTCCATCTTGACTTTTTTGACCTCTAGATAGGACAGATGGCCCTATCTAACCCTAAATTTGGTAGCTTATAGTCACAAACAAGGTAACATTTCTTTCAAAGACAGCATTTTGGAGGGTAAATTTGGATGCAGACTTACGAATGTTTTCTTTGCAGGGTGAGAAACAAAGAAAGTTGGCTTAAGTGAGTGATGGAAAGAAGATGTTCAGGAACTGTTTTTCATTGCCACAGATCTAGGACCACAAAAAAATGGTTCTAAGTGGCAGTTACATGTTGAAATATAAGGAGAATCTTTCTAAAGATTTGTAGGAGCAGAAGTTTTGGGGCTGCCCATTTATGAGGGGTTTTAAGAAGATGGATAGCCATCTCTTGACAATGGTCCTACTGGTTTTTGCTACCCATTGCAGCTATCTGGAATAGATCAATCTTGCAATTTCTTCCAACACCACAATTCAATGATTCCACGAATTCACACTTGGGTGGTCCAGATCATGGGGCGGAGGACATATGCAACAAAATAAGCAGTCCCAGCCTATTCTAGAAAGAGAGCTGGCAAAAAAGGATTCTCAAATAATTTGAACATTGGGGTTTAACCCAAGATGTAGGGGTTCTGTGACATTGGTTGGGTCTCTCGTTCCAATTCTTACATTTCAGATGTGCCTCAAAATAAAATGAAATTAAATAAAATGGATGGCTTGGGGGTGAGAAAAAGCAAAACTAGCAAGGGAAGTTTAGGGAAAGTTATGAGTATTGTTCCTACTTTGAGAATTAGAATTCCATATCTGGTCTGCAGCAATCCCAAGCACTATTAGGTGGTAGCAAAGAGATAACGAAAATTTAACTCTCCAGAAATCAAAAGAGATATTCATCCATTCATCCATTCATCCATCCATCCATCCATCCATCCATCCATCCATCCATTCATTCATCCATCCATTCATTCTTAACACATTTCTAGGGTTGCTTCAGTCCAGAATAACTCAGATCTGATAGCCTAAACTAAAACTTTTGAATTTTTAACTATGAAAAATGAGTATTTAACTTCTGTTCTTTAATATACAGGAACACATTTCTAAGTAACATTAAACCAGGGGTGAAATCCAGCAGGTTCTGACAGGTTCTGGAGAACTGGTAGCAGAAATTTTGAGTAGTTTGAAGAACTGGCAAATGCCACCTCTCGCTGGACCCAGAATGGGGTGGGAATGGGGATTTTGCAGTATCCTTCCCCTGCCATGCCCACCAAGCCCTCCAAGCCACCCCCACAGAACCAGTAGTAAAAAAATTTGGATTTCACCACTGCATTAAGCCTATTTAATGGCATTCATAAAATATTAAAGAAGATCATATTTATATACATTTCATTTATTCGGAAATGTGTGCCTGTTTTTGCATGGGCAGGAAGTTGTCGCTAAGTTTTTTTTTTTTAGTAAAAAGTCTGCTCATAAGCAAATATATAAGGTATTAAATTATCCTTAACAAGCAATTCAACATTTAATGTTAAAAATTGTAGTGCAAATGTTTTTTTGCCATTTCAGCAGCTGGTCCAATTTCACTCCCTAAAATGGGAATATCCAATGGAAGAATTTAAACAAAGTAAAATGAATACTCAGAGAAGCTGGAAGGGAAGAAATCTCTTTACTGTCTCAAAGATGCTTTTTCAAAAGGCAGCTGGGCTTTGTTTTCCCTTGAAGACATTTCACTTCTCATCCAAGAAGCTTCTTCATCTCTGACAAGGATGGTGGGGAATGGAAGCTGTCAGAGCTGAAGAAGCTTCTTGGATGAGAAGCGAAATGTCTTCAAGGGAAAACAAAGCCCAGCTGCCCTTTGAAAAAGCACCTTTGGGACAACCATGACCTGGATGACTGAGAATCTCCATAGACAAATCTCTTCGCTTTTATGGGTCTAAGATCAATAGGCAGTAGATGGAGTCAACTGGGTGCAGATGCAATGAAGCCACCTTCTCATCTTCTCCTTGAATCTATCAACAATGGATGGAAATTAACCAAGGAGAGAAGGAACCTAGAACTAAGGAGGAATTTCCTGACAGTGAGAACAATCAACTGGTGGAAAGACTTGCATTCAAAAATCGTGTGCCCCATCACTGGAGGTTTTCAAGAAGAGACTGGACAGCCGTTTGTCTGAAATGGTATGGTGTCTCCTCTTGCGAAAAGGGTTGGACTAGAAGATCTCCAAGGTCCCTTCCAATCTGATGTTCTATGTTCTAACAAATGGTACCTGTTATCATTTTCAAAGATAGCAACTGCATCCACTGTGGGAAAAGATTCAGTTACTATTAGTATCAGTCTAAGCCCTCCATACAAGAGGAACACAAAGAGTTTTGACGAGGGCCGCTCTGACATTAGATGAACCCCTTCAGGCCATCAGAATCTTGAGACTAAAAGACTGTCAATCCCTGAGCAGAAGTTCTGCACCAACAAACATTGAAGTAACAACCTGAAAGTCATTTAGACAACTGAAAGAGAGCATGTGAGAAAACTGGGACATTTTGTCTTCTTCTACTGCTTAGCATGTTGGTTCCAGAAAGTTTCATGGTCTTTCGTCTGATCTAGCGCTCCAAGAGTATTTCTCTTTCTTGTAAGGCCAAAGTGTTAAAAAGAAAAATCTTATTAAATTATCCAGACAATTATTCCTGGGGAATCATATATATTGAATTAAAATATTTTGCTGGGTTTTGGCAGGCGATTAACTGTCAACAGAAGAAACATGAATGGAAGACAAAAGCTCAGCATATGTTCTTGGTGAAATAATTAGAGATTAAAACACGGGAAATCAAGTCAAGATGGCAAACATTAAAAATAGCCAGGGATTCAATCATGTCGTTGGGGCTGCCATTTTGAGTTTTTGTGAAACTCTCTTCTTTTCCCAGATTGAAATGTAATAGCAAGAATGGTCAGCGATGGTCTCGCTTCTGTTTCCAAGAAAAACAGTCAGATCACATCGATGCTCAAAGACTTGGCTTGACACACCTTGATTCAAATGCTCTGAGGCCTTCAAGAATTCCTAAAATTAGATAAGACTGGTGATAGGTGAAGTTTTTTTCAAAATTGAAAGAAGTGTGAGAGGTGAACTGTGGTCCATTAAAAGAGTTCTCCAACAGGCATCATATGACTGAAGCAGACATAACAGAATAATAGAATAACAGAATTGGAAGGGATCTTGGAAGTCTTCTAGTCCAACCACTGCTCAAGCAGGAGACCCTACAACATTTTGGACAAATGGCTGTCCAGTCTCGTCTTCAAAAGCTCTAGTGATGGAGAACCCATAACTTCTGGAGGCAAGTTGTTCCACTGATTAATTGTTCTGTCAGGAAATTTATCCTTAGTTCTTGGTTGCTTCTCTCCTTGATTAGTTTCCATCCATTGTTTCTTGTCTTAACTTCAGATGCTTTTGAGAATAAGTGGACCCCTTCTTCTTTGTGGCAGCCCCACAAATATTGGAAAACTTCTATCATGTCTCCCCTGGTCATTCTTTTCACTAGACTAGACATACCCAATTCCTGCAACAATTCTTCGTATGTTTTAGTCCAGTCCCCTAATCATCTTGGTTGCTCTTCTCTGCACTCGTTGTAGAGTCTCAACATCTTTTTTATATCATGGCGACCAAAACTGGATGGAGTATTCCAAGTGTGGCCTTACCAAGGCATTATATTATACCTGATAAACCTAAGCCCTCTCCAGCCAAAGGTTTCCAAATATTACCAATCACAAGATAAGAGAATGAGTTACCAGGCTAAGCGTAGAGAAGTATGGAAAGAAACCTGAAGATGGAATACAAGGGTGGTTGTGTTAAATGTCATCTTCCCCCTGAAGGAGAAGAGGGGTCAGAAAGAAAGCCAGGATTGCTAACTTTGATCCTCCTTAATATTATCAGTGTGTGTGTGAGAGAGAAATTAAAGCTGTCAGAGCTTCAAGATTCTTTTGTTATACCCTGAAGCAATAAAGTTGGGTTCCAGTGTTTCTTCTGACATCTATTTTCTCAAAGTCTTTCCCACAAAGGGCTGACACCAAGTAACAGAAAGCAGAAGAAGAAAAAACATCATTTCCCAAAGGGAAAATACTATTCTTATAAAAGAGGGAAGTATCAATTCCTATATATTGTTGTGGTCCGCCAGCAGCCTGCGGAACTGGCAGCGGAGTCAGACAGCGATGAGGCTGAGGAAGAACATGGGCCAGTCTTGGAGGCTGGAGAAGGCCCAGATGAGGGCTCTGCGTCGGAGGCAGAGATGGGGCCAGGGCCATCGGAGAGTGATGCGCGGACTCCGGAGCCTCCAGAGGCTGACAGCAGAGAGGCAGAGGAAGAGGAGGAGCCTGTTCCTAGTGCACGTATGAGAAGAGCTGCCAGAAGGCAGGAGCAGCTAAAGCAGAGAGGACGACTCAGGAGTAAGGCCAAGAGATGATTGGCCCCTCCCATCAGGCTTAAAAGACCAGCAACGGCTCTTGGCCTCTTTGCCGGAAAACAACGTTGAAAGATTTGCTTCATGTTTGGATATATTTCTTTCCTGTCAGCGTCTTCTGTTCCTGAACTGTTGCCAAGAAAAGCCTTTGGCATTTTGCCTAATTATCCCAAGGTCAGAGATAAACTAAAGACTGGTGTTTTAAGGACTTTGCTTTCATTTCATTTAGAATATGCTGAGAATGAGTTAATTCTCAGCTGTTTTAATAAAATCTGTTTGTTTTTTGGAACTGTTTTGCATTTAATATCAACTACGTGGGCCTGGGTCACAACATATCTGGTCTTATTTATAACTACTTTAATTTCCCAGCTGAGCAGTGAAGAACACCCAATGGTCGATGACCCCAAATGACTTCAGAGGGGGAAACGTGAAATGACCCACAACGTGTTTCTAAAGCAATGTGGGGTCCTGCTTTAAGCACCGGATTTAAGATTGGCAAGCTCACCTCATCACTCAGCTCAGTGAAAACACAACGAGTGAAGACACAACTTTGCATAGCTGCCTCGCTTCTGTGAGGTCCCGGAAGAAAGAACAGAATACAAACCTAGAAAGTTTATTCTGTAATTAAATAAATGAGATAGAACAACTTAAATTTCTGCTTTTTAAATTTTGTATGTATGTATTTTATTGTTGGCTGTTCACCGCCCTGAGTCCTTCGGGAGTAGGTCGGTATACAAATCAAATAAAAGTAAAGTAAAGTAAAGTAAAATCAAAAGGAAACCCCTGTGTGTGTATTCTTAGAGACAGTGCCTAAAAGGAAGTATATTGTGTGAGGTCAGAGGTGGGATCCACATAATTTACCTACTGGTTTGCCCAGCACTGAAATTGTGTGAGAGAGCATCTCCATGCATGCGCCCGGCCTTCCACGCATGTGCTTTACTTGCATGTGGCCTTCCGCGCATACGCCCAGACTTAAAAACATGCCTAAATAGGACAACATACAGCAGGGTGAGTAGATGGGCCCACCCGCGATTTCTGCTATTGGTCCGAACCGGCTGAATGCCACCTCTGTATGTAACCCAAAAATGTCAACTCAATGATAACATGGACACAAAATATAGGCCATAATATAAAATTAGAGGAATGGGAAAAATTATGAAGCAAAACTATAAATTAACATTGTCAACTGCATACAAAGAAAATCAGTACAAAATGTTTTACAGGTGGCATTTAACACCGGTGAGATTGGCTAAAATGTATGCAAATATGAAACCGGAGTGCTGGAAGTGTAAGTGCAAAGATGGAACATTTTATCATATATGGTGGCAATGCCCTAAAGCAAAAAAATATTGGGAACAGATAAGGAGATGGCTGCAGGAGATAACAGAACAAATTGAATTTAAAGCTGAATTATTTTTATTAGGAATGATTAACCAAAAGATCAAGAAGCAACTCCAATACATCATTCTACACATAGTAACAGCAGCGAGAATTGTCTATGCTCAATGTTGGAAATTAGAAAATATACCAGCCAATGAGATAATTATATACAAGATACTAGAATGTGCTGAGATGTATAGGCTCACGTTAGAAATGAAAGGCAAGGAAGAAGCAGAATTTTATGAGGTGTGGGATAAGTGATATAACAAAAATGTATAGGAATAAATGTAAATACTGTAAGAGACACATGACACAGTACTGTTAAAGAATGTTTATTGCTATGTAATTTGAAAATAAAAAATAAAATTGAGAAAACAAAAACAAAAATATCAGCTCAAAGTATCTTGTAGAATCACCATCTCTTCAAGGCATGGATCAGATGGGCTGAGGGAGGAAATGGCAGCATGGCTGTTTTGAATCAGTTAAAGCCACCAAGACAAGCCTGGGATTATTTGGGATTAAATTAACACCTTCTGGATATCCATCTCATGTAAAATAGGTTGCTGGAACCTTCAGTGCACCTTGTGCTTCTGAGGGAGAAATGTCTTACAGAAGCTTCATAAAAGGACCACTTCTGTAGGACAAACTCCCCACTCCTGACCATGTTAATTGGATTTTAAAAAGGTGCGAAAATTGGATAAACTCCTCACAGTTCTGCTGTAGATGACCTTGAATCTTGAAGAAGTCCTAGAAAAGAAACAGAAACAAGAAAATGCCAACATGATGAGTTGAAGGTGCCATGTTCGAATCCATCAATTTGCAGCATTTTATGAGTCCTCCCCTGAATTAATTTGTGGGTTACGTTTCCTTTATTCCTTTACCAATTTGTATGTTGCCTCAATCATTGAAGTAACTCTAGTCTTCTTGAAGACATTTCATTACCCAAACTAGGTAACATCATCAGTGCTAGCACAGATTGGGTAATGAAATGTCTGTAAGAAAACAAGCAAGCTCAGAGAGCACCAAGGAGCCCACACGTCTCCTCCTCCTCCTCCTCCTCCTCCTCCTCCTCCTCCTCCTCCTCCTCCTCCTCCTCCTCCTCCTCCTCCTCCTCCTCCTCCTCCTCTCTCCACAAACACTTTCTAGCACTGATGATGTTCCCCAGTTGGGTAATGAAACATCTGCAAGAAAACCACCAAGCTCAGAGAGCACCAAGGACCTCACAGTCCTCCTCCTCCTTCCTCCTGCTCTTCCTCCTTCCCCTCCCTGCAACCATTACTCCCTCCTAGCACTGATGATGTTCCCTAGTTGGATCATAAAACGTCTGCAAGAAAACAAGCTCAGAGAGCACCAAGGACCCCTCATATCAACCCTCAGCTACAAATATTCTCCTTTATTAGTAACTCTACTCTTATTTTATAAACTATCTCTTTTTGATACAAACATGCCCTGGTAAATAATCATTAAATGGTAACTTACACTAAATCATTAGTCACTCTTACAGCGGACTTGATATTTGTAGGAATTGTGCAACGTTATCATTTTATCATTATTTTTTGTTTGAATTAGAAATCATTCTAATTCATATCAATCCAAATGTACAACTGACCTGTCATTCTCCACCATTTTTTCGTGGTCCTTTCAGCTTTTTCCTCTCTTCTTCTGCATATGGACCACTAGGTCCTTTTCTGGTGTCTGGTTTCTATGCTTGAAGGATGTTTGAAGTCCAAACGTTGAAGAATGTTTAGCTACAGCAGTAGTAATTCTCCCATGAATGTTAGGCTCACCCAAATCAATGGAATTTACACCGCACGGTGTCTGCTTATTGTGTGTAAAAGCAACAATGCCGAGCACACAACAGACAGCAACTGTGATCTAAGGCTCTAGAGAGAACTTTAAAAAGCCAAACCGCATTCTGTTTCCACCATGGCTAGCTGTTTGCCAACTGAACGCATCAACAAGACCTCAGAACAATAGCAGACACCTGCTTTTTGTTCCCTCGGCAACTGTGATAGAAAAACAGACCGTGACGATAGACAACTAACAGCCGTGGATGGGCTCTGGATCATGGCCAGCTTTTCATGCTTGCTGGTTCCCTGAAAGTGGTCAGTTTCACTCAATTAACCAGAAGATGCCTTGTGCAAACGTCTGCTCCAAATCCTAATGAAAACCAGCCCTGAAGTGCAGATGATGGAAATCAGTGATTCAAGAGGACAGCGCCTTCCCAGGCCTGCAAGGAAGTTCTCAAGAACAGGCGTTTCCTACCTTGGCAACTTTTAAGACTTGTGGACTTCAACTCCCAGAATTCCCCAGCTAGCATGGGATTGGTTGTCCCAAAGGTGCTTTTTCAAGAGGCAACTGGACTTTCTGATTTTTCTTTGAAGAAGTTTCACTTCTCATCCAAGAAGCTTCTTCAGCTCTGACTGGATGGTGGGGAATGGAAGGATTGATATTCCTTGCAGACAGTTGGTCATTTGCATTCTTTTAGAGAGTTGTTGAGGCCATTGGAGGTTTCTCTGTGTCCTCAGGATCACCTGAGTGGTGCAAATGAATGTGGAGCCTTCTTGGAACTGCTGAAAGGACTGTGTTGTAGACTGGAGGAGATAGATGATAGTCAACCATGACCTGGATAATTGAGAATCGCCATATACATGGGATTGGTAATATTGGGGAACCTTTGGCTGAAGGAGAGCTTACGTTTACCAAGTATAGTGCCTTGGCAAGACCACAGTTAAAATATTGCATCCAATTTTGTTTGCCACAATATAAAAAGAGATGTTGAGCTTCTGTAAAGAGTGCAGAGAAGAGCAACTGAGATGATTAGGGGACTGGAGGTTGAAACATGCTGGCTGGAAAATTCTGAAAGTTGAAGGTCACATATCTTAAAATTTCCAAAGTTGACTCTGAGGCATGTAGACTCCTCAAAGAATACTTTTATTTGGAATTATCACCTGCGGCTGTGCAGGTGGTTATGGGAGCGACATGGCGTTCCCATGTAACACCCCTCCTGCGTGAGCTGCACTGGCTCCCGGTGGTCTTCCGGGTGCGCTTCAAGGTTTTGGTTACCACCTTTAAAGCGCTCCATGGCTCAGGACCTGGGTACCTGCGGGACTGCCTACTACCACCAATAGCTTCCCACCGGCCGGTACGCTCCCATAGAGAGGGGCTCCTCCGGGTGCCGTCAGCCAAACAATGGCGACTGGCGGCCCCCAGGGGGAGAGCCTTCTCTGTGGGGGCACCTACTATCTGGAACGAGCTCCCCAGAGATACGGAGGATCCCAGATCTACACACCTTCCGCCGCACTCTAAAGACCTTATTATTTCACCAGGCAGGCCTGGCCTAATTTTCTCCCTCTTTTATAAAAGATTTTTAATTTTTAATATTTTTTAGTATTTTATATATTCAAATTTTAAAATTGGTTTTAAATTGATTGGGGTTTTAATTTGTCTGGGCCAAAACTATTTAATTTGATTTTAATTCTACTTTTTAAATTTTGTATGTATGTATTTTATTGTTTGGCTGTGCACCGCCCTGAGTCGTTCGGGAGTAGGGCGGTATAGAAATCAAATAAAATCAATCAATCAATCAATCAATCAATCAATCATATTGGCACATATCTGGTGAAAACCGACTCTGAGGACTCCTGCGGTTTTCACCTAATTAAAAGTAAGGGTTTTCCCACTTTCTCAAAACAATCAGTCTCATGGTCCAATCACAGAATGGGCTGGCAGCCAGTTGGCATCACTCTGACAGGTGTGAGAATGTCCTTGGTTCCCAAGAGAAAATATGTTGTTTTGGCTATATGTTCCCCTCTATCTCAATTCCCCCCTCCCTATCCCTCAGCTCCAGTGTGGCAACACTGAAGCGGTCAAAATGGCTTCAATCGGTTCAGTTTCAGGGTTGGCAGATGTTTTTAATGCCCTTCCTAAAGAGCTTGCTTTCTAGATGCCCAGACTACAGTTGCAGGACGTAAGATGTTGTTGCGCAGTCAAAACTGGCTGCGTAGTCCTGGTAGTCCACCTCAGCTCCACCCCTGATAGGAAGTATGTCATCGCCTTTCCTTTTATCTCCTGAAACTCGATGTCTCAAACCAGCAGTGCCGTTTGGCATTATGCATTATCTCTCCCAACCACCTGCTAGGAAATGCATCAAAGTTTTTCTGGTCAGCGTGCGTAATGCTCCAGGTCTCTACAGCATCAAGCAAAGCTGATACCACACAGCTGTTGCCGAGTTTTATTTTTATTTTTATTTTATTTTGCTGACATGTGACCGTCTCACACTTTCGACTCTTCGGTTCATCCGCAAAACCCGAAGTTCACCTCTGGCTGGTTCAAGAGCCTGACATCATCAAGTGGAATAATTACATTATCCAGAGGAATCTCTCCTGGGGATCATCAAATCTTGAGATGGGGGCAGGGAAATGAGAACGACTGAAGGAAGAGATTGGGTGTTTCAAACAATACACAGTATATTGTTTTGTGGATGGACTGTGTCTGCATGTGTATATACACATACATATAATATACACCTTTTAAATTACTCATCCATTTTGGCAAGGGGAAAATATAAATAAACCAAGTCCATTTGGGATATCAAGATCATCTAGCCAGTGATGGCTAATCTTTTCCAGACTGAGTGCCCAAAGCATGCACTCGAACCCCTCAAATGCAAAACACGAGCAGCCCCTGCGCACATGCCCCACCCCCACGCATACGTGCCCCCCCGCCCCCTCCCCCCCACGCATGCACATGCCCCAAAGATCAGCTGGCTCTGCGCATGCGCGGCAGAGCTAAATTGGGGTGACGGCTCACATGCCCCACAGAGAGGGCGCTGCATGTCACTTCTGGCACTCGTGCCGTAGGTTCGCCATCACAACTATAGCATTTTTCATAAATTCTGATTTGTGCTCTTCAAGAAGGGTTATAATTACAAACCACACTCATGGTTTATGCAATATATATCTGGTTCATCAACAATATTATTCCGCTCAAAACATGGTTGGCAATTTAATTGAAAAGCAAGTTTGGTTGGATTAGTAAAATTTACTTCCCAGCTGGGATAGTCCATCTGAACTATACATAAGCGATAAATCTAATGATCATATTGATATAACAATATAGTTATTTTTTTCTGCCCAGATGCACCTTGTGGTGAGTTGAGTGGTAAATAAATTTAATAAATAAAATAAATAAAATATTTCAAGGCTAGGCCATCAATTAGGAAACATACTATTTATGAACAAATAGTTAATACTTTGTAAATTTACATGCATTACCAAATATTCCTACCACAAACTGTTCTGTTAACACAAATATTACTTTCCTGTATTGTTTTCACTATGTCAGATTTTATATGTTGTTATATACTGCAGTCATACAATTGAGTAATATCTATTTTCTCTCTTCAGTTTATATAACAATTTCTTTTTATTCCAATTATCTTTTCCTGAATATTGAGTAATGTACAACAACAACAAAAATCTCTTGATCTTTCTTCTAGATATGAATGTTTATCACTAATAGTTCCATATTCCCAAAGCCTTTCCTTTACTGAAAAGTTTTCCTTTGGATTCCATTTGTAATTCATAACATTTCTAATATTTCCTTAGCAAATGAGATATCATTTTGCCAATCTGATGAAATAATTCATTCTAAAATTATTCTATGAAACAATGCATGCATCTACTCATGTCAATTAGCTTTTCTAAAAATTAAATATTTGAATTTTGGGATCTAATTGTAAAATTGTGTAGTAATTAAGTATATAGTATTCAGAAGTAATATCTTTAAAATATTTATGATTTATAATATTTAAATGTTAAATGAAATAGATTTCTTAATAATGAAGCCTATTTCATTTAACATTTATATGTGCATATTTAATTAAAAAAACTATTTCATTTAACATACAAATATATACATATACAAAATATGTATATATGTTAGGTTTAGATATATATTAAAATAAATATTTTTAATTGAATAACTGTTTAATTTAATTTAATTAGTTTTGTTTAAAAACAAAACTAGTAGCAACTGGTTTCTAATAACATAATAAGTTAATTTTAATTTTTTTCCTGTTCTCCATGGAAAATTTTTTTTCTATTAACTTAATTACAGTATTTACTTCTGAGCATGTAAAATGTATTTATAAAGGTCAAAGTCCAAAAGAATTTAATAGAAATAAGTCCCTTGCTGATATCTGTGTTTGTGTATGTATGTGTCGATTTAGGAGTAAAATTAATTTGATTTAAAATGCATTAATAGATAACTCTTATCAGAACCAATATTTATAGTCTCTCTATTTAAAACTGATAGCATAAAATTTATTCGGTACTTTGAAAATGGAAATATCCAGAAATCTACCTACCCCCTTCTCTCTTTTTTTCTCTTTCTCTCTCTTTCTCATTAAAATCTTAACATTTTCTGAATAACACAATGCATCAGTTTTAAATAAAAAAAGTTTCAACAAAATCACTTTATTCATCATCAATCTTTCGTAGTCATGGAGGAGATCTAATCTAGAGAGCAACAAAGCTACTTTTCTGAAAAAATTGCAGGCTTGTTAACAATTGTTCTGTTGGTGCATGTTCATTAGAGGCAAGAGAGCCACAAAATATTCTGGAAAATGGCATACAAATCCAAAGGAAAAGATAATTGTAATGTTAGCTGTCTGAATGGAGAGCTCTAGAATGAGAATGGAGAATTCCAGAAAGTGAGTGGAAAGTTCTAGAATGTTAATGGCCTGTTCTAGAGTGTGAATTGAGTGTTCTAGAATCGCGATGAAGCTTGAATCTTTTTTTAAAAAATCAAGTTATTAAGGAAGAAAATATAAAATATCTTCTCTAGAGACGTTGGTCATCTTTAAACTATGAACACATCATTTCTTTTTTGATGAGTTCCAAATTTTTATGACTCCTGTCGAAGGGTTCCCATATGCTGGAGGTGGCTGATGGATTAAAGTGCTACCACCTGACTGATCTTTCCTTTTGCTTCTTGCCTCTCTACCTAAAATTTTTGCTATTTCTAAATTTATGGTTTTAATTGTAAGCAACTCAGGGTCTCTTTGAAGAGTGAGATGGGTGCCGTATACACTTAATAAATAAACACATACTTATGACAGCCCTTCAGAAGTATCTGAGCGGTGTTTAAGAGCTCAGAAAAGCCCATTAATTTCAGTGACATTTTCATTAAATATCAAATAAATAAGTGTACTTCTTTTAATTATTGAGAGGGGTTTTATTTGCAGTTTCAGTTTGGGGGTTTTTACATATGTTCAATGCATTAAGAAGAAATATTCAATCCCTAAATTTTTTCCTCTTTCAACTCCTTCATACCCTTTTAATTAGAACTTATCAGAGGAATAACATGAAATCTTATTTTAATTTTAAACAAAATTTTTGGCCAAATCAAAAACAAAACAAAAAACAAACCCAATTAGTAATATACTATGAAAATTGTCTGAAACTATTTATTTTTACTTTTGTTAACTAATGCTAAGATAACAATTTTCTCTCTCTCTCTCAATAATTCATGTATATGATTCAAATGAGCACAGATCCTAATATGCAGAGTTTATTTACCTGGGAGCAAATTCCACACACATCTGCATTATTAGACCAGAGAGTTTCTTGTTTAAACAACAGAATAAATGGTCATCAATAAATAAATAGTCATTAAAAATAATAAAATAAAATAAAATAAAATAAAATAATAAAATAATAAAATAAAATAAAATAAAATAAAATAAAATAAAATAAAATAAAATAAAATAAAATAAAATAATAAAATAAAATACTCACGTACACCCAGTCTATCTAGAAACCCATCGACCAGAAATCAACTGACTTTCTATCAGTTACCTCACTCAGCTCTTCTGGGTGTTTTCAAACAGATTAATAAGGACAGGGAGATCAACGTTATATTTACAAGAAGTTATAAATGGATTTAATGGGGCTGTGGATTCCTTAAAAAAAAAAAAAAAAGCTCAGTGGGATCCAACGTTTCAGGTGCAGCTTTGTGGAAGTTTTGCAAAAAAAGTGAGTATTCTCACACTTTCAGCTTTTGAAGAAGACCATTTAAATTGTTTTTTTACATTGCGGTGACCAAACTTTTCACCCTGAGTCTCAGATCATATTTAATCAAGTGAAATTCATGAATAGAATGGAAAGAGAAGCCAAAAGAGAATAAAAATTTAGATCAGAAATGCAAAATGGCAGGAAAGAGAGAGAGAGAGATTACAAATGTAGATGGCTTAGGGACAGATTATAGATACATCCATTTAGCAATAAGGAGTGTAATTTAAATATAAATACACTAAATACTGCAGATAAGGAAGGAGGTGAACAGAGAAGCCATCAGCAAGTGGCAGATCCTTATTTATATTCTTTATTATTCTGTATATTATTTATTATTCACATTAGGCCACAACTGGAATACTGCGTCCAGTTTTGGTCGCCACATTGCAAAAATAATGTTGAGACTTTGGAAAAAGTGCAAAGAAGAGCAACTAAGATGATTAAAGGCCTGGAGACAAAAACATACAAAGAATTGGGTTTGGCCAGTCTAGGGAAAGAAGGATTAGGGGAGACATGATAGCATCTTCCAGTATTTGAGGTGATGCCACAAAGAAGAGGGGATCAAATTATTCTCCAAAGCACCAGAAAGCAGGACAAAAAAAAAAAATGGATGAAAACTGCTCAAGGAGAGAAGCAACCTGGAATTAAGGAGAAACTTCCTAACAATGAGAACAATTAACCAATGGAACAACTTGCCACCAGAAGTTGTGGGTGCTCCATCACTGGAAGTTTTTAAGAAGATACTTAACAGCCACTCTTCTGGAATGGTATAAGGTCTCCTGCTTGAGCTAGAAGACCTTGAAGATCCCTATGACCAGCCCTATTCTGGTTGATTGCTATTTCTCTTTTTCTGATTGTTCCTAATTTATTTTCTAATGGTTAGATAGTAAAACCTGGTGCTCTAAAGGTTGTCTAACAAAAGTAGCCCAGAAATGGACGCAAAGAGAGAGGACACAAAGTTGTGTAGAATCATTGAGATGTAGGACTGGAAGGATCTTGGAGGTTTTCTAGTCCAGTCTCCTGCCCAAGGCAGCAGACCTCAGATCATCCCAGACAAGTAGCTGCCCAAACTTTTCTGGAAAATTCCAGGGATGGAGCATCCACAACTTCTGGAGGGAAGCGCCGTTCTATTGATTTAAATGTTCTTATTGTCAGGAAATTTCTCCTTAGTCCCAGGATGGAATTAAGCTTTAACAAGCTTCTGACTTCCTACTATTTGGTGCGCTGGACTCCCCAGAGTTGGGGAGAATTCTGTCTGGGGCAGAATGGGTAGAAGTAGGCAAGATATAGAGCAGAATTTCCGGTTTACATCAGAAGGTAAAACATGTTCTGAAGGTTGAGTGGCAGTTGAGTCAAAGTATGTTGAAGGGCCTGTCAGTCACTGACGCCAATTCTTTATTTAACTCCTTTCTTTTTTTCCTCTCTCTCTCTTTGAAATACTGGCCAAAGAAAGATTTCTCCATATGCATTTTCCAAATCAGTTTAGAGGAATGAAAGGCCTTTGCTGTCCAAAATGACTCTTTATTCCTAAAGATTCGCTTCAGAGCTGAAATGAAGTTGTTTCCTATCCGCTTATTTTCAAAACCTGCTCTGGTGTCCAAATCAATGCTTATTCCCTGTCATATTTTATTTGCGAAAATCTCACCCCTGTGCCAAAAGAGGAATCCAGTCCAAAAGAATAATATGAACTAAATTCATATTTCACGGAGGGCAGGAGACGGATAGGGCTAGATGAGGAGAGGGGGAATGTAGCAGGCTTTTGCAAAACATCTTCTCTATCTTCTCGATGGAACGCATATTGGGTGGTGGGCTTCAGGATACAAAAGGGTGCATCCATCCTGACAAATCCAGAACCCCAAAAGAGCAGTCAGGAGGCCTTGTTCTAAGCAACCCCAAGCTCTTCTTGGCTCATTTTTTCTCACCCGGTGACAGCCAGGCAGCTGGGAAGGCAGAAGGACGTTTTCAAGCTTGTTATCATACGTAATTCACAATTTGCTGCGAACTAAAATTGCAGTAAATGGATATTTGCACCCGGTGAAGCAGAAATATGTATGCCTAAGCACAAAACTCAGTCATTTTATCCCTTGCCCTGAGAAAAAGAGCTGATTAGTCATCCAGAAATATTTCACCCAAAACTTTAACTCTTTCTCTCTTTCTCTCTTTTTCTTTCTCTCTCTCTCTCTCCCCTTCTTCCTTCCTTCCTTCCTTCCTTCCTTCTCTTTCTTTCGTTCCTTCTTTCTTTCTTTCCTTTTTCTTTGTCTCCCTTCCTTCCTTCCTTCCTTCCTTCCTTCCTTCCTTCCTTCCTTCCTTCCTTCCTTCCTTCCTTCCTTCCTTCCTTCCTCCCTCTCTCTCTCTCTCTCTCTCTCTCCCTCCCTCCATCTCTCCCTCCCTCCCTCTTTCTTTTTCTTTCTTTTTCTTTCTTTTTCTTTCTTTTTCTTTCTCTTTCTCTCTCAGACCTCTAAGATCCCTTTCAACCCTATAATTTTATGTCTTGCTCAATTAAAGGCTCAATTAAACCAAGTGGCTTTTCTCTCTGGTATTGCCTCCACAACAACTGCAAGCAAAACAAAGTAGATTTCTGCAGCTTCTGCCGAATTAATCTAATCAAGGGATAAGGAAGTGGCTTGGCCTGTTTTTTGGGATATCTACCACAACAAACAAAGCATTTCCTTTGAATTCTGGTAGCTGTCTATTCACATGTGAACCAAAAGTTCAAGAAGAGAACATCTCAGAGAAGACTATAAATTCATGTAATAGGATTTGTGGAGTGTCTATCTGACCTGTTATAAATTTTATTGTTTTGTGAAATTGTAATGTAAACCAACCTTCCTTCCTTCCTTCGTTCCTTCCTTCCTTCGTTCCTTCCTTCCTTCCTTCCTTCCTTCCTTCCTTCCTTCCTTCCTTCCTATCTTCCTTCCTTCTTTCCTTCCTTCCTTCCTTCCTTCTCAATAAATCTAATTGTTCAATAAACATCTATTAATAAAGTATACCTCTTGTATGTATTACTATAAGATCAGGTATTCATTAAGGTAGTATGCATTTTAAAATAAAGTGTCTCAACTTTATTTGCTATTAATAAATAATTCATGCTCAAAGTAAGTCTAATATCTTACTTCCTTCACTTTGGCAGACAATCCTAAATATTTATAGTTATGCTATAGTTACCACACTTTTTTTTAATTGAATATCATTTGCTTTAAGATGGAAATCATGGATGACTATCCTTTTAGATACTCTTTTAGATACTAGATAGATATTCTTTATCTATTCCCCATTATAATGTTGAAACTTAGGCGTGTTCAGTTGAAGGATAAGCACATAATTTTCAGACTAATAAAAATAAGTGTGACCATATTAATTATAGCAATAATCTATAATTACTGAATCAAATTCATAAAATATTCACTTTAGACTTAACAACATGAAATGAGGTTATAACAGGCATTATACTATTAGTGATAAGGGCATATTTACATTTATGTTGTGTAAATTATTTTGGAATGAATATCAACGTATGTCTAACCATGCTCATCTGCTATTAAATGCTTTGCAATAGAAATGATAGAACATTAATTTGAATTTTATCAAGAATAGCCAATAAAACATTTTTAGAATTTATGAAAATTTCAACAGTCATTTGAATAATTTTCCTTAGATGGAATGGATCTATTTGATCCAATCAAACAAGTATGAGAATTAATCATGTTTAGAGAATTTTACAATAGTTGTTGGAAAGAAACGTTAAATTCCATAGAAAAACTGTCACTTCTCTAAATTAGGTTCAATTAATCTGGAAAAAAATCTACTCCTAGAATTAAATAAAGCGATGTGGGGAACAGATATAAAAAAAATTATAATGAAGATAAAATCTAAACAATAAATGAAGTTGTTTGAGTAAACAGCTCTCAAATGTGTCATGATTAATTTTGGATAGGAATGTGGCTCACTATTTCAACAATCAATGATAAAGATAAAAGTAATTTCTTTAAATGTTTTCTTATAAAAAAAAGTTGGCATTCTATTCCAGTCATTAAGGAGCAGCTGATTCTATTCATATAAATAAAATCTGAGGGCATTAAAAATAAATAAGCCATATGGCTAAATTCCTTTAGTAATTCTTGGGTATAAATATTCTTGAAATCTTATGGAAACAAAATGCTTAAATTTTCTTTATAGGAGAGTAACATGACACAACATTTTAAACTCGTAGAGCACTATTGCACTATTATAAATACAAGGTTTTATAGCACCAATGACCTCAGATGAAGGAGTCAGGAATTCTTCTGTCAGCCAAGATAATGTCAAAAAGAACCAAATGGATATTTTGATGTTGAACATGAACAAAACTGAGATCATTATTTAGAGGGGAGAATGAGGTAACCCAGTTTCTTTGAAGTTATACCTGGTCTGTGGTGCATAACAAGATAAATAGAATGAAACCAGAAAGATTTCATGTTTTCCAAGATATAATATTAATAATATTGCCATAATTAGAGATGGGCTTACTGAATGAATTTAGCTGGCTTTAAATAAATTGTGAATAAGGAGCATTGCAGAAGAAGAAGTGAATTTCACATTAGAGGTTCAGAACATGTCTGCTTTTGACTTCAAAATTCACCGTCACTCTTCATTTAGTAATATCACATAAAATGAACCAATATTGGAAAAGAAGAGAGGTGAACAGATTTGATAAACACAGTCATATCTCTTTGTCCAATATTTCAGGAAAGGAAAATAGCAATATTACTTGTGGAAAAATAATCTTTAAAAGACAATGATCTTTAAATACTCTTAAGGATCAAATCCTTTTGAGGAAAAAAAAATGGAAATTATATGGGGTAATCTTCTTTATCTTGCTTCAAACATTATTTAAATATTGAAAATGCAAATCAGACTACAAAATTCTATGGAACTTGACAAGCCAAAAATCCAAACCATCTATTTTTAAAAAAATTAATATATTACTATAACAGGCATTAGAAAAAAATAATAGGCACCGTTTGCTCCCTTCTCACAAATAAAATAATAATAATTACCATTGCATTACATTCCTATTAATATGACTGATTTTAATTTACTAATTTACTACTATTAATTTATTAATATACATTAATATAATAATGATTGTAATTTACTGTGGGTTTTTTCTACTGTAATTTATTGTAATTTTACTGTAATTTACTGTTAATCTTTCTGTGTCATTTTTTATTGGCCCTTTGCAAATTAATGGCACCAAAGATGTAACATTTATATAAATAATTAAAATAACACCCTTTTGGTTATGCTCTGCATTTACCAAACACCTCAAATCTAAGCAAAATAGTTTTCCACTGTGATCAATTATTTCCAGAAGAAAAGGCAGGGTAATTAATGAAATTATGGTAACTGTATCGTTATTGGTTAGGCTAAAAATCAGTCTTGTTGGCCTCAGTTTCTGTGGACTTTTTTCAAAGCTGAAGGATAGTCCCAAATTACTAATCAATGCAAAATAATTTATTTTCTAGCCTTTAACCAGTGCTTGTGGAAAATATATCCAGGGAGAAGTCTGAAGAGCTTTGAATTGTGACTGGGATGTCGCTTTCTACATTTCAAATTTACTTTTCCTCTCCTGGCTAAATGCAGAAAGAACGAAATGGAAATCTTCAGGAAGATGGTCTCTTGTTAAAGCTGGGTCACCACAAGCCCTTCATATTATTCCTTAATGAAGACCAAAATGAAATTAATCTTCCGTATCCTTAACCCAGTCTTCATTTTGTGATAAATTAAGACATTGAAAACTCACGTACTCCCCATGCTAAGCTATAAGTCACCCTTAGTTTATGAGTAGACGCTTATAGATCGAAGCACAGTTCTACAATCTTTATGAGTAAGCGCCAAAGGCAGAATTTATGTGAGGGATCCCATGTGCACGAGGAAAGAAGAGGGAAGACAAAGATGGCAAAAAAACCCTAACCCTTTCCCATTTTGTTTCATTCTCTATATAGTTGTCTTAAATTCTCTCATTTGATGTAGTCATAAAATAAATATGTCCACCGTTCACTTATTTACTAGCAAATAAGGAAGTAAAGAAGGAAGGAAGGAAGGAAGGAAGGAAGGAAGGAAGGAAGGAAGGAAGGAAGGAAGGAAGGATTGAAGGAAGGATGAATGGAAGGACGGAATGACAGAAGGAAGGAAGGAAGGAAGGAAGGAAGGAAGGAAGGAAGGAAGGAAGGATTGAAGGAAGGAAGAATGGAAGGACGGAATGACAAAAGGAAGGAAGGAAGGAAGGAAGGAAGGAAGGAAGGAAGGAAGGAAGGAAGGAAGGAAGGAAGGAAGGAAGGCTTTCTCAGTGGACTTGAAAACCTTTAGAATTCAAATTCACTGGACCTTAGCTTTATATTCACTGTGGTTTTCTCTAGTAACATGTTCCTTCTCTCAATGCATTTTATGCATGTATATGCCCATGTTGTCTGTTTCTATGTGGGTGTGAATATAAAGAAGAGAAAATGATTTTTTTAAAAAATAAATAAATAAAAGGTGTCTTTTTATTTTTAAAACACAGCGTGGTGTTTTATGAATAGTTAGTAGCATAATTGTCAAGTTGTTTTATTTTGTGATTTGATCAACGCTTCTCTAAATTGATGGCATTTTGATAAATTTCAGATAATAGTAAATTGTTTTGTTTTAACGCTGCACCTTGTCATGAAATCCATTCATATATACTGAATTAGAAATATTTAAATAAACAAATATGTGTATATCCCAAGGAGAGGGGAATTTTTTTTAATCTGAATATAATTTTAACCATTTTCCTAGTTTTACAACTATAGCTAAGGTTTACACTTCTCTAGATTTGGGCAGTTTGTCCACCCCAAAAAAGTACATGCTAGGGAAAAATCATTACAAAATATATCTATACGAATGAGTGAATGCTTCTCTTCTGGAAGATATTTGCAAAATCTGTGTACATTTGGCAAAGTTGGAAACCAAAACGGAGAAACGTATATATGTCCCTAGACCTACCCCCCAAAAAATCAGTTTTACAAACTGAAGGTATTTTTTTAAATAGACCATTAAAAAATAATCAGACGCTTAACAAAGTGGGAGGTAAATCATACTTCAACAGTTGATAGACTTTTCCAAAGTTAACTAAGAGCTCTTTTCTGTCCATTACAATCCAAGAAAATCCTAAATCTTCCTATAGAAATTATTCTTCTTTTTTTAGTCTAGCCTAAGCAGTTAGTTACCAAGACCTCTGCTAATTCAGAGCACCAAATCCGATGCAGCACAGACCCATCTTGTCTGCAGTCACCCCACGGAAACCCCCTTTTTTAAACTTTAAAAAAAGATTAATAGAAAAATAATATTTCAGCAAATGAAGCTTTTCAAATGCAAGAAACTGAAAGTGAAGGATTCCAAAACTCCTATGAACCATTAATACCTGTAATAATACATTGATGCTAACTTTAAATTGCTATAACATGTATTAAATCCATGAGTTGTATTTAAACCAGGATCGTATGTGTACAGAAGTGAGGAATTACTGGATTAAAATTAGAACATGGCTAGAGGAAATGATAAAACCATGTAATTATTTAAAACCTGAACTGTTCCTATTGGGCATCTTACCAGAGAAATGTAGTAAAGAGAATACTTATTTGATTATACATATTGTAACTGCAGCGAGAATTGTATTTGCGCAAAATTGGAAAGCAGAGAAAACCCCTTTAGAGGGAGAAGTAATTAAGAAAATATTGGAATGTGTAGAAATAAATAGATTAACATTGGTAATTAAAGAAAAGGAAGAATCGGAGTATTTTAAAGTATGGGGGCAATTATATCAATGGTTAGAGAAGAGATATATATAAAATTTAGATAATTGATGAATTAATATAAACATAAGAAATTTGGGAAGAATGATGTAACAATCTAAATGAAAATATAAAGGTATGATAGAAATACTGTATGATATGAAAATGATGGCGGAGGGAGCAGAAGACACAAAATATGCACTCAGATGAAATACTGAATGATTAAGGATGTATTGATTGTATGTATGTTTGTTTAAAAAAAAATAAAAAACTTTTATTTAAAAAAAGTTGTATTTAAAAGCTAATTATTGCAAGGAGTTGATTTTAAGGAACCGGTGAAAGCATTTTTCCTGTCTTTTTTTCATAAACCTTGATATCGAAGCAGCCTTAAAAATGCTGAATATTGTAGAAATAGGGTTACTGCTGTAGTCACTGTATAAAGTAACTATTCACTCTTATTCTCATCCTAAATGCATGAAATTCTTCTATGAATGGGTGAGGTGGTCCCTATGTTTTAAGATCTTGGGTTTCTAATTTTTTTTTGTTCAGATTTCAGTGAACAATAATTTCAAAATTCCATCGCTAAATATATATAAATAAAGAGAGGAGTTTGCTTTAAAGAAAACATATTGTACAGATTAGTAACTCCTACAGAATTGGTACACAGGATAGAAAGTGTTGCTTTTGGCTCTTCACAGGTATGAAATTATTTCTTAAAGTTTGGAAAAATAAGGACGAGATTACGAAAGATCAATAAATATCAGCATCCACAAATTATGAAAATATCGAAGCTAAGAGCTAAGAAAAGAACTTGATTCTGGATGGAGTTTGGTCCCAGAACATTTTCTGCAGCAAACCGGTCAATTAACTAAGATTAATGTTCCACTTTATGATGCTAGCCTTAGAACCAGATATTATTGGCTCAAGCATAGCTTGTTAGTCATTTCTATGATCATAGGGACTCAACATTTCTACACATGCTTTATTTCTCAGGAACATAAATTCTTGCTTATATAGACAGAATGGCCCCCAACCCTAACTTTATTAAATAAAACTTTAACCGAGGAAGGACGTTTGGAAAAATTCTGTGTCCAATTTGACATTTCATGCTATTTTGATTTCTATTGCAAAGTTAGAGAAGTTAAATAACTAACTTAACACTTGGTTGAATTTAAATAACTAGCTTAAAAATGGATTGAAATGAACTGAAATCTCACTGAAATTCTTACTGAACAATTCTGGGGGGAAAAAAGGCTCTGAGAAATATTTGTATTGATTGCCTTAGGGGAGACATAGAATCCTTACATACTGTTACACCAGAAATACAAATTGCTCAGGAAAAAAAAAACCTCTTGAATTTACCCTGTGAAGATCGTAAGTAACTGAGGATTTAAACCTGATAAAAGTCTACAACCGTGTGAGAAAGAAGAAAATGAAACAGAACGTAAGATCTATGGATACTGCAAACATGTCAGAAGATAAACACAAAATTCCGAATGTTGAAAACTGGGCACTTTGTAGCAAAACAAAACATATATCCAAGGCAAACAGAAATTTGGGAAGAAAACTAATATTAAACATGGTGTTTAGTTTTATAAAAGCAGCAATCACTTTGTCCAAGGAGAGAGAGAGAGAGAGAGAGAGAGAGAGAGAGAGTGGTACGCCTTCATTTTCACTCCAGAGAGCTAGAGAAAGTGGATGAGATCTCTGGGTAATATTGGAGTGAGATCAATCGCAATTTTTCCTACCACCCAACACAAACATTTGTGTTTCCAGTGTAGCCTCCAACAGTCCTCGCATTTGCACACAGTAGTCCAGCCAGAACTCGGCTCCTATTCTTCGAACCCAGCCAACCTAAAAACCCAGCTCCCCTTTGGATTTTACAAAAGATCTTTCTAAGTAAACCATTCCATTTTCAACCCCGGGATTTTTTTTTTTCCCCCTGAATCCAAACAGATCCTGACCAATTTCTTTT
The DNA here is from genome assembly GCF_029215685.1 of Pituophis catenifer annectens. Lineage (NCBI taxonomy): Eukaryota > Metazoa > Chordata > Lepidosauria > Squamata > Colubridae > Pituophis > Pituophis catenifer. The sequence continues at coordinate 1,468,955 of NW_027256884.1, forward strand.
CCTCTTGACCATAAATATCTTCATTTCAGTTCATTCAGAATGGGAGTACAGGGATTTTAAGTTTTACTCGTGTAGATTTGCACTTTCCCGGTCTGTGTGCAAACTGACAGAAAGAATTGCATGGATCAGGGAAAAGTGCTCCAAAGTAGTGAAAAAATATATAACTTTATAAACTGATCTCAACATAGATAAACAGAGAGAGAAAGAGAGAGAGAAACATAGAACATTTTTAAAGTCACGTAACCACATAATGAAAAAAATTGAGTGAAATATGACAGAATGAGAACTTGTTAATGAATGATAAACTGTGTTTCAGAAATATTTTGTTTCTTCTTTTGATAGAGTATCAAAACTACGTTCTTCACTTTACAAACTCTCCATAATTTTAGGTAGCTGTCATAGAGCTTTATCTGCAAAAGAAACATTTCATCCCCAAAGATAATTTACAGAGACCCAAAAGGGAAATTTCATTAAGTCCTGTGTTCCTTCTAAAGGAACTCTTCAAAATATAGACACAGATTTTAAGGGAAGAATATATAGTCTTATGACATTAGCTACAAAAATTTGAGTTTCATCAAACAAGGTAGACTGTCCTGTTGTAAAGTATGAAGCAAAGAATAATTAAAAACATAAAAATAACATGGAGAAGTAAATGAAAGAAGTAGTGACAAAATTAAAGAAGACACAAGCAGTTTGGTTTCTATTCTATCTACAGAGAAATGAAGTAGAAAAAGGTTCATGGCCCAAGATTTTTTTTAAAAAAAATTAAGTAAATGCTGAAGAATTTAGAAGTGTACAATTAGAGTAAAATATACTATCTAATATGTAATCAACCAACAAGCAGTATCATTATATCTGTATATAATAATAAACAATAATTGCATTTGCAGTAAACAATATAGAATATGCTGTATGTATGATTAGATTTTTATTTGGAGTAAGAAATAATTTCTTTTAATCAGTTGGCTTCAAGCCTTGAGTCTTTTGTATATTTTTAATCTATTGGAATTAATTAATGTAAAGATTGTGAGTGCACTGAATGTGATTAATAATGATAATAAAGTAATAATTTAGAAAATGTTGCAGGACTATATATTCTTCCCTCGCATTTAGTGAACTGATTTTAGCATATTGCAACTTCCTAAATATGAACTTATGTTAGCTTAGGAAGTTAATATAAGTTTGTGGCATGGCAGGGTAAAAGAATATTTGAATTTTACCTGAATGAGTTCTCCTTTCATTAAAAGCTTTATCGGTACAAACGTGGTATTATGCTCCCTTACAGTGCACAAAATCTTAAGTATTTCCAGATGATTAAAAAAAATATGTGTGTAAACCTTTGGTGCCATGTTTGAACAGAGAGTTTTTGTAAAAGAATGAATATCGTTCCAACAGTTCCTGTCTTATATAAATTCTGAATTACACTCACCTCCCAGATCATTCTACGACTTTTAAAAATAAGTTTTTGTTACATGTTCTGGAAGAGCACTAAAACCGAAGCTAAAAGCTCACTGCCTTTTGAATATTTTTTTAAAAAAATCATTTCCTTGTCACAGTAAGATATTCCCAATAATAAGAAATAAAAATGGAGCTAAGGAATTACTTTAAAAGAACTCTTAGCTGGATCTTATCCTACTCATGTCATAGGATAAACTGTTTGAAATCCCCCCCCCCACTTCTTAATAAATCTCACTGCTGTTCCTGAATAAAAGTATGCCTCTTGAATTGATATTATGGGTCCCATGGAATCATTGGTCTTAAATATGGTGAAATGTAAAAGCTGAATAACATAGAACGAATGTCTAAACTTTAAAAATACTTGGCCATTAATGGACCCAGGAGAAGAGCTTCTCAGAACTTGCAAAGTCATTTCTTATGATTAAGGATAAATTTCCTGACAGTTACAACACTTAATCAGTGGAAGGACTTTCCTCCAGAAGTTGTGGGTGCTCCAATACTGAAGGTTTGAAGAAGAGGTTGGACAGCCATTTGTCTGAAATGGTCTAGGGTCTCCTGCTTGAACAGGGGGCTCGACTAGAAGACCTCCAAGGTCCCTTCCAACTCTGTTATTCTGATCGCCTCAATCACTGAGTCATTTAGCATTTTGCTGAGCTGAAGTAAAGTCCCTTTACTTCAAACAACCTGCTTTTAAATATCTTCTGAAAACCAGATCGAAAGCAAGATGGGAAACAATCTAAGGACGTTTGAGAAATTTATCTCTGTCATATCTGACTGCTACGTAAAACAGTTCAGAGGTTCCTCCTCGTTTTCCGCCTTTGGGTGTGTGTGTGTGTGTGAGAGAGAGAGAGGCAAATGGTGTCATTCTTCAAGTAGACTAGACAGCAAGGTCCACCTTCCGACGATGTCCTGAAGTGTTCCCTGGCTCTGCTCCATCCCAGATTAAATTCGACTCTCTAAACAGATTTCCTGTTGCTTTGCAATTCGAAGAACAACTTGCTAATATAAGTCATGCTGTTCTCTGGAGCAAGCACCGATTGCAGGACAGCTACCTTCTGCGGTGCAGGACTCCAACGGCTGTGAGAACCCAGACAAGGTTCTTCTCCATCCATAAAATGCAACCATAATAAGAACAAAAAGTGACAACTTCACAGGGAACATGCTTTCGAGCTTCTTTTTGATATGTCACAATAGCTAGCCACTTTCTCCCTGACTCTCTCAGGAGAGAAGAAGGGGGGGGGAGGAAGTGAGAGAGAGTGGGGAGAGGGAGGGAGGGAAGGAGAGAGAGAAACTGAAGTCATGGAATTGTGTTGGAAAGCTTCTTAGCAAGGTCTGTTCATAAATGAGATTATTCCAGGCTTTTGCCGTTGCAGTGATACCGGATCCATTTCACGAGATCCAAAGCTGTGAATATAAACCCTTACACACCCAGTAAGAGTCACGATCCTAGAAATGGTAGTAATAAAAGTTTGTGGCAGGGGTGAAATGTAAAATTTGTTACTACCGGTTCTGTGGGCGTGGCTTGGTGGTGGGGGTAATGTGACTGGGTGGGCGTGGCCAACTTTTTTTTTTTTTAACTTTTCAAAGCATTTTTTCTCATGCTTTGAAAAGTCTCTGCAGATCAGGCAACTCAGCTGGGATTGTCAGAGACTTTTCAAAGCATTTTTTTAACCACCTCTTTGGCCAAGAGGTTGCAGGAAAAAACGCTTTGAAAAGCCTCTGACGATCCCAGCTGAGCCGTGCGATCATCAGAGGCTTTTTTAAAAAAACTTTTAAAAGCATTTTTTCATGGGAAGAGGTTGTAGAAAAAATGCTTTTAAAAGTAAAAAAAAAAGCCTGTGGCTCAGCTGGGCATGGGGGATGGGTGGGTTTGCAGGGATTTTTGCTACTGGTTCTCCGAACCACCCACCACCATCGCTACCGGATCGGGCGATCCGGTCCGAACCGGGAGCATTTCACCCCTGGTTTGTGGGTTCCCCACTCTTGCTACGACAATATCTGAAAATGAAATGACTTCAATAAAGGAAAGTATTTGCAGCTCAGGGTTGAGATGAAGGGTCCTTGGTGGTCTCTGAGCTTGCTTGTTTTTTTCTTGCAGACATCTCATGAACCAAACTAGGTAATATCATCAGTGCACACTGGACCCCTCAATGAAATGGCTCTCCTTCCTCATTCTGTCGAACATGAAATTTTCTGGCTTAAAGCCCTCCTCCTCCAGGTTTTCAAATTCAGATCTTTCCAAGCTTGATATTTAAACACTCTTTAACAAGGTTTGGATCTTGGAGGTGCTTAAGGATATTTCCCTAGCTTCCTTTAAAAAAAAAAAAAAGGAGGGGGGGACAGCTGCATATTTGGTGAGACATATAAGGATATGCATGTCAGGGTGAGTGGGAAGAAAATGCACCAGAGTTTCAAAGGAATCAAGATCACCAAGCAAGGAACCATCAGAGCAGAGTTTCTGTTTTTCTACTTATCTCCCTCGTTTTCTACTTAACTTCCCAGCTTTGGGGGGGAAAAAGAAATGAGTGTACAAAGCCTAAGAGTAGGCTTAGCTCATCTCCACAAGAGGAGGATGGAGACAGAGATGATCATAGGAGCCTTGGTGGCGCAGCAGACTAAACTGCTGCTGTTAAAGTAGCACTTAGCTGCCAGCTGCCTGCAATTACTGTGAGTTCAAATCTCACCAGGCTCAAGGTTGACTCAGCCTTCCATCCTTTTGAGGTAGGTAAAATGAGGACCCGGATTGTGGGGCAGTAAGCTGACTTTGTATAAAAAAGAACACCGCTTGGGGGGGGGGGGGCGAAAGCCCTACTAAGCAGGTATATACCAAAGTATGAAGGCTATTGCTTAACGCATTGTAAGCCGCCCTGAGTCTCCGGAAAAGGGCGGCATATAAATCAAACCAATAAATAAATAAATAAATAAATAAATCACAATGAGTGTCTCTGGATAAAGAAATACTGCAGAACTGTGTGTGTGTGAGGGGCGGGAGGAGGGGGGAGAGAGAGGGAGAGAGAAAGAAAGAAGTGATTCGTTGGCCACAGAACATAGAATACAGAATAACAGTTGGAAAGGGCCTCGGAGGTCTTCTAGTCCAGCCCTCTGCTCAAGCAGGAGACCAGAGAGGAAGCGAGAGAGAGAGAGCGCATGAGACAGGATAACAAAAGAACAGAGTGGGAAAGGGACCTTGGAGGTCTTCTAGTCCAACCTCCAAGAAAGTCCCTCTGTCTACCATGTCAGCCAAATTTTAGATAACCATTTTAGAGTAAGATGCTCATGACTCCTACAAGACAGTTTCAGTCACGCCCGGAAGTATGAGGAAAAGATTTCCATGCATGTAATACATCCTAAAAAACGTCATATAGTTGCTTTACTTTGGGGGAGGAGGCAGTTTGAACCAGTGACTAGGGCAGTGTTTCTCAACCTTGGTAGCTTGAAGATGGGTGGACTTCAACTCCCAGAATCCCCCAGCCAGCGGCGCTGGCTGGGGGATTCTGGGAGTTGAAGTCCACCCATCTTCAAGCTTCCAAGGTTGAGAAACACGGACTAGGGCTTCTTAAAGCGTTTCTGAGAAACATTCGGAGTCTAAGTCAGCCAAATCCATCTCAATACTCGGAGTTGGGCGTTTGTGTAGCCCAACACCCTTGTGCATTGAAGAATAACTCAACACCATCCTACAGCTAGAGATGACATTTGGTGATTGCCCCCTGCACTGCAAAACAGTGTTCTTCTTTTTAAATAACTACGCCCAGGGATTTAGAGCTGTATTATTGTTGTTTTTATTGTAAAAATATTTATTTTAAGCCCGGGGTAGAAGTCTGTGATGAGGTCCCTTTCCTCAATTGACTGTGGCCTCAATGAAATTATTCCTCAGCCTCAAAACCTTCACTCTGAAAAAGGAGTTTCCATTGACCATAATAGAAGTTCTCCTTCCTTTGAGAACTAACTGCACAGCATCAACCATTCATTTAGATTTAAGCAAGGAGGAAAGGGTGAAATCCATTTTTTTTTTACTACCGGTTCTGTGGGTGTGGTTTGGTGGGCGTGGCTTGGTGGGCGAGGCAGGGGAAAGGCTACTGCAAAATCTCCATTCCCACCCCACTCCAGGGGAAGGATACTGCAAAATCCCCATTCCTTCCCCGCTCCTGGGGGAAGCATATTACAAAATGTCCATTCCCACTCCACTCTGGGGGCCAGCCAGAGGTGGTATTTGCCGGTTCTCCAAACTACTCAAAATTTCCGCTACCGGTTCTCCAGAACCTGTCAGAACCTGCTGGATTTCACCCCTGGTTAAATCTCTTTTAGGACAATCCTTGCTCTGCTGCTATCAATATAAATTGCATTAACAGAGGGATACAATCAAGATCAAGGGAGGTACTAATACCACTCTATAAAGCCTTAGTAAGACCACACCTAGAGTACTGCATCCAGTTTTGGTCACCACACTAAAAAAAAGGTGTGGAGACTCTAGAAAGAGTGTAGAGAAGAGCAAGAAAGAGGATTAGGGGACTGGAGGCTAAAACATACGATGAATAGTTACAGGAACTACAGGTCTACTGAAGAGAAGGACCAGGGGAGACATGATAGCAGTCTTCCAATATTTGAGGGGTTGCCACAAAAAGGAGGGGGTGAAGCTATTTTCCAAAGTACCCGAAGGCCAGACAAGGAATAATGGATGGAAACTGATCAAGGAGAGATTCAACCTGGAAATAAGGAGAAATTTTCTGACAGTGAGAACAATCAACCCATGGAACGGAAGTTGCCTTCGGACGTTGTGGGAGCTTCATCACTGGAGGCTTTCAAGAAGAGACTGGACTACCATCTGTCAGAAATGATGTGAGGTCTCCTGCCTGGCCGGGGGGTTGGACTAGATGACCTACAAGGTCCCTTCCAACTCTGTTACTCTGGATATGTATCTATATATGTAGACTAATCTGGTATGGAAAACCAACGATGTAACTGTAAAAGGGTGAAAATTCATCTGTGGTCAGAGACAGTCTCCGAGTCGAATGTCCAGTAGACATGAGAAAAGTAAAGTCTCCTTCAAGTGGAACTTAACTCCACTCCATGTCTTTTTCTGGGTAGCCATGCAGCCATCGCTGGCCCTGCCTTCTTACAAAATCCTTTCCCAACATCTCAGACTTGCTTCCAGCCCACTCCCCAAACTAAGGGGGTCTCCCACCCAGCACTAAGCAGCTTCTTCATTTTCTGAGAACAGCCAAGGCAATATTGATTAATGCTTTCCTTTCTGCTGAGGTACCAACAGTTGGTCAGTTAGGAAGCTGGTCTCAGCTTGCCTTATGGACGAAACATTGATCAAAATCTCCCCTTCTCACAAACCCCAGAGTGTCTTCTTCTCAGAACCAGGAAAGCTGCCATGAAGCAGACTAAAAGGATAACGCAACTGGAAGGGATCTTGGAGGTCTTCTACTCCAACCCCTTGCTCAATCAGGCTCAATCACCCCCTGCTCTACCATTTCAGACAAGTGGTTGTCCAGTTTTTTCTTTTAAAAAAACCTCCAGTGATGGAGCCCCCACAACTTCTGAAGGCAACTTCTGTTCCACTGGTCAATTGTTCTCACTGTCAGGAAGTTTCTCCTTAGTTCTTGGTTGCTTCTCTCCTTGGTTAGTTTCCACCCGTTGTGTCTTGTCCTGCCTTCAAGTGCTTTGACCCCACTCCCCATCTTTGTGGCAGCCCCTTAGATATCAGAACACTGCTGTCATATCACACACATACCCCCCTCAGTCCTTCTTTTCATTAACTAGACCTACCCAGTTCCTGCCACTGTTCTTCATAGGTTTTGAAGCTCAAGAGCAACACACAGATGCGTCTGTTTACTTGCGCTTCCTTACTCACAGAGGGAGTGGAACTGGTCACTCGATTCCCTTAATCTGATTCGGAAGTATGGAGAAACACAACAATCGTAGAACCCGCCCTTGTCTCATGTCCCTGATAAGACCTAGAATCCTGGTCTGCATAACTAGGCGTCTGCCTCTGGAGGGCGGGGAGGCCAAGAGGTCCTCTCTGGATGGCAGAGTCCTCTTTAAGTTTTGCCGGAGTTGATTATGGGGAAGGTTATGTTCTACCACCCATGTCTCTCCTCATAGAAGGTCTCCCTTTGTCCTTGCTACAAAATCTATGGCACATTTCTTGATGAACAAAATTCACCTTCACCAAAGCTCAATTAACATTTTGCTCCCAAAATGGGGTTACGCAAGGTTATCTCTCCGTCATCTCTTCCGATTCAGCTTGCATTGAAAAATCATAATGTCCACAGTTCTTCAAACATAAGCCTGAGACATTGCATTAAAATGTGTTACTGATTTCATTATCCGCATTAATGTACTCAAGAGAGAAGAAAATCATCTTTATAGCCATCTCAAAGTTGCGGAAGATAATAGAACCACGTGATCCAAAACCCCTGAGCAATTTCTCCTAATTTTCATGGTTTCTTATCTCAAAACTGTCCTATTGCCTCTGGCACCCTCAGCCCAAGTTGAGGTAGGACTACCTGGTTCTTTGAAGAATGCCTTTGATGGCTTCCTCTTTCATCTCTTTTTCCCAAGGGGGATTACAGCTTCTCTCTGCACAATATATTGATTATTTCTTGCTTTGGACTCACTGAGTTTAAATCTCCTGACTTCAACCCCATGACAGGACTACAGTTTAGTTTCTACACAACTCAGCCTCCTTCACCCGTCAACCCAAAGTCCCAATCACCATTATCTTCCTGCTTCGGAAATACTCCAAGCCCGACTTGTAGCAAAACACACCATCCAGCCACACTGCTCAACTTTCTGCAAAGGGTTATTCACAAGCATGTTTAGTGTTGATCCTGACACAGAAGGGGTTAGCAAAAGGAAATGCATAACATTAGTATTTAGTAGGTGTTACGTCTAAACGGGTTAATACAAATAGAAATGTAGGCAGTTTTATACTTGCATGAGCTGGACATGGATCATCTAAATGTCTGTGGTTCTTGGGCAAACCAAATGACCTCTTTCTACAGATAGTAAGATCAAAGCACTCAGTTTAGATACTCCAGCTGTCTTTCCCATTGGCATTTGACATGTAACGGGCCATTTAAATTCAGAGGGTATGTAAACATTTTAACCCTTGGCAGGGGCATCTGAAAAACACACAGGCACTAAACGGGAGGCTCGGTTCCCTGAGCTGCATACCCACTCGATGCCTCTCCTTTGAAGTCCAAGGAAGGTCGCCAGCTTTTCTGAATGACTTGAATGGAAACTATCTGATAACAATGTGCCTCCTTGCAGACTGAAACACTGACATTTGGAAAGCACGCCTACTCCGGTTTTCTCCTTGGGGTTTCAGCAGGGAGATGTGGAGTTTCAGATGTTAGGTCGAGGCGAACCGAGACCACAAACCATCATAAAGTGATTAATAAAGCAAGTTAAGCAATGTAAGCCAGATTCTTGAAGGGTCCATAAACAGAGGGAGAGAATCAAGATCATGTGAAGTGTTAATACCACTATATAAGGCCTTGGTAAAGCTACACTTTGAATACTGCATTCAGTTTTGGTTGCCATGATGTAAAAAAAGATGTTGAGACTCTAGAAAGAGTGCAGAGAAGAGCAACAAAGAAGATTAGGGGACTGGAGGGTAAAACATATGAAGAACAGTTGCAGGAACTGGACATGGCTAGTTCAAGGGTCTGCAACCTTAAACACTCAAAGAGCCATTTGGATCCATTCCCCACAGAAAAGAAAACACCGGGAGCCACAAAACCCTTTCCGTGCCTGATGATTTCTTGAGCGGCCACAAAACTAGCACCTGAGGGTAGGACAAGAAGCAATGGGTGGAAACTAATTAAAGGAGAGAAGCAACTTAGAACTAAGGAGAAATTTCCTGACAGTTAGAAGAATTAATCAGTAGAACAACTTGCCTCCAGAAGTTGCGAATGCTCCAACACTGGAAGTTTTGAAGAAGAGGTTGGATAACCATTTGTCTGGTGTAGGGTTTCCTGCCTAAGCAGGAGGTTGGACTAGAAGACCTCCAAGGCCCCTTCCAACTCTGTTATTCTATTCTAAAAGGAATCACCCATTCTTTGATAAGACCTACTAAAGTTGAATTTATTATTGAGGAATATTTTTGGAGCGATCAACACCTCAACTAGCGCATTCTAAGCCGCCCTGAGTCTCTGGAGAAGGGCGGCATATAAATCAAATTAAAAACAAAACAAAAAGACATTACATGGATAGATTTTTTGTTTGGTTGGTTCTGAAAAACATCTCCAAACAGAACAATGAGTAAATATTCACTCCCAATTGCTATTTATTTATTTATTTATTTATTTATTTATTTATTTATTTATTTTTAATTTGATTTATATGCCGCCCTTCTCCGGAGACTCAGGGCGGCTTACAGTGCGTTAAGCAATAGCCTTCGTACTTTTGTATATTTTATACAAAGTCAGCTTATTGCCCCCAAATGGGTCCTCATTTCACCTACCTTAGAAAGGATGGAAGGCTGAGTCAACCTTGACCTTGGAGAGATTCGAACCAGCAGAAATTGCAGGCAGCTGGATGTTAATAACAGTGCATTAGTCCACTGTGCTATCAAGGCTCCTATTTATTTATTATTTAAATTTGTATACCGCCCTTCTCCCGAAGGACTCAGTGCGGTGCACAGCCAAAATTAAAATACATACAATACAAAATTTAAAATAATTTAAAAGCAGAATTAAATCAAATTGGCTTCCCAAAATATTAAAACCCATTACCCTTAAAATAACCCTTTTAAAATTTTAAGCCAGCCCAGCTTGCTGGAATAGGAAGGTCTTCAAAGCTCAACGGAAGGTCCGGGGGTCCAGGATTAGTCGTATTCCTGGGGGTAGCTCGTTCCAGAGGGCGGGTGCCCCCACAGAGAAGGCTCTCCCCCTGGGGGTTGTCAGTCGACATTGCTTGACTGACGGCACCCTAAGGAGGCCCTTTCTGTGGGACCGAATTGGCCGGTGGGAGGTTATCGGTGGCAGAAGGTGGTCTCGCAAATAGCTGGGCCCTAAGCCATGGAGCGCTTTAAAGATGAGAACCAATACCTTGAAGCGCACCCGGAAGACCACCGGAAGCCAGTGCAGCTCGCGCAGGCAAGGTGTCACATGGGAGCGCCAAGTCGTTCCCATAACTACCCGTGCGGCCGCATTCTGGACCAGCTGGAGCTTCCGAGTGCTCCTCAAGGGGAGCCCCATGTAGAGAGCATTGCAGTAGTCCAGGTGAGAGGTGACGAGGGCATGAGTGACCGTGCATAGGGAGTCCCGATCCAGAAAGGGACGCAACTGGCGTATCAGGTGAACCTGATAAAAAGCCCCCCTGGCCACGGCCGTCATATGTTCTTCTAAAGACAGCCGTGCATCCAGGAGGACGCCCAAGTTGCAAGCCCTCTCCGTGGGGGCCACTGACTCGCCCCCAATAGCCATATTAACCTATGAGTTTATCAAAGGCCCTGATCTCAAACCCTTCGTTATTGATAAAGTTCCACGAAGAAACCTAACAAGGTAAACATCTTAAGGCTCACTCATTCTTCATTTCATACCAAGCACTGTTTTGATGCTTAGGGTAGCAATTCTGTCCATGCTTTGATAGAAATAAACAGGATGATCCAGTCAAAAGAGAATGACAAAACTGGGCTAAGAATCGCAATGTAGAGAATTTCATTCTCTAGTTTTGAAGTCAGTTATACTCCAGCATGGAGATGGGTGACTTAAATTGTGGATTTCTAGATTAGCTCGCAACATATGACAGACATAATCTTCTCTTTCACTGGGTTTTCATTGTATGAGATGTCATCCAAAGTGGACACCAGCAAAGGACACCATATTCAAAGCCCTCCTCCTATGGCCCCATCAATAAACAAGACTCTGCTAAAGTAAGACTTTTTTTATTGGCAGTTCATTGATTTGTGAACGATGGATGGAGGAAGAGAAGAATGTGGACCAAGATAGTTCAAAAGGTGTTTTTTTCAAACGACATCTGGGCTTTCTTTGAAGATGTTTGTTCTCATCCCAGAAGCTTCTTCGGTTCTGACTGAAAGATGGAGAACAGAAGGATTTATATGGAGTTTATATTATAATGGGAGGATTTATTCTCCATCATTCGGTCAGAACTGAAGAAACTTATTGGATGAGAAGTGAAACATCTTCAAAGAAAATCCAGAAAGTCCAGTTGCCTTTTGGAAAAACACCTCTGGGACAACCATGACTTGGATGACTGAGAATCTCCATAGATGTGGACCAAGATAGCTTATCTTCTTCTTCATAAGACACACACAAGAAATTGAGACTAAAAGAATAACACACATACACAAACACACACATGGAAGACTGAGTTCTAACAATTGCCTCATTTGGAGGGAATAAATAGTGCTCTGTACCATAATATGAATGAAGTTTGAATAGATCTATTTTATTGGTTGTCATCAAAAACGTAGAACAATAGAGTTTTGATGTTTATCCAAAGCCTTGTTTTTAGACACACTGGCACAGATTCTGTGGCCACATCATCTCCCTCTTTTGCAAGATTTTCAAGCAGCAAATTAGCTAATAAGCTTCCTGGTCTTGTCTTGCTCACTTTGTAGTAAATTTACTTTATTGGTTAGCCAGAAATATGCCCCAAAGAGCCACTTCCACTTCCTGGTCAGAATTCAGTCAAATCCAGGCATGACTGTATCTTTCATATCTATACACACATATCAATACACACAAACACTCCTACTCACACAGTAGCCTCCTTCTCAGAATAGCAGCAATGTTTGCAATCTGTGGAACCACAGAGTGGTTCACCATATTTAAGCCTATGGTAGTCTGTAAACAAAGCTATTGTGGTTGCCTTGTGGTTCAGTGTGTGATGTAAACCCAGAAAATTGAGAAAACCATAATTAGGTGAGCAGCGGGTAATGGAATATTGCTTTTAGGCTGAAGGGGAACAGGGGAAATGGAGGACTATCTCTAGTTGCCTATAGTTACTCTAGTAATTGAAGAGAGAGAGAGAGAGACTAGATAGATGATAGATAGATAGATAGATAGATAGATAGATAGATAGATAGATAGATAGTTAGATGATAGATAGATAGATGATAGATAGATAGATAGATAGATAGATAGATAGATAGATAGATAGATGACAGACAGATAGATAATAGACAAATAGTACATAGATGGATAGAGATGATAGATATAGAAAAATGATACATAGATGATAGATGATTAGATAAATAGATAGAAGAGAGATATATAGTAGATAGATGAATATATATGATAGATAGAGATATGATAGATATAGAAAGATGATAGATACTGTAAATGATTGATAGATATTAGATAAATAGAAGATAGATAGATAGATATATAGATAGATAGGTAGATGATAGATAGATAGATAGATAGATAGATAGATAGATAGATAGATAGATAGATAGATAGATAGATAGATAGATATAGAGACAGACATATAGGCAGACTGATTGATAGATTGACTGACCAACAGACAGACAGATAGGATTGTGTAAGTATTGCTGTACAAATGATTTGTAATTCAGTTTTGCAACTAAATTCCACATCTATTATGTCCATATAAATGATGTGTTTCTCATGAATCTAACTTCGTCTCCGGGGTTTCTTCTGGGATAGTTTTTTCTTTGAGTTTCCTGCAATTGTCACCAAAGACAGCTTGAGTCCTTCATGGGTCCTGGAGATCTGAGGAAGATTTATTAACGGGAAGCTCATGAACTTCTTCCACGTTCATCTGGTCGGAATATAAATTATCCAGAGTCAATGCCCAATGGCTTTTTATGGCATAAAGATGTTTGAGGTTTTCCAAATAAATGCAACATTTCAGGGAGGCTTGAGGGATGCTACAAAAGTCATCATGGAACTGGATGGTCTTAGAAGCACTTTTGGGTTGCATCTTGAGTTACGTCCAGAAGTGATTGGCATGGCTTTTGTCCTTATGAAAAGGACAACTTATATAATTCTTAAATTGCGTAGCTTCACCACCAGAAATGGCTTCTGTTCCTCTTTTCTTTGAACCTTTGGATTTAACTTCTTTGAACTTAAAATTCCATCCGCTTCTTCTTTCCTCTGTGAAGGAACCAGGCTGCTTGGTCTGCTTTGTGAAGGCCCTTCCTGGACCTGCGTGGATCCATCCCTGAGATAAAAGAAAACGGGGCCAATTAATGGGTGCATAAAAGTATTATTTCCGATAAAAGAGAATCTTTGTAGCTCAGGATTGAATGAAGGCTCCTTGATGCTTCCTGAGCTTGGTTGTTTTCTTTCATCGCCCAAAGGAGGTAACATCATCAGTGCTGATGTTGTTACCTAGCCATTATGTTACCTTGTTTGGGTCATGAAACATCTGCAAGAAAACAACCAAGCTCACGGAGACTTTATAAAACCCTAGAACTACCACCCTGGGTATCCTGCAACCAATTTTGGTCACCACATTACAAAAGAGATTGTTGAGACTTTGGAAAAAGTTCAGAGAAGAGCAACTAAGACGATTAAAGGCCTGGAGACTAAAACATACGAAGAAAGGCTGCAGGATTTGGGTTTGGCCAGTCTACAGAAAAGAAGAATTACGGGTAACATGATAGCAGTGATACAGTATTTGAGGGGCTGCCACAAAGAAGAGGAGGGGGGGGTCAACCTCTTCTCCAAAGCATCAGAAGGTAGGACAAGAAACAATGGATGGAAACTAATCAAGGAGAAGCAACCTGGAATTAAGGAGAAATTTCCTGACAGTGAGGACAATTAACTAGTGGAATAGCTTGCCACCAGAAGTTATAGGTGCTTCATCACTGGAGGTCTTTAAGAAGAGACTGGACAGTCAGTTATCTAAAATGGTAGAGGTTCTCCTGCTTGAGGAGGGGGCTGGACTAAAAGACCTTCAAGGTCCCTCCCAGCTCATTCTATTCTATTCTATTCTATTCTATTCTATTCTATTCTATTCTATTCTATTCTATTCTATTCTATTCTATTCTATTCTATTCTATTCTATTCATTTTCTATCCTATCCCATCCCATCCCATCCCATCCCATCCCATCCTATCCTATCCTATCCTATCCTACCCTATCCTACAAACAGATCCAAGGACCCCTCAAAGTATATTTCCTTCTAATGGCGTTTCCTTGTGCAGCTTTCCATGGCCAGGCAAGGAGTCCCATTCCAGGAACAATCTAGAAGTTCTTACCAGCTCTGCCTGAGGACTTAGTGATGGATCATACTTCAGTGGTGGGTTGCTACTGGTTCGCACCGGATCAGGCGAACCGGTAGCGGCGGTGACGGGAGGCTCTGCCCACCCGCCCGGATGCTTCTGCGCATTCACAGAAGTACCGCGCATGAGTGTGAGTGTGCCCACGAGTGGACTAGTAGCGATGGGATTTGGAACCTGCCCCTGATCACACTTGGTTGAGGATAATCAGGATTAGAGTTCCATTGGTTGGAAAGCTGCTATCTCTGAGCCCAGCGTGACTTCAGCCAATGCCTGGTGCCGCCTTCAAGGATCTACCCAAGAATTTTTCCCGCCTGGCGTGTAAGAATTTCTCTCCAGTCTGTCTGTCTATAGCCACTCCATTATTTTCCTTTTCCTTTATTCGCTGTGAATGAAGTGTGGCATGTTTTCCCTTGTCAAGGTCATGGAAGGAACCAATCCTTCAATTACTATTACTGTCCTCACTCAGCTATTCCAGCAATGTTGCTTGATGCCGTTCCAATTGTTCCAACTTTTGTGCCTTCAAAATTGCACTCAAAAGACAAGTGCATTTAATCCGAAGAGACCTCAATCAACTTTGGCTATATTTGTGTTTAAAAGGCAGTGACAGGCCTATTAACTATAAATAAAGCTGTTACTGCTATCCTAAGGGCTGGGGAATGCAGCATTTGCATTCAAACACTACCATGGGTAATACGGGAGATATTTTTCACTGACAAGTGATCTTAGGGCAACATGATCTAAAGAGGGCTGTGAATGGGGGTTAATATAAAATACTACGATCGTCCAAAGTGTTTTGATTTTGTTTCAAAGCAATTGGGAGCATAAAAATAACTTGGTTAAATGAAGGGTTTAAATGTTACAGCGAGTCATAGCCAGTCTTAGGCACCAGGGTGTAGCTTCTTACAATGTGACAGATGTTCAACATTAAAAATAAGTAGTTATTTACAACTTTAAAAACCACATTTAAATTTTTTTAAAAAAGTACTTCCAAAAACATTTTTTAAAAAATAAAAATAAAAAAGTAAATAAAATTAAGACGCCCAACATCTCGTGATAACAGACAGAAATTTTTCAAGAATTGCTCTCTCTCTCTCTCTCCCGTGGTCCTGTTCACTTGCTAATTTTTATTTTTTAATCTTTGTAAAAAATAAAATTAAAAAGAAGATTTTGGCTCTCAGGGGCTCCCATCAAAAGGAGCTGGGGTACCATGACCATGTTTTCAAGCAATAATTTTGTTCCAAATTTATAGCTATTTCCGTGGATGGAAGTTGGTGCTTGAAGCTCTTGAAAATTGTGTTTCATTTGCAAAAACAAATTAAAGTAAAAAAAGAAAATCTGGGGATAAATATTCTTAATGCAGGATATTTTTTGGTAAGCATTTGCACAAGTCAACAAGTGAGACTTGTATCCGAAGCTGCGGGGGATCACATGTCATTAATCCTTGTGAACATGCGTGTAAGATCTTGTGCAAGCATTTGCAGGATAAAGCAAGCGGTTGTTTTCCTTCCAGCTCCCATCTTTGGTTCCAGAACCAGGTGAGCTAACGAAGACTTTGTTTTCCTCACCCCAAAAATCAAAGGTAAACGCTGCACTGATCAAAAGAAATCACATTATTTTGAAGAGGCATACAAGGCAATGAAAAACAGAACGCTTCTCCAGGAAGGCCAAGGCTGCTGAGACTCACAATGACTCACATGTTCATTTCTCTCCTCTGGGGGTTGAAGTGGGTGAGAAGCAGCAGTAGAAAATACACGAGTTAAAAGAGAATGAATATTTGTAGCTCGGGGTTGAACTGCGGAGTTCTTGGGATTCTCTGAGCTTGGTGGTTTTCTTGCAGACGTTTCATGGCCCAACTAGGGAACTTCATCAGTGTTAGAAGGGAGGAGGAGGAGGAGAAAGAGGAGGAGGGGGAGGACTGTGTGGGGAGGAGGAGGACGATAGCTGTGGGGTCCTTGAGGCTCTCTGAGCTTGGTTGCTTTCTTGCAGACATTTTGTGACCCAACTAGGTAACATCATCCGTGCTAGAAGGGAGTGAGGTTGGAGGAGGAGGAGGAGGAGGAGGAGGAGGAGGAGGAGGAGGAGGAGGAGGAGGAGGAGGAGGAGAATGACTCTGGCATCCTTGGTGCTTTCTGAGCTTGGTGGTTTTCTTGCAGACATTTAATGACCCCACTAGGAAACATCATCAGTGCTAGGAGGGAATAGGAGGATTCCCTTAACAACTGCTCTGCTTAACAGAGGAAAGGAACGCAGAGGAGCGTTGTAGATGAAAGACTATCTGTACACATAGTATGTTCCTCCTCTGCAGGAGTGTCTGAAGTGGATCAAAAGAGTCAAGATTGGCAGCCGTGACTGTGCAGTCAAGGTCTGTCTCTTTCTTCCAGGCATTGCATGCCTGACACACATTTTAAAAAACAAACAAACCCTGGAGCTTTGGTTGCATTGCATTGTCACCTCCACAATCCTGACTTTTTTGCCCTCCCTGCCCTGCTCCTTTGCTCGGAAGAGGTAACGCGTGGAGCTTTTCCGAGAGCAGAATGAAGACTTTCAGCTTTTGCTGTGGGCAAAAGTCACAGTTGGAGCTTCTCTTCATCCTCACTGATGGCAAATGGCTAAATTTACCCTTGATGTCATACTTTGGACTGCGCGAAGACACCCGAGGGACGGTCTTCAGCCAGAAGTTCTTGAAAAATGGATTTGCAGATGAATATCCCTTTTTGACTTCAGCGAAGGCTCCAAAGATCACATCAGAGGTTACTTAATCCTTTGATTGTTCCAAAATCTTACGGTGATTGATGGGATCTGGAGAGGGTCCCCTTAGAAATCTTGGAGAGGTGGTTGTGAGGCAGACTCACAATTTGGGGAGTGAAATAAAAGTCACCATTCACTTCGTTTGCCTCGTCTCAAAATGCAAGCCAACTTCGCTCGTTTATATAACCCAACTGTTGCCAGAGGTGTAGGAAGAAAAAAAAAGGGAGGGGGGGCAGTTGCACTGGCCAAAAACTGACACTGGAAAATGCTTTGGGTCAAAACGTATCATTTTCTTCCTGGTCGATGAAAGGAGTGAGATTAACGCAAACAAAAATCAACAGTGTTGTAAACTAGCTCAGTGATTTCAAAAGGTCATCTCTTCATT
Source organism: Pituophis catenifer annectens (assembly GCF_029215685.1). NCBI lineage: Eukaryota > Metazoa > Chordata > Lepidosauria > Squamata > Colubridae > Pituophis > Pituophis catenifer. The sequence continues at coordinate 1,486,774 of NW_027256884.1, forward strand.
CCCGGAACCGTTATGACCTCTCATGAAATAGTGTCCGATGGACATCAAAATGCTAAAAGGGTTTTTCTTGGAAATTATGTTCTGCTGGATTTCAGGGAATCTTGCTGATTCCAGAGAGCCAAAGAAGATGTTCTATAGAAGGGGTGACTTGTGGACTTCAAATCCCAGAATTCCCCAGCCTGCTGAGGAATTCTGGGACTTGAAGGCCACAAGTCTTAAAGCGGCCAAGGTTGGAGACCCTTTCAACTCCCAGAATTCCCCAGCCAGCCTGGCTTGCTGAGGAATTCTGGGACTTGAAGGCCACAACTCTTAAAGCGGCCAAGGCTGGGGACCCCTGTTCTATAGAGAAATATATAGCATTGGCCCGATTTTTTAAGAAGCGATATGCGGTCTTGGTGGGACAATTAAAATGGGACAAATCTAAGCAGAAGCTCCTTAATCTTTTCTCTGCTGGTCTTTTTCCCCATCCTCAACTGAACTTTCTTTTCATAATTTCAGTGTTCAAACACAAACCCCACTTTCTCATTATGAAGATTAATAGAGTGTTTGAACAGAACTTGGATGTAGAAATGTTTCCTGGTTTCAGAACTTTCCCTACTGATGTATTTAGTTAAGTAATTCCCCTGGACCTACATCCTGTGTAGAATGGGGGTTATGATGAATAGATTGTCATGTACCCAGTGGTGGGATTTAAATACTTTAACAACCGGTTCTCTGCCCTGATGATTTCTTCCAACAACCAGTTCACCAAACTGCTCAGAAAGTTAACAACTGGTTCTCCCGAAGTGTTGCGAACTGGCTGAATCCCACCACTGCATGTACCTAAGATGGCGTGAAGAGAACTCTTCTGATTTGAAACCTTCTAGATGTTCCAGATCTCCTGTGCCCTGCAATTAGATCACCAGGGATTGGTAACAGTGAGTGGTGAGATCCTGAGTAGGGGGGCCCTTAAGTAGAAAGACCAAGGAAAAGGGTAGATCAGATTCAAGATGGCGGCAATGGAGGAAGCATAGAAAAGTTGCTATCTCAGCCTGATTGTGTGCACTGCCACAAAATACAAAATAATAGAGTTGGAAGGGGCTTTAGAGGTCTTCTAATCCAACCTCTTGCTCAGCCAGGAGAATGGTTGTCCAGTCTCTTCTTAAAAGCCTCCAGTGATGGAGCACCCATAATTTTTGGAGGTAAGCTGTTCCACTGGTTGATTTTTTTTTTTTAATTTGATTTATATGCCGCCCTTCTCCGGAGACTCAGGGCGGCTTACAATGCGTTAAGCAATAGCCTTCATACTTTTGTATATTTATACAAAGTCAGCTTATTGCCCCCACAAACTGGGTCCTCAATTTACCTACCTTAGAAAGGATGGAAGGCTGAGTCAACCTTGAGCCTTGGCGAGATTGTTCTCATTGTCAGGAAGTTCTAGGTTCTAGTTCTAGGTTGAATGTCTCCTTGATAACCTTCCACCTGTTACTTCTTGTCCTGCCTTCAAGTGCTTTTGGGAACAGGTTGGCCTCCCCTCTTCTCTGTGACAGCCCCTCAAATATTGGAAGATGCTGTCATATCACCCCTAGACCTTTTCTTTGTTCACCTAGTTCAGTTCCTGCAGCCATTCATCATATGTTTTAGCATCCATATGGACACTAATAGGATGATGGCTACTTAAAGACAGAGGCTCCTTTGAGTAGAATCAAAGTCAACAAAGAGATTGTTTAAAAAAGATTTAACTTCTCTTTGTTCTTCCTTTTTTTTTTTTTTTTTTTGTCTGTTATTGACATTTAGGTTTAATGAATCCCATAGATCAGGGACTTGGCTCTTTCTGTTAATACTTCAAATAATGACAATACCACATAAAAAACATAACAATGTGTTTTCAGCGTAATGTCATCTTCCAACTATGGTTAGCCAGGGATTATTTCAAGAGAGAGAGATGAGAGAGGGAGAGGGAGAGAGAGAGGGAGGGAGAGAGGGAGGGAGGGAGAAAGAAAGAGAGAGAATGAGAGAGAGAGAGAGAGAGAGAGAGAGAAAGAAAGAGAGAGAGGAGAGGGAGAGGGAGAGAGGAGAGAGGAGAGAGGGAGAGAGGAGAGAGGGAGAGGGAGAGGGAGGGAGAGAGAAAGAGAGAGAGAAAGAGAGAGAGAGGAGAGGGAGGGAGAGAAGAGAGAGAGAGAAAGAAAGAGAGAATGAGAGGGAGAGGGAGAGGGAGGGAGAGAGAAAGAGAGAGAGAAAGAGAGAGAGAGGAGAGGGAGGGAGAGAAGAGAGAGAGAGAGAAAGAAAGAGAGAATGAGAGAGAGAGAGAAAGAGAGAGAGAGAGACTATTAAAACTAGGAAAAGAAACTATTCCAAAATGGTACGAAAAGGACGTGTTTCGAATAACTCTGGCTATTGTTGGTAACAAAGAGTGCCGTGACTTTTATTTTAAGTACTGTAAAAAAAAAAAAAAAAAAGGAAAACTATTTTTGAACTGTCCCTTTTGAGCTACTAAGACCAAGAGGACTTTGGTTAGACTATAATTAAATTGAGGCTTCTCAGGAAATATTTTCATGGTAGACCATGGAATTTGTTTCATGAGTGTCCATTGTACGTTCCTTCTAAATATAATAAGCAGAAAAATGAGGGTGAAAGTTTGTGAGTTGGTTTCCAAACGTTTCGTTACCAGGCCGGGTAACATCTTCAGTGGAGTTTAGGGGATGTCAGTATCGGTGTTCCTCTGTTTATAACAGAAGAAAGGTGATGACCCCGGAAAAGACACGGAAGCAACACAGTCAGCTGATAGTTCAAGCCACCCCTTTATTGAACCAACTTTCCCCCAAACGCTCCCATGTTTATGGCAAGTCCCAGAACAAAGTGATCACACACACACAAACACACACCTCCAGCAGCCTCTGGCTGCAAGTAATCCAGTAAAACGCTGTTAGCACAACAGCTGCAAAGCAAGAAATCCAATGGGGCAAGGGAATAAGTCAATGAGTCCAGGAAGCAAGGAATAAAGCAAGAAGTCCAGGAAATGCCAAATGTTGGCAATGGTACACAACACTCCACGAATTCAGCATTTGTTCCTTTCATTGCCCCCCCCCAAGCGTCTCCTTAAATCTTAGTCCCCAGGTGTGCCTTGTAAAGAGGGGCAGGGTGCTCTCCTCCCGAGTCATCAGGTTGGCCTGTGCTGTTCCCGCCTTCTCTCCACTCTCCATGCTTGGGGATCAGGAGGGGGCATTTCTTTCTCATCGACTGAGCTCTGTCGCTCCTCATTTCCACTGCTTGTCCTCTCTCAGTCATCCTGCCCCTGTTCCTCCCTGCTAGCAATCTGTCTCAATCCTGAGGGGCCCTGGGCTGCCTCGGCCTGCTCCTCCCCACATTCCCTTAAAGCCAATAAAGCTGCCCCCTTGATCTCCATCAGCTTCAGCTCCGCCTTGCCCTCCTCTGCAGATTCAGGCTCCGACAGGGGTATGACAAAACAGAAAAACACTTAACTGACACTGACATCCCTTAAACTCCACTGAAGATGTTACCCAGCCTGGTAACAAAACGTTCAGAAACCAATCCACAAGCTCGGAGAAGGAACCTTCATCCTCATCCTACACCTGAGCTACAGACAGGGCCAGATTTTCCTATAGGCTAACTAGGCTTCAGCCTAGGGCCTCAAGATCAAGAGGGGCCTACATTCAAATTGTTAGCAAAATTAAAATTACACTTTCACTATAGGTGAAAGGGCCTCATAAGTGGAATAGCCTAGGGCCTCTTTTCATCTAAATCCGGCCCTGGATACAGATATTCGCCACTATTGCAAACAGAAAAATGCTAGCAAGGAACATTGTGAAGTTAAAAAAGCAGCTGTATCCATATTGTTCAATTATGCATGTTCTTTACTTTTACCTAGGAGTGCAGTGGCTAAGTGGTGAAAGACGCTGAGCTTGTCACTTGGAACGCTGACAGCCCGGGTTCGAGACCCAACGCTGCACGACGGAGGGAGTTCCCATCCTCACCCCAGCTCCTGCCCACCTAGAAGTTCGAAAGCATGCAAATGCAAGTAGATAAATAGGTACCATGGCAGTGGGAAGGTACCAGCCTTCCATGTGCTTTGGCGTATAGTCATGCTGGCCACATGACCACGGGAAATGCCTTTGGACAATGCTGGCTCCCTCAACTAAAAAACAGAGATGAGCACTCTAGAGGCAGACACAACTGGACAGGGAAGTCTTTACCTTTTTTTCTTTGCTTTTGTTCACCTGACCTTGGGACACAGCAGCGGTCAGAAATATGAATCTGTTTGCCAAGTATCTGAATTTTGATCACATGATCCTGAGAAGGCTACAAAGGTTGTAAGAGTGAAAAACGGCCCTTTTTTTCAGTGCCATTGGTAAATTTGAACGGTCACTAAATGAACCTGTAAACACATCCCCATGTAACAGTAACAGAGTTGGAAGGGACCTTGGAGGTCTTCTAGTCCAACTCCCTGCTTACACAGGAGACCCATACTAGGGATTCGAACCCCCCAAATGCCGACCTCCAACCCTCCCAGTGAATGTCCTACAATTTCTCTGGATTGTTGGTTGCACAGCCATCCTTCTTCTGCCCTGGATTATCTCCAAAGAGAAGCAGAGTTTTCTGCTTTTCTGCCAGAAGATGCTGAGGGAACCGAAGAAAATAGCAACAGCATTTAAACTTACTGTATATAGCGCTTTACAGTGCTTTAGACCAGTGGTGAAATGCTCCCGGTTCGGACCAAATCACCCGATCCGGTAGCGATGGCGGCGGGTGGTTCGGAGAACCGGTAGCAAAAATCCCTGCCCCCCCCACCCCCCCCCCAAGCCCAACTGAGCCGCACGATAATCAGAGGCTTTTTTTTTTTACTTTTAAAAGCATTTTCTTCTACAACCTCTTCCCACGAAAAAATGCTTTTAAAAATAAAAAAAAAAAGCCTCTGATGATCGCGCGGCTCAGCTGGGATCGTCAGAGGCTTTTCAAAGCATTTTTTCCTGCAACCTCTTGGCCGAAGAGGTGGTTAAAAAATTGCTTTGAAAAGTCTCTGACGATCCCAGCTGAGTTGCCTGATCGGCAGAGGCTTTTCAAAGCATTAGAAAAAAATGCTTTGAAAAGTTTTAAAAAAAAAAAAGTTGGCCACGCCCACCCAGTCACATTACCCCCCCCACCAAGCCCCGCCCACAGAACCAGTAGTAACAAATTTTACATTTCACCCCTGCTTTTGACAGCTCTCTCTGAGTGGTTTACTGAGCCAGTGTCTTGCCTTCAACAATCTGGGTCCTCATTTTACTGACCTCGGAAACACGGAAAGCTGAGTCAACCCTGAGCCGGCCAGGATCAAACTGCTGGCAGTGGGCAGAGTTAGCCTGCAATACAGCATTCTAACCTCCGCTTAGAACCAAACCCTCTTAACTACACATCAAATTTCAAGAAGGTCAAAAAAGCTTCTCTTGCAGGAAAAGCTATTTTTACATTTTTGAAAGTTTAAACCTGCTCTGAAGTTGGGATTAGCTCTGGTAGATCCCCCACTAAACTATAGGAATCTAAACTAAGGGTAGACAGCTGTTCTTGGCTGGGAATCCAGCTCAAAAATACACTTGATGTACATACAGGGTTTCTTGGCTACTCCATGGATGTCCCATCTGTTCTGATGGCCCAGTGCCTGCTTAGCTGCTGGTCAGTCTTTTGCCCTTGGATAATATCCTAGAGTCCCATGGTGCACAGGCTGGATCCGTTGGCCAGCGAGGTCTCCTTGAAGAAGTCTTTCCTTCTTTGCCCGGGGAGCAGGGCTGCAGCGCTGACTTCTTGAACTTGAACCCCACCTGTTCCCAAGCGAATCCCCCGGTAGAAGAACAAATGAACAATAAAAGCTCTGGAATCCATGGAAACTTGTGGCTGTCTACAATCCAGCAGGCTCTGTTACACCGCATTCTTCAAATACACACGGTTACCAGTTGCGATAGTCACATGAAAGTTTCCGCCTATAGTCAGGCCCTGAGACCAACGGAACAAATCAAATTTCAAAGGAGTGAATGCAGCTGACACTCAAGACCCCACTTGTAGAGGCTACTCAAGAAGAGAGAGAGAGAGAGAGAGAGAGAGAGAAAGCTGGGCGAGGAAGGATCTCTACCTAACAGGGCACTGTAGAAACATGACCTTAAGTTATTGAGGCCGAGATAAAAGGGAATGAAGAGAATTAATCTACCTTGAAAGAACGGGGAAATGTTGACCAATTAGGACCAGATCCAAAGCCCCATCAAAGATAACAGAGACCACCATAAAATGGTTGAGCTTTGAAGAAACGAACGGCTGTGCAAATGGTCAACTTGAAATAAAGATGGGATGCTTGGTGAACATCATCCTCACTGCTACCTAAACAAACGAGGAGCAAAATTGCCTGGTGCTTTGTGGAGTTTATCTTTAGTTACAAAGCTTCCATGGATTTGGATCTGTGCTGGGCTTCCAGTCCAGCTGGGAATTTGTTCCCTCCCTCTTTATTTCTGGGCATAATGTGGCTTAATGTTTTCCTTTGTGTTTCATTTGTAGGTGCTACTTGGTGGTCCTTCAGAAGAAAGGGACCTCCTGTGGCATTGTGGTGAGGAACAGGGTCAGGGAGACATGTGAATGTCAGTCCAACCTGAACTCTACACCTACAGTTGTGGCCATACAGTTGTGGTTCACCTTTGAATAACAATAGCACTTTGACTTATACACCGCTTCACAGTGCTTTCCAGCCCTCTCTAAGCGGTTTACAGAGTCAGCCTCTTGCCCCCAACAATCTGGGTCCTCATTTGACCCACTTCGGAAGGATGGAAGACTGAGTCAACCTTGAGCCAACTGGCAGAATTAGCCTGCAATACTGCATTCTAACAGGAAGGAAGGAAGGAAAGAAGGAAGGAAGGAAGGAAGGAAGGAAGGAAGGAAGGAAGGAAGGAAGGAAGGAAGGAAGGGCAATAGCAGTTAGACTTATATACTGCTTCATAGTCCTTTACAGCCCTCTCTAAGTGACTTAAAGAGTGAGCATATTGCCCCCAACAATCTGGGTCCTCATTTTACCAACCTCGGAAGGATGGAAGGCTGAGTCATCCTTGAGCCTGGTGAGATTCGAACCGCCAAATTGCAGGCAGCCGACAGTCAGCAGAAGTAGTCTGCACTACTGTACTCGTAACCACTGTGCCACCACAGCTCTTAATCTTGCAGGATTATTTGCTGGTTTGTCTACAAGTTCGTTGGACCTTAGGTGAGGAAAACAGTTGGGATGTGGCCATTAGAAGACACTAATTCGGCCAAGTTTCACCCTTCAAGGAATTCACCAGAATAATTTTTTGACATCGTCTTCTGTGCCTTATTTCAGACAGGCATCATGGAGATTAGAAAAAAGTCTGCAGGACCATCTTCAAATCATCCATCCAAGAGCCGAAAGGGAAGCTGTATTAAGCCAATCCAGAAAGCACCTTATTCCAATTTTAAAAAAATAAATTACAATACAATTTTAAAAGGAAGCACTTATTGTAGCAGGAGGAGAACCTGCACATTGGGTTTGGTCTTCTGAGGTGGTCCTAGCCCCATGGGCCTTGCTGCCCTAGACGTCTGATTGGCCCCTTGCTCCGGGTTTACAGGAGACCTCTCAAAATGTTGTTATTGTTGTTTTAGCCGGCTTGTGGAAGGTAGACAGACAAGCATTGTCTGCAGCAACTTGAGAAGTAATCGAAAAAGGTCATCCATCATGGGAAAGGCTCTAAAATACATTGAAACCATCATTCTTTGGCTTTGAAATAAGCCCCATTTCAATTTTCAAGGGCCCTTGGACAGAGCTAATTTGTGGAGCAGAAATTTCTTTCAAAGCCCTATAAATAACAAAAGTGATGGCAGGAAAAGCCACACAAGTTTCCACTAATGCTCTAATCCAATCAATGCAGCCACCTATCAGGGTAATTGAACCCTCCGGTTTGAAGTCCGTCTTCTGAGACCCGAGATCAAAGCAACTCTAACCTTCCGCGTCTGGCCCAAAGTGGGAATATTTGCATGCATCTACATATTTGCATCAGTTATGCAAGGAATGGGAGCAGGGTGGGGGCGGCAGGAAAGCTCTGCGTTCTTGACATTCATTGAAAAACTTGACCGAGCTTCAGAAGAGCGTGAGACGCCACTTGGCAACCTTCAGAAGAAATTTTAGGGTCTCTGGTGGAGTTGCACGTAGGATTCCACAAATCTGAGATAATTGAGTGAAGAGGATTAGGTGAGGGAGCAATATCTCCCATTGTGTCAGATGATAGGAACTGTCCCTCCCCTGGGAAATTGTCATGAGTTGGGTTTTTTAAAAAATCTATGATTAGGAGATGGTGATTGGGGGAATCTTGTATCTAACAGTAGTCTAGATTCTGAATATTTTAACAGAGGAACAGAGTTGGAAGGGACCTTGGAGGTCATCTAGTCCAACCCCCACACCCAAGCAGGAGACTGTATACCATTTCTGTCCAGTGTCTTCTTGAAAGCTTCCAGTGATGAAACTCCCATAACTTCTGAAGGCAACTTCTGATCCATTGGTTGATTGTCCTCCCTGTCAGAAAATTCCTCCTTATTTCCAGGTTGAATCTGTCCTTGATTAGTTTCCATTCATTGTTCCTTGTCTGGCCTTCGGGTGCTTTGGAAAATAGCTTGACCCCCCTTCCTCCTCTCTGCGGCAGCCCCTCAAGTATTGGAACATTGCTATCATGTCTCCCCTGGTCCTTCTCTTCACTAGACTAGACATACCAGTTCCTGCAACTGTTCATCATATGTTGTAGCCTCCAGTCCCCTAATCATATTTCTTACTCTTCTCTGCACTCTTTCTAGAGTCTCACCATCATTTTTATAGTGTGGTGACCAAAACTGGATGCAGGATTCTAGGTGTGGCCTTACTAAGGCTTTATAGAGTAGTATTAGTACCTCCCTTGATCTTGATTGCATCCCTCTGTTCATGCAATTTAGGATTGCATTGGCTCTTTTGGCTGCCGCTGCACACTGCTGGCTCCTATTTAACTGCTTGTCCACTAAGACTCCAAGATGCCTCTCACAGTTACTGCTATTAAGCCTGGTTTAGGTGACTGCTATTAAGCCTGAATGGGACTCAGGTGGAGTTCCATTCACAGAAACCCCACACTGCATCCACTTCCTTAAGACTCTCCAATTCCATTTAGTTCAGAGTTGGACGTCTTCCAAGAAGAGGAGAAAAAATATATAAAACAAGGAATTGCGCCTGGGTAGTGCAAACAAGAGAACACCACACATAATTCCATATTTTTTCCCCTTCAGAGTGGAACAAATTCTCTCACACTCCTAAACAACTTGCAATGATGGCAATGATTAACATTAAGCCACCAGGGTTTTTCCAAAATTTGCTAATGGGTGTCAGTTGTGGCTTCCTTCGTACAATACTGTGTCCCTTCTACGGCTTTCAGTGCTATTTGTGACATCTTTAGAAAGGGATCCTTTTGTCAGTTTCAATAATGATTATTGATTGAGGATGTGCTGTCAGGTTGGTGTCGATTCTTAAATGACTACAGATAGATTTTTCCCCTTTTTCAGCTTTGAATCAAGTCCTCCCACAGCTACTTTGCAAATGCCAAGGAAAAAAGAAAGGCAAAAGGGAAGGAAGGAAGGAAGGAAGGAAGGAAGGAAGGAAGGAAGGAAGGAGGGAGGGAGGGAGGGAGGGAGGGAGGGAGGGAGGGAAGGAAGAAAGAAAGAAAGAAAGAAAGAAAGAAAGAAAGAAAGAAAGAAGGGAGGGAGGGAGGGGATAAGGAAGGGAGGGAGGGAGAAGAGGAGGGAGGAAGGAAACAAGAAAAGAAAAGGAAAAAGAAAGAAAGAAAGAAAGAAAGAAAGAAAGAAAGAAAGAAAGAAAGAAAGAAAGAAAGAAAGAAAAAGGGAGGGAGGGAGAGGACCAATAAAAGAGAATATTTGCAGCCTGGGGTTGAAATAAGGGATTGTTGGTGCCTTCTAAGCTTGCTTTTTTTTCCTTGCAGATGTTTCATGACCCAAACTAGGTAGCCTCATCAGCCCTCAGAGAACAACTCAACTCTCTTCTAGCATGATGTTACCTAGTTGGGTAATGAAATGTCTGCAAGAAAACAAAGAAGCTAAGTAAGCACCAAGGATCCATCAGAAAGATAGGAAAGGGAGGGAGGGAGGGAGGGAGGGAGGAAGGAAGGAAGGAAGGAAGGAACTTACTTTCACTTTTGGAGGGGTGTGTGTGTGTGTGTGTGTGTGTGTGTGTGTTAAAACAGTTATGGCCTTGACTCTTTGCCCTTCTCAAAGACATTCCTGCCCAGTGACTTCATTTCCATTTCTTGTAAGAGGAACTGGCTGAACCGAAGCCTCTTACCTTCTGGCACTTCCACTCTGAGCATCGGAAGTATCGATCCTGGAAACAGGAGACGCTGTTGACCCAATGGGGAAATGTCACCACACAGTGGCCTCTTTGCCATAGGCTGCTGCCCAGTTCCTTTAGAGCCAATCATGGTTTGGGTTTTCCTGCACTTTGGACCAAATGATCTTTTGTGATCTCTTCCGCCGTTCAGGGTGAGAATAACATACAACTCTTTCGAGTGACTCAACAAACATGTTTTGAGTACATCAAGGGAACATTAGAGGTGTTTGATGTTTGCCTAGTCAAGTAAACCTTATTATAGGAAGTCTTTTCTCATTTGAATGGATGTGAAATGGATGTCTTAACTCTGGGTTTTGAGACGGTGCCTTGTAATTCACTGAAAACCAATCATTATTAATCAGCTGCCTTTCTTATTTACAGTTCTGCAGCTTTGGTGCTATTAAATTCATGGACTCAAGATTGGCAAAAGACCAAAAAAGCTGCTCAGAAGTTTGTAGAGATTCTCAGTCATCCAAGTCACGGTTGTCCCAAAGGTGCTTTTTCAGGAAACAACTGAGACTTCCTTGTTTTTTCTTTTGAAGACGTTTCCCTTCTTATCCAAGAAGCTTCTTCAGTTCTGATAGGCTATCCTATCATTCTTCCATTCCCCACTATCCTGTCAGAGCTGAAGAAGCTTCAGAGAAGCTTCCATTCCCCACTATCCTGTCAGAGCTGAGAAGCCAAATGTCTTTAAAAACAACAACAACAACAACAAGAAAGTCCAGTTGCCTCCTGAAAAAGCACCTTTGGGACTGCTGAGAAGTTGTTGGTGTCTATGTGTGTAACCAAACAACACCAAGTCTACAGTGAAAGGTTGGCTCTGAAGTGCAGACAATGATCAATGCATGTCCTCAATTTCTGTTCAGTTCTGTCAATCAGTGCTTGGAATCTACCCCGCCTTCCATCTTCCTAAGGTGCTTGTTTCCTTCTTACTTGCAAAGCAAGTGGCAGCAGATCTTATTTGGGCTTGGAAGAGAAACGGGCCCAAGTCTTAAGACAGAAGATGGTATGGAAGGTTAGGGAAAAAAATCGCAAGCATGGCAACATTTCCATGTTGTTGCCAGTAACACAAGCTGGATTAAACGTTCTTCATGCTTCCAAAACAAGAAATCATATCCTTATTTGGTTTGAGAAAGTGAGCAAGGAATAAAGACATTGTTTCTGGACTAGAAGCCCCTTCCTTCACTCTCCCTACCCCCCAGCCCATATTTTTAAAAGGCTGTGAGTATCTGTTACTACACAAAGTTACAACCACATTCTATTTGTGTGAATTTCCAAAATTCTTCCACTCCAGAACACACAATGAGTAACCTGATGGATTCTAAAGTGTTAAATCCTTTACTTCGTTTAACCACATGCGATCACTTGTGTGATGTAAAACACTGGTAGGAGATCCCTTGTAAAGTTGTAGCAGCCGTTGTGAAGTTGTAGCAGCCATTGTGAAGTTGTAGCTGCCATTTTGACTTTTTTAACCATCCTGCCCCCAAGAATCTCCTGATTCCAGTCATTAATTTTAAATGGTGCCACAATAACATTTTAATAATGGTATAAACTGCATACAGAAATCAACGCCATCTTTTCTTTATAACCGTATTTCCATTCCTTCTGGTTTTCTATTATGTCTTTAATAAATTGCACAATTCAGTTACTTCACATTTTCTTTTAATTTTCAATTCTTCAATAAAGCTCTCACCTCAAATACAGGATTGTCAAAACAAACTCAAGAGACACTCAGGCATAGACACTAAGTTCATTTTTATGATCCAGGCCCTATTAACAAGGAATTTATGACTGAAGTTTGATTTGGCTCTAATGCTACTTTTGTAGCTCAACTGTAGCTCAAATTCTTATCTCCATTACAGATGCCACCAACCTTTTAACAGTTTTCTGGGTCTGTAAAACAGTTGTATGCTGTTAAAATAAATGATCACACAGGTGTTGTCTTGTTTTGTCACTTTGGTGAGCAAATGACCAGACCAATTATACTGTTATGCCAGAAAAGGAAGGATAGAATTCTTAGTCAACTCTGTAGACATTCTTGTCATTTCTGGAACCAATCTCCAAAGGGAAAAAGCCAACAATTTCAAGGACACAATCTATGTGTGGAGAAGATCAGCTCTAATCCTGCATTTCAGTTTCATTCAATGAAATGCATTCCCTGGTAGCTCAGGAATAAGAATGGAGCACCAACATCTGCAAAACCAATGATAAATTCACTTTTTGTTTTGCTCAGAATTATGGGGCTATTTCTGAGCAAGAATGCAGACTACCAAGCTCCATGCAAGGAGTATGGAAGGATGAAATTCGTTCTCAGAGTTAATTTAAGACTATTTGCTGCCCCAATTGGCTAAATTATAAACTCTGGAAAACAGGCATCCTTGGTGGCCACTGAGACCTTGACCTGATTTTTTTTTTTTATGACTCCCTTCAAAATAGAGAATCTCCTCTTCTGCACACCTTGATGGAATTAAGGTAGTATGGAATTATTAAAACAGAACAGCCAATCGAAGTGTTCTGGGACTCTTCCCCTCTTAGAGATGCTCAATTTTGAATAAGAGAAGATACATGGAAATAAAAACTTGCACACCAAAATATTTACAGGCTGTGTTCCTACAATATGTTTAAACTTGGTTGACTGATAAATTTAACCATTTTCTTGATTTGAACAATAGATTGAACCATGGACTAAAAATAGATTGTTAGTCAAGAAACAACTATTTAACTGAGGGTAACAATAACCAAGGCTATATTTCTACATCCAGTAGAGGGCATCCTTATCCAAGCTGCAAAAATCTAGGTGAGCATAAGATGGCAGGAAAGAGATAATAAGTTTATGTGCAGGGCTCCTGCCACCCAGTGGCCAGTTCAATTTTTGCAGCCCAGAAATTAAGCTATGACACCAAGATTAAGATTATCTGAGAGGTTTCTTTATCCATTATAACTATGATAAGGTTATAGAAACATGAACACAGTATGTTCTTACATTCTTCTTCCTCTTCCTCTTCTTCTTCCTCCTCTTCTTCTTCTTCTCCTTCTCCTCCTTCCCCTCCTCCTCCCCTTCCTTCCTTCCTTCCTTCCTTCTCAAAATCTTGCCAAGTTTTCCAACAAGCTTTCCTTTTTTTGTAAACCCTCTGGAGTAAGTTTTCAATCGAGTTTCTCCCTTTCAAAGCAGAAATGTTGATTTTTATTCAACCTTCTTGGAATAAGCATGTTTTAATTTAGACCATCCTTAGAGCTAAGAAAAATTTCCATAAATGACTGCCTGGCAATAATTCAGAAAAGACCAATTTTAAAATCACCGTTAACTCAGGCGATCACTTTGAAAGGCATAAAGACTTGATAAGGCAGCGTGTGAATAAAATTTATTTATTATTCCATCAACCAGCCACACCTTCATCAGGGTTCCGTAGACGTTAACAAAAATTGCATAGTTGTTACTTTCATTACTTTTAGTGGATTGCTCTGAACAGCTAACAATTTAATGCTTATTTATTCTTATATTTCTGACCTTGTTATGAACATCTGGGTGCACCTCTGTTCTCCCATGTTTTGGTGCTTTCTAAACCAACACAGTGATTAACAGAGCAAGAAAAATTGTGCTTTTCCCATATGAACTTTAAGTTGTCAACCCTAATAGCCTAAAAAACTTTCAGGAGGCGTATATGCAAAATACTTTGATCACAACCCATAATCCACTGCCCTGCGCTTCTGGACTGGAATAAAGTTTTCCAGCGCTAGGATTGTAAAAGACTCTCAGAAAATCGCTTAAAAGCAGACTCCAAACTGAAATGCCATCTGGAGGAAATCCTATTTCCCCAGCAATAAAATACTTCTGAAAAGGCAGTTGAAGTGCTACTTGGAAAGAGATGAGAATTGGATGGCATGTTTTGCCTCCCTGCATATCTATCAGGTAGGAATTCTACATAGCAGCATTTAATTTAATGGATGTTGTATTCCTCATACACCATAAAATTTAGGTTTCTCCAACAAAGTAGGAGTAGATTTTGAAAAACATAGTATATGCAGTCATGGAACATAAAACATTAGGCTTGAAGGGACCTTGGAGGTCTTCTAGTCCAGCCCCGTTTAAGGGAGGAGATCCTATACAATTCCAGATAAGCGGTTGTCCAGTCTCTTCTTGAAAACCTCCAGTGATGAAAGTCTGTAGAGATTCTCAGTCATCCAGGCCATGGTTGTCCCAAAGGTGCTTTTTCAAGAGGCAACTGGACTGGTTTTTTTTCTTTGAAGACGTTTCGCTTCTCATCCGAGAAGCTTCTTTAGTTCTTCTTCTTCAGCATTGAAGAAGCTACTTGGATAAGAAGCAAAACATTTTCAAAGGAGGTGTCCATAGAGATTCTCAGTCCTCCAGGTCATGGTTGTCCCAAAGGTGCTTTTTCAAGAGGCAACTGAACTTCCTTGTTTTTTCTTTTGAAGATGTTTCGCTTCTCATCCGAGAAGCTTCTTCGGCTCTGATTGGATGGTGGGGAATGGAAGGATTTATACTCCTTGCAGACAGCTGGTCATTTGCATTCTTTTAGCGAGTCATTGAAGCACTTGGAGGTTGCTTCTCTCAAAAAGGATGCAAATGACCAGCTGTCTGCAAGGAATATAAATCCTTCAAATTCCCCACCATCCATTCAGAGCTGAAGAAGCTCCTTGGATGAGAAGCGAAACGTCTTTGAAGAAAAACCAAAATAATCCAGCTGCCTCTCGAAAAAAGCACCAGTGATGAAAAACAATAGAATACAACAATAGTATTCTTCATCTTGATTAAGATGAATTCTTGATATTCATCTTAATTTGATATTCTTCAGTGTGAAACATTGAATAGCTGAAATCTCATGGGTGAAATCCTTTGGCATCAGTTATTACCTTGGCACTGAAATTTTCATTCATATTTGGTTCTGCCATATGCCAGCATAGGGTTATTCCATTTAAAAGTCCCTCTTGTTTCAGTGTCAGAGCCCTGCTTACTTGTTGAAAACAAGCAATGGCTTCGGGGAAGAAAACAAGAACCCCAACTTTTGCTGAACCAACAAGAGGATTGCCTAGAAAATGATGAGCCGTAGCCTAGAGGTGACTTCAGAAGGATAAACCATGCGCTGTGACACGATATTAAGCTCTCCCTTTGTGTACTTGAATCACAATAATGCCTGCAAATATAAAAGGGGCAGCGCTCACATCCAGATGTCACCAGATGTTTTATCCCTTGAAGGATGCTAACATCACGGGCCCCATTATAGTTTGGGCTGCAAACACAGGACCCTATTAAAAATTATTTTCCTCATCTTTTAGAGCCTGCCATTCACAGCAATCTGGGGGTAAAATAAACCACGGTCAAAGATAGGGATAGAAATGCTTACTTTGCAAGAAAATATACATTTTACAAAATAAATTAAATATACACGATTTGCGCTTAAACTCTATATAGAAATTTTTTTAAAAAGTTTACGTTCTTTTTTCTTTCTTTCTTTTTACTGAATCTGCCTCGACTCCATTTTAATACGGTCACATTTTCCGTTTCTCCCCTCAGAACTGAAGTGAAATACGCACAAATTAGTAAGATGGATCCCCTCTTCCGTCTCTCTCTCTCTCTCTCTCTCTCTCAACCTGCAAGTCGTACTACAGAAATAAATTTGTTCCTGAGAAACAGAGGAAATTCCGTTTGTTTCGAGACACTTCAGCTTATTTGTGTTGTCATGAAGAGGCTTTTCTGCTATAATCCATGAAAATTGGGTTTACACCTCAGGTAAGGGAAGAATACGAGGCTGAGGGTGGGGACGCAGAGGAGCTCAAAAACCCCAAGATGTTGGCCTTCATTGACACGATGGCCTCAAGCAGGAGACCAAAGCCCATCCCTATTGAAGGCCTCCATCTTGGCTTTTGTGAACCCCCCCCCCCATCCCATAATATCCCTGAAGGCCACCCTGACCCTAAATTCTAAAAAAAAGTCAGCAGTTCCAGTTCATCATCACCATTTATCAATTCAGCTTGATCATAATTAAATATAAATATAAAAGTGATCCATATATTGTTCTTCGTTTTGGGGAGGGAGGGGGCCAAGGGAAGGTTTCCATGGTTTTGCAGGAAGGGCTTTCTAGAGAATGAGGAGTTTGGTTATTGCTAACTATAAGGCAGCCTTTCTTGGCTTCACAACTTTGAAACGCACCGCCCCACAAACACACACACACACGCGCAACCCCCACACACTCATCCATCCATCTTCTTGGTAAGGCCACTCCAAGGCTTCCCTTTGGGCGTTGGCACTTTGGCGTTGTGCTGCTTGCTTGAAGAAGAACGGGGTTGGCTTGGATCATCTTCTGACCCTGTAGGTTAGCAGGCATCTGAAGCAGCTTTTCTCCAAGATAAAGCGGGCTCCTAAAGGAAGGCCTTTGCCATTTGGGAATTCCTTCATTACTCCTGGTCACAGTAACAACACACCCTGAACAAGACACCCCGTTTCGTTGTGTTGTCTTGTGTTATTTTGCCCCACACCCTGGCAGTTTCCGCTGATCCAAAGCGAATCAGACTTCCGTGTCACAACGTTCTAAAATGGCGGCCTTTTAACACGGATAATGGATGTGCTGGTGTTGGTGTACCTTGCCTTCCACGTGTGAATGGGTGTGAGTGTGGATGTCTGTATAAATTTTTGGGTACATTTTGGAAGCTGCGCTGGAAACCAGGACGGGCCCTTGGGTCAGCAAGTGTTGTTGCTGGGCTACATATTCCTCATAGTTTATGGAGGACAAGCAGTCTTTATCGGAGACCTGGGCTGTGCAGATCCGGTCTCGAGGCTGGGTCCTGTGTCCTGGAGTTGCAGCTGGAGGAGAACATGGCTTCTTCTTGGTTTGGCAAAGCCAGAGGACAATCGTCCCAAAGATGAAAACAGCCCCAGCTGGGATCCCAATGATGACAGGCCACGGTAGATTGCTGGCAGAAGAAGGTGCCATCGGTTGACTTGGGGTCTTGGGGTCTACATGACAGAAAGAACAAATAAAGGAGAAGAAGAATTAGAACCAGGCCAGGAAATGTCAGAATAGTGAGCTGGGTTTGGCCTCCCTTATCTGGCATCTTTCTTTCGGACATTTCAAAGCAGACACTGAGATGGAACTGAAGAACTTAGAAGAATGTATTCCAATATTTTACCAGTTTATCAAAATATAAAATACAGAAGTACAAAGAAAAAAAATGAAAATAAGGGAAAAGGGGAAGAGGAAAGGAGAAAAAGAAGAAAAGCATTGACTTCCGGTTCCTTTTGGTGCAGTAGAATAAGCGACTTTAAAAAAACCTCAATGTTTTACTTTTATATAGTAATATATACCAGCCGTTTCTATAACAACAAACCTATCTAATCAGCAAAACCCAAAATCAAAGTTTCATTTTTTTCCCACCTCAAGCACAAAGTCTCAGCTGAGCATGGGCAGGGAGAGGGGGCCCGCAGAGATTTTTGCTACCGGTTCTCCGAACCACCAACTGCCATCGCTACCGGATCGGGCAATCCAGTCCGAACTGGGAGCATTTCACCCCTGTTTCAAGGTCAGAAGAAAACATTCTCTCTCTTACACGTGAACAGGGATCCTAAACCTACAGCAGTAATTTGCTGGTTTGGAGTTGAGAAGAGAAGCTTCTTTAACCCTTTCTTCGCCTTGCACTTCTCCCCACTAAATACACCCAAGGCAAAGGTGGGTTTCAGATAATTTTATCACCGGTTTGCCGTGCACCAAAAAGCTTTGCTCTCGCGTGTGGCTTGCACGCATGCACATGGCTTAGAAAACATGGCTAAATAGGATACCACCCCTGATCCAAGGCTATTATAAATATTTTGCTTGTCATAACTATACTCTCTTCGGAACCTATGGAAGAAAAACATCTGGCTGAATTATTTAGAAGAAAGAGGTAAGGAAAGGAAGGTTAAGTATCCTTCTCTTCTTCAGTCCAAACAAATCTAGACCTTCTCTTCTCCAGATGGAGGTGATTGTTCAAAGTCAGGGACAGGGGCTTGCATGTAATCTGTAGTTCGGCCCTACGGCCTTGGTCTCCAGTCAGAGCAGAAACAGAATCCAACGTCACCAGATTTGTATGTACAATCCACCTTCCCTTCAGCTCTCAGAACCCAGAGATACACAGATGTTCCCATTATATTCTCCGCCCCCCCATGTATGGAGGGAACTATCTTCACATCGATAGTGTGTCTTCAGAGCTGGATAGCCAGATGTTATTCCATGAGGTTCAAAGCCTTTTCCAACAATTCATCCAGCGTTCTGGATCACTTCTGCACTGATGCTCTCTCTCTATATAAAGTTACAGAATGCTTGAAGGTTAATTAGTTCAATTTCTAGTATTCTGGTTTGAACTCCCCAGAATAATGCCTAGCTACCACCTCTGAGGAGTCCCAGTAAGGCTTAAACTGGTCATGTAGTGACCCCTGGTGATCATCGTAACAGATAATATAGTTCAGGATTGAAATGAGGGGTCCTGATGATGTTATTCAGTTTGGGTAATGAAACATCTTCCAGAAAAGCCACCAAGCTGAGAGCACCAAGGACTCCTGATGATCCATTGCTAGAACCTTCTCAATGACTCATTTTGGTCTGGGCAGAAGGTTGTGTGTAGACAACAAAGTTAATTTGCACTCCAAAACATGGCTTTTGTCCCCCAGGTGTTGAAGAAAAGCAATGCTTTTGTTTTCATATGCTAAGCTTTGTGGGACACATCTAGGATCAGATCTGTTAGGATAAAAATCCAGCCAAGTATTAATCGTTGGGATTAATAAAATGGGATTGACTCCCAAAGATAATTAAAGGACAATCTCTGCAAATTTCAACTTGAAATAAATTATAAAAAAGTGTGTCTTGCAAATACAAGAAGGACCTTCCTTTTCAGACAGTGATTTGAGCATTTGTTATAAAAATTTGCACGCAAAACAGTTAGCGGCTGGGTACCTCCACCTACCCATAGTTTTCTTTTTCTTTTTATCTTTATCTTTATCTTTTATTAGATTTGTATACCGCCTTTCTCCTTTCGGACTCAGGGCGGTGAACAGCCAAAATAAAAACATTTGTACACAAAAGTTAAAATAATTTTTAAAAATAATTAAATTTGGCCCATAATTTAAAACATTTCAATTAAAAATCAGTATCAAACATTAAAACCAACATGGAATCAGGCCAGCCCGGCTAACTGAAAAAAGTAAGTTTTTAGGGCCCGACGAAAAGTCAGGAGGTCTGGGATCACTCGTATCTCTGGGGGTAGATCGTTCCAGAGGGTAGATGCTGAGATGGACCAGCCTTAGCTTGATCTGCTCGTCTCAAACAATGAGGAGTTTCCAATTCCTGTTCTACAGGAGATGAAAAAGTATTTCCCATTTCCCAGAATGGTAAGAAGCATTTTCCAGGATAATTATGGTGGCTGAAAATTTAGGTGCCTTTAGCCGACCTCAATATTAGCCGGTGGAAATGTTAGCCAACGTTGACTTGAGTGAAGTTGATTTGGATACGAGTGATTATACGCTGAGAGCTCAAAATTCAGTTGCAAACACAACAGCTCTGAGCTTAAGAAAGCAAATTTAACAAATAACTACATCAAAGGTGTCAAACTCAAGGCCTGCGGCCATCCTGGAAATGGTAAGGAGCTGGCCTGCGTCACTTCGGCCACCCCATCCCGGCAGCCGTGCATGTGCACAGGAGGCAGCCAGGATGGTGAGGGCAGTGCCTGCACACGCATGTGCCTGCCCACTCCCCTCACCCGCCACCGGTCCACGGAGGACAACTACAATGCTGATCCGGCCTGCGAATAAATCGAGTTTGACACCCCTGATCTTCATTAAAGGAAAACTCAATGGTCAATAGATTGATGGAGACATCTCACCTGGTAACACGGTAAGAAATGCACTTCGGAAGCTGTAACCCATGGTGTTTGCCCCCAGGCAAATGTACATGCCAGCATCTTCTTCCTTGGCGCGTGCGATCATAAGTTTGTTCAGGTAGGAGCCATCCGGACGAGACCAAACATCTCCAGTGGGCAGCACCACAAACTTCTGCCCCCCGACATCGATGGTGGAATTGTATCTGCTCTCCGTGCCATACTCCACTCTCTTCAGCCACTGGATCACCGGTTTCACATCACTCCTCACCTTACATTGGAATGAGGTTGTTCCTCCGTAGTCCACCGTCGTGTTCACAGGATGCGTCCCGGTAAGAATGGGTTTGGATCGTGTCCTCTCTAGAAATAAATAAGAGTTTTCTCTTGAGTAAGAGCTGTCTAAACCTTGCATGTTGTTAGGAAATGATTATTACCTACCTTGTTGGGTTTGGCAATATATAAACCCTCAATATAGCTTTAAGACTGCTGTATTGCATCATACTGTGTCCTGATTGGTTAGCTCTGTAGCCAATCTCCTTAAGAGGGAGCTAGAAACATGGTTTGTTTCTCTTTGCTGTTCTTGCTCTCTGATATCTCTGTATGCTACTGTTTGCAAATCCAGAAGAACTGTTTATTGTGAATGACTACAACGACTGGTAAGAAGACTTTGTTATTGGATTATCCCTGGACTGTCATTTTGGCTATCTCCTGCTTTATATGTGTATGACTTGGACTGTTTATTGGACTGTGCCTTACTATTTCCTGAAAGTAAACACAACTCAGTGTATCTGTGTGTCGGCTATGTTTATTCGTAACTACTCTCAATCACTTTCATGTGCACACCCTTGCTACTCGAGGGTTACTCTGCGAATTCCTTAACACATGTGATACAGAATAACAATGTTGGGAGAGACCTTGGAGGACTTCTAATCCAACCTGCTGCTTGAGCAAGAGATCTCATGACAAATAGTTGTCCTATCTCTTCCTGAAAACCTCCAGTGATGGAGCATCCACAACTTCTGGAAGCAAGCCACTCCACTGATGAATTGCTCTCACTGTCAGCATTTTAGTCCTTCTCTAAATGCTAAAGAAGCCAAAGGCATCCAGAAACTAAAAAGAATCCACAAGGTTTGTTAATCTTCTGTAGAATCAATCAATTAACTCAATCCTTTCTAAATTAGAAGCTAGTATCATTCAATTATTTTTTTAACACATAGCAACTCTTAACCGACACATGCCTAACCAACCTGTCTTCCTCTCCCTTGCCCCGTGCATTTATTGAGAAGAATTATCGTTCTCAAAACTTAACGTTTCTTAATAAAAAAAAATCTATTAATCCCACTGATTCTTACTCTACAGCAAGACTGATGGCAAATTCAAGATGGATTTATATTTCCCTGGTGAAAATGGTCTGCCTTCTCTATAGTTGGTAGGACCATAGTCCTATATAATATATGTGGTACCTTGCTCAACAGTAGTAACTGTGAGCGGGATCTTGGAGTCCTAGTGGACAATCGCTTAAACATGAGCCGTGTGCAGGAGCTGCCAAAAAAGCCAACACAGTTCTAGGTTGCATAAACAGAGGGAGAGAATCAAGATCACGTGAAGTGTTAATACCACTTTATAAGGCCTTGGTAAGGCCACACTTGCAATCCTGCATCCAGTTTTGGTCGCCACAATGTAAAAAAGATGTGGAGACTCTAGAAAGAGTGCAGAGAAGAGCTACAAAGAGGATTAGGGGATTGGAAGCTAAAGCATACGATGAACGACTGCAGGAACTGGGCATGGTTAGCCTAGTGAAGAGAAGGACCAGGGATGCCATGATAGCAGTCTTCCAATATCTGAGGGGATGCCACAAAAAAGAGGGAGTCAAGCTATTCTCGAAAGCACCTGAGGTTAGGACAAGAAGCAAAGGATTGAAACTAATCCAGGAGAGAAGCAACCTGGAACTAAGGAGAAATTTCCTGACAGCGAGAACAATTAATCAGTGGAAGTACTTGCCTCCAGAAGTTGTAAATGCTCCAACACTGAAAATGTTTAAGAAGATGTTGGATAACCATTTGTCTGAAGTGGTGTAGGATTTCCTGCCTAAGCAGAGGGTTGGACTAGAAGACCACCGAAGTCCCTTCCAACTCTGTTATTCTATATTTCTATAATAAATATATAATAAAATATATAATAAATATATAATAACCAGAAGAGATCTGCTAAGAAGAATTGCAGGGCCATTGCAATAAAGAACACAGATCATAAGATGTAGCTTGTCAACTACACCAAAATGAACATGGAAACGGAGGGAATCAACTCAGGGAAAAGCCACATTTCGACGGCAGGTGGACCAGACAAGATCCCAGCAGCTCAGACAAAACAGCCAGAACATCAGATGATAAATCTCTTCTTTATCCCGTAGGATACACGAAGGGTAATCAGCCTTCAAATCTCCTTAATAGCAAAAATCTGGCAATTTATGCCTCTTTCTGTAAAGTTTGAAGAAAAAGACGCCATCCTTCTTTATCTGGAAAGGGAACGAAAGATAAATGGGAAGAGCCGAGCTGTGGCCGACGCCCGCCTGGTTTCGATGAAGGGGAAAATGCTACATGCTACATCCTACACGGAGCTGAGATTTGATTCATTTCCTTGTTTCTGCTCCTGGTTTTAATGTAAACACATGTTTTCACTGCTCCGCACAGCTGCGTCTTTATCAGTCCCAGATGTGGGACGGTCTTGTATCATCGGCTCACAACGGGGATGCTCGCATGTGCTTTCCATTCACATTTTTTATGTAGCTGAAAAAGGATAGTCCGTCGATGGGCTGCTTCAAGTCCTCTGATTGGAGAAGTTGGCCTTTGAGTAGAAAGTGCGGGCAGTCCTTGACTTACCAACATCCGTTTAGGGACCGTCCGAAATTACAACAGGAATGGGAAAAAAAGTGACTTATGGCCACTATGCACACTTACGACCGTGGAAGCACCCCCATGCCATCACTCTGCTAAACAACTATTTTCCACAACACTGTCCAACTACTGAGTAGGGCTGTATTACTATTATCCTTCTCATCTTTTCTATTACCTATTTGCTTATCTTCTTAGGACTACAATTTTGTTGCTTGTATCTTACGATTTATATTCATTGTTTTATTTAGGATCCTAGCATGATATATGTTGATTGCTTATTTAGTATCCTATGGCTATCCCTATGTGTTGTATCTTATGATTTATGGCGAATGTATTTTATGACGATTATGATCGTGATTTATCACTTGTTGCTTGAATGTAGAGAGGTTCTGCACCAGAGACAAATTCCTTGAATGTCCAATTTGGCCAATAAAGAATTCTATTCTATTCTATTCTATTCTATTCTATTCTATTCTATTCTATTCTATTCTATTCTATTCTATTCTATTCTACTCTACTACTCTACTCTACTCTACTCTACTCTACTCTACTCTACTCTACTCTACTCTACTCTATCCTCTATCCTATTCTTCATTCCACTACTCTACTCTACTCTACTCTACTCTACTCTACTCTACTCTACTCTACTCTACTCTACTCTACTCTACTCTACTCTACTCTACTCTACTCTACTCTACTCCACTCCACTCCACTCCACTCCACTCCACTCCACTCCACTCCACTCCACTCCATTCCATCTATTCTATTCATAGTCACATGATCAAAATTTGGATCTTGGCAATTGGCTCATATTTATGACGCTTGCAGTCTCCTGGGATCATGTGATCCCTTTTTGTGACTTTCTGACAATGAAAGTCAATGGGGAAGCCAGATTCACTTCACAACTGTGTTACTAACAATTGCAGTGATTCCATTAACAGCAAGAAAGGTCAAACAATGACCTTTGTTCTGACCCAGCTCCCCAAACACGACAAACCCTCTGAAGTTAACTCAAAGATTCCTTGATTAGGAGCGCCTGCAGCCCCTGCAAAAAGTTTCTCTCTCACCCCAGGCTAACAAGTCTGTCTGGCAGGGAGATGAATAGTTGTCAGCCACACCTATTCGTTTCCGCCCTTTGTCTTTTATCCCCAGAGCTAGGGTGGGGCTTCGCTAGCAGCGGCTGTGGCTCTTCTGTCCCAAGGACCAGCCCATAGATTTCCACTGCTCTCCTCTCCTCTGCCTTCTGCGCATCCACGCGTCAGGCACTGGACCCAGCTGTTCCTCCTCTTCCTCATCAGCCACCTCCAGACTTGGGGGCTGTTGACTCTCCATCGGAGGGCTGATGGACGGCCCAGGCTCTGTCTCTGTCTCTCTGACAACTCCATTCCCTCTTCCCCCTCGGAGCTCTCAGGTGGCCTTGATGCTGACCCTGACTCCCACACCTCCTCCTCCTCCTCCTCCTCTGATTCGGCTGCTGGAGGGGCTGGTGGCCAACAGGCCACAACACCTGTCATGCCCAACTGTCAGTCAATACTTACGGATCACTTCAACTTTGTAGGTGGCGTTGATTTCGCCCATCCTGTTAAAAACGCGGCAGGTGTATTTCCCGCTGTCCTCCGGCTTCAGGTTCTTCAAATTAAGTGTCCATCTCTTCCTCTTGTTCTCACCAATCTCCTGTGATGTGAGGGGCTTGTTGTCTTTTAGCCAGCTGATGTCCGGCCGGGGGTTGCCACTGGCCACACATTTTAGTCGAATCGAACTCCCCACCGGACGGGCGATCACCCGTTGTCTCATCTTTGCAGGCTGGGTGAATCTCGGTCGAGCTATAAAGAATAATAATAACAGAATTATTATTATTAGAGAATGAAGAGAAACAAAGTGTAGGAGGTTGGACTAGAAGACCTCCAGGGTCCCCTCCATCTCTATTATTCTGTTATCAGAAAAAGAATCATTGAGGAAAAATGTCATTAATCTGATAGCAAAGAATAATACGAACCTTTGTCTATAATATAGGATAATGTTTTAGAAGGCAAAACCAGTTGTGGGGGCAATAAGCTGACTTTGTATAAATATACAAAAGAATGAAGGCTATTGCTGAGCACATTGTAAGCCGCCCTGAGTCTCCGGAGAAGGGCGGCATATAAATCAAATTTAAAAAAAAAAAAAACTCATGTCTTTCCATTACAGCAGAATATAAATCACAAAACGCAACACACACACACACACACACACACGGACAAACATTTTTCTCAGCAACTTTTCGACAGAAATAACAGGTTACACCAAGCCCTGCTTTGTGTCTTCTGCT